>NW_026591086.1:43715909-44024485 GCF_907164565.1 Psammomys obesus
AGAAGAAGAAGAAGAAGAAGAAGAAGAAGAAGAAGAAGAAGAAGAAGAAGAAGAAGAAGAAGAAGAAGACAGTTCTAAATGAGATGTCTCCATGAAATCCTTCCCCTATTACTCAAGGAAACCTGCAGAAGTGGAGGCAGAAAGAGTGTAAGAGCCAAAGGAGATGGAGGGCACCAAGAGAAAAAGCCTGGCTAAGTAAACTAAGCAAAGTACTTATGAACCCACAGAGACTGAATCAGCAAACACAGGGCCTGCTTGGGTCTATATCAGATCCTCTGCATATATATTACAGATTTCATTTTAATACTTTTATGGCACTCCTGAATTTGTGAACAAGTGGCCCTCTAGTTCTTGTGCCTTATCTTAGCCTTTTAGCCCTCTGTTGGTTTGTCTTGTCCAAATTTGATGTGATGGGGTTTTATTTTGTCCTATATTCTATTTTGCTTCGCTTTGCTATTTTCTCTTAGAAGTCTGTTCCTTTATAATGAGAGACAGAAAGGGAGAGGATCAAGGTGGGAGAGAATGTGGAGAGTAACTGTGAGGAGTACAGGAAGACGAACCTGCAACGATCATATATTGTATGAGGAAATACTCTATTTTCAATAAAAGAGAATGAATCAATAAATAAATCAAATTCTCAAGTAGATGTTAAAGTACTAGTCCAAGATCATTCATTTTTTAATTTTAATTTTTATATTAATTACAATTTATTCACTTTATATCCCAGCTGTAGCCCCTTCCTCATTTCCTTCCAACCACATCCTCCCTCCTCATTTTCACCCACGTCCCTCTCCAAGTCCACTGATAGGGGAGGAGAATCTTCCCTTCCATCTGATCCCAGTCTATCAGGTCTCATCAGTACTGGCTGCATAGTCTTCCTCTGTGGCCTGGTAAGGCTATTCCCCTCTCAGGGGAAGCTGATCAAAGAGCCAGTCCATGAGTTCATGTCAGAGACGGTCCCTGTTCCTATTATTGGGGAACCCTCTTGGACACTGAACTGCCACGGGCTATTTCTGTGCAGAGATTCTAGGTTATTTTCATGCATGGTTCTTGTTTGGAGTATCAGTCTCAGAAAAGACCCCCATGCCCAGATTTTTGGTTCTGTTGCTCTCTTTGTGTAGCTCCTGTCCCCTCCAGGACTTTCTATCCCCTCACCCTTCTTTCATATGATTCCCTGCACTCTGCCCAGAGTTTGGCTATGAGTCTCAGCATATGCTTTGATACCCTTCTGCGTAGAGTCTTTCAGAGGCCCTCTGTGGTAGGCTGCTGTGAGGTGCCTTTCCAATTCTTTCTAACAGTAGCAACTTGACTTTCAGAAATCACTGATCAGGGTATCTTTTATTTAATTGCTATAATTTATTCACTATATAACCACTGATTGATGAGTGTTTCTCAAGACCATTCCTGATAAATTTACATTACATAATAACACAGAATAATATACTAATTATCTATATATAATTTAATATAATTTTGATAAAGTAGAAACATTCTATGCTCATAAGTTAGATTGAATATCAAGGGCACCTGAGGTTCTAGAAAATACAAGTTTGGATCTAAGTATTCATTTCACAAACAGCTATTGCTTTAGTGAATCCAACACCAGCTTCTGGCCTCTGAAGGGATCTGATATCAGTGACACATACTCACACACAAACACACACATGATCCCCCACACACAAATAAAAATAAGTGTCTGAAAGAAAATCAGTAGAGCCGCAACTCTAACCTAACTCACTAACCTCACTGTTTTCTTTTAAATTATTACTTATTAATCCTAAAATTTAATTAATATATTAATTGTTTATAGATTTTTTTTTGCTTGGTGAGACTATAAATACAGCCTTTTGTGTTTATCTTAATTTATAAAATATTTCAGCTACAATATTACATGTAGAAGTAGTCTGCTTGTTTCCATGGCTATATCATATGCTATTCATTAGCATGAGTTAGCTTATCACACTACCATTGATAAAATACCCTATGTACATTTTACTCCTCTAAACAAATTATATAATTTATTTAGTTCCATTTTATTTGACTTGATTTGGAGAAAGCCTCATGCATTTTTTACTTATGCTGTTTTCTCTGGTCCTTGAGCCATATAATTCTTTAAATTAGTAACTTGGGGTCACTTCATTAAATGATCTTATATACATAGAGTATCCAGCAAGGCACTATTATTGCCTACAGATTGATACTTATTCCACTAATGGAATTTTTAATCTAAAGAAAAGCACCTTCTTGTAATTGGAGGTAATTTTAAAGTACCGTTTCAATGGCCTTTTTCTATAAATTTGTATACAGCCTGATCTCATTAAACTGCCTAAGGGATAGAATTTTGAATAAAGACAGCAATATAATCAAGCTATAGTCATTTTAATCTTCCTTTTCTGAAAAATTCATAATAGGATGTAGTTTATAGCCATTCAAGTCATCTACAATAATTGTGATCCTTATTAAAAACCTGTAAACAGAAAAGTATTAAGTTTGGGTTCTATTTTGCATTCTATAAACTGGAAAATAATCTCTAAATATAAAGCTGTCTCCAAATTAACTTTATGTTTGCGAAACAACTCCAGGGATGTCACCGCCTGTTACTGATGTTAGGAATGATCTTCTAAACTATGCTGAAGAGAACAGGGGAGAATGAACTAAATTACAGATCTAGTGATTCATAACAAATGTATGTGATTTAAAATAGAACAGAAAATTGCAATGATTTTTGTAACAATTTCTAGTCAACAGGGAATCTTTTGTTGCAAGCAAAAAATGTGGATGCTGTTTTAAGAAAGATCCGGAGGGGACAGCAACTCCACAAGGAGAACAATAGAGCCAAACAAACCTGGGCCCTGAGTCTGCAGAGACCGATACTACAACCAAGGACCATGCATGGAGAGGAGCTTGGCCCTCTGTCCAAAGGAAGCCCATAGGCTGCTCAGTTTCCAAGTGGGTTCTCTATTAAAGGCTCCAGGGCCTGTCTCTGACATGAACTCAGTGGCTGACTCTGATTGCCTCCCTCTGAGGGGGAGGAAGATGATGCAGCCAGCTTTGATGAGACATGATAATCTAGGGTCAGATAGAAGGGGAGGAGGACCTCCCCTATTTGAGGACTAGGGGAGGGGCATAGAGGAAGAAGAAGGAGGGTGGGTGGGACTGGGAGGAGATGAGGGATGGTTCTGCAGAGGGGATACAAAGTGAATAAATTGTAATAAATACATAAATAATTAAATTAAAATGAGGACCTAGATAGTCTTAAAGTTTCATCGTCATTTCCTCTATTATAATCTCACCACTAGTGTGTCATTATTGAAATTATAATTAATCAATGCAACAGATTTCCTACTATTTACAAAATCAATATCAAGTGTGAAGGCTAGAGAAAAGTCAGTAAAGTTTTCACCTCAAATTCCTACCTTCTAATTCAATAAAATAAACATTTTGAAAATCTTTATGCCTCAAGAATGTTCAACATATTAAATTCAACAGTATTGTAAATTGAATGTAGCATTGATCAACAATAAAGCTGTTACATTTCCATAAAAAGATGATGATAAAGCATTTAAAAAGCAACAGGCAAGGTACTGGGGAAATCTGAAAAAATAGCAAACGCTTTCCTTTTAAGAAGCAGTGAGTGGTACTAACGTAATTAAGACAGGCTAAAGTAGAAAATTTTCACTTTCTAGTGGACTTCATGACTCCCACCCATCCCTACTTTTTTATAATACTTTACTCCTACTTTATGTCTTGGAGTCCTGTGAAAGGGATTTTGTTTTAAGTATGTAAGCAAAAGCTCAACTGGGTTTAATTCTCAGAGTCTATGCCTGCAGCAATGTGTACAGCTATCAAAATTATATAATAGTAAAAGTCTGTGTAAGTGTGAATCAGAAGGGACATGACCACTGAGGAAGTACTTGCCTCTAATTTACTTTTCCCATTACAATAAGCTCACATTTATTAACTCCACATAGATTTTCAGAAATGTTCACCTTTTCTTCTATAAACACTCTCAAAGCTAGAGAGGGAAGCAACCAGTTACCTGTTGCTGTCTAGTTTTCTGACATTCCTGGAAAGTACTGAGGAACCGTCAACAGCCTTAGAAGTAAAGAATGTTTTCAAATCCTGTTATTCAAAATATAACTTTTTCCAGATCTGGTTTTGACAAAAGTGACAAGTGTAGTAGCTATTCTGCATCCAGTTTTTGAACTGTGTCTTTTAGGGTAATTTTAGAATAATTTTGGTTATTGGGGTCATTCTGCAACTGATCATAGTTTGTAGGCACATGTTAAACAATATGGAATAGCTGTTTCAAGCAAGCCCATATATCATGTTTTAGAAAGCACTGCCTGGTGTTTCTTTTCAGATGACTAGAGTGTGAAGCGGTTCACTGAGCTCATTATTTCCCAGAGGATCCTGTTCTCTACAAATTCAAATTGTTCTTTTATTGTAAGGCTTTGTCAGAGGGAAGGGAATACTCATTCAGCAGATAATTTTAACCTTTAAAAATCAAATGTACTAGAGCTCAGTGTGAATGTGACTGTGTAGAGGAGGTTGTCATGATTCACATCACGCTAAGATGAAATATTTTTGCATTTATATTAGAATGCAATTGCTAGTGACAAAATATTGAAACCTAATGGAATACACTAGTTTCTCCAGCAAAGAAAGTCACATCTAAACAAAGCAAAACAAAAAAAAAAAAAATGATGCATTTGCAGATAAATTTCTGGGGACACAATTTGCTCTTCTAAATCATTTCAGTTATTTCATTTTGATACCAGAGGAGAAGTTCAATTTAATATGGAACATTTCCTATTATTTTCACAATAAGGAGCTTCCTAAAAGATAAATATTTAAGGCATCTAAATCTGAATATGAAGTTATAAAGTCTTTTCTTTGTAAACAGATTCTTATGTATAGTTCTCATAAAATATGGAAACTGAGACTAAAGTGGAGTTTCTTTATTGTCATGTTAATAGGAAAAGGCCATATAATAAATTTGAACACTGTTTTATATAGTAGGAATAACTATTACAAAAGTGTTATAAGTAGTAGCAGCAGTAGCAATTGTAAGATTATAGAACCTACTGTATCATGGCTTGCAGAACATTTAGAAAAGGTTATTCAGTCTTAATTCAACAGTAAAATAGTCCTGTAGTTTCTCACTTACCCAAGACTACAGTTATAAAAAAAAAATCTATGACCAATTTTTAACATAGCTAAGAAAATGATTACAAAAATCAAGTCTCTTAAATGTTGCTATCTTGAATTATGTTGAAAGCTGTTATTTTACTTAAATTCATCTTTAAGGCCTGAGGTTAAACATATGATAGGTCTGACATAAAAAGGATATTTGAAACCAAAATTTTATCTCCAGAAAATTCTGGCTTCAAGTTAGACATGTAAGGGAAAAGGGTGACTATTTCTACAATGATAGACGAACAAGTAATGCCAGCAGGGTGTCTGACAGTGGTGTGGGCAAGCTTTACATAGAGAAAGGAAGGAATGTTATTACAGATAATAACCTAGAAAGCTATTGCTTATTTTGTGATTCTTTTCTTCTAGTATAATATAATAATTGTTGGTCTTAGGAACCTTTTCTCTTCTGAGAAAATGAGTGAATTAAAACATATAATTAGTGAATATGAGTATTGGAGCTGGAGGTTAAGTGTAGAATGACGATGGGAAGGTAAGGAGGAGGAGATGGGCTAGAGGAAGCATAATTTACACTAAGGATATATGATGAAGCCGTGAAAACCTATTTTGTGGGTCTCTTTGAGAATAAAATTTTTAGAAGTTTTTTTAATGTGAATTTTATTTTTTCTAATTTTTTCACAGTTTATTTATTATATATCCCTATTGATGCCTCCTCCCTCAACTCCACCCAGCCCTGCCTTCACTCCCTCTTTCTTACTATCCATTTTGCCTAGTCCACTGAAAGGGGGAGATATGCCTATAGCTTGTCAAGTCTCACAGGACTGCATGGATGCTCTTCCTCTGTGGCCTGGTGATGCCGCATCACCAGGGGCAAGTGATCAAAGAGCAGGCAACCAAGTTCATGACAAAGGCAGCCCCTGTTCCCATTACTAGGAAGCCCACAAGGAGACTGAGCTGCCATGGCCTACAGCTGAGCAGGGGTTCTAGGTCCTCTCCATGTATGGTTCTTAAGTTTTGAACAGAGGTAATCTACATGGTAGGATCATTCTCTCAGAAGACAGAATACTAAGCAACAAAAATTCCAGTGCCATGTACGTGTGTGTGTGTGTGTGTGTGTGTGTGTGTGTGTGTGTGTGTGTGTTTAGGACTTCTTAGGAGAGAATCAGAAACATTATATATAGGTCTCTTATTGTTGTTCTTGGTTTCCTGACAGAGCTTGATATTAAGAGCCTGCTACTTAATAGCAACACAATTTAGTTGCAGAATATGAAGAAACCAATTTGAAACTGACTTTCAATCTTCTTCCATGATCTCCACTTTTCCAAGTTCCTCAGTTGGTAAAGTACAGATGAAAACTCATCAACATTCTCATTAACTCTATGAGTTATAATAATGACGAGTCTGGAATGATACTCTCATTGGTGCAGTATTGACGAGAATGTTATGGAGCTAACAAACCAATATCTAATTGAATCCATGCCTGGCCCTGTAAACTTGGTGGAAAAAAATAACAAAACTGGTTCATAGATTAGTGTAGCTCTCAGTTTTCAGTGGGGAAGCGTGATTTTGCAGTGAATGGCAGTTAATACAGAGAGTCACACACAGTCAAAATGAATAAACAAGTAGCTGTCATATTTAGCCCTACCCACGATGTCTATAATACCCACACACATAAACAGTAGGGTACTTCGGAGAAGTAAGGACAGAGACAATCTTAGAACCAGATGTTGAGGAAAACTTCTATGAAACTGTCTTCTGAACATTCCATGAGCAGCATAGTGATGGACTCTCTGTAAGCATGCTTACTTGCATACTACATGAACAGTCGTGGGCCCTTGAACCCATGGAAAGAAGAGGCCTCGTCAGCCACCACAGCTTCATGGGCAATATGGGCTGGGGGAGAGGTATCCTTTTCTTCAGTGTTTAGACCACTCTTCAGTTGCTCATGCTCCTGTAACTGTTTTCAAACACAGCCTCATGAAGTCAACGCCAAACAAACTCTAGAATACATCACACACACACACACACACACACACACACACACACACACACACACACCACAAAAGTAGAACAAAGAGTTTTAGGGGCAAAGTGTTTCAGTGTGTCATTCGTTCTTTTTCATATGTGTGGGGCTAGTGTATTAAAAACTCTTACTTGGAAAGGGGCACGGTGGAGATGAGGGAGGGAGGGTGGGATTGGGAGGGAATGAGGGAGCAGGATACAGCTGGGATACAGTTAACTCCATTCCCGATCTCAAGCTGTACTACAGGGCAACAGTAATAAAAACTGCATGGTATTGGCATAGAAACAGAGAGGAGGATCAATGGAACCACATAGAAGACCCAGAAATAAACCCACACACCTATGAATACTCAATATTTGACAAAGAAGCCAAATCCATTCAATGGAAAAAAGGCAGCATCTTCAACATATGGTGCTGGACCAACTGGATGCCTACATGCAGAAAAATGAAAATAGACCCATATTTATCACCCTGCACAAAACTAAAGTCCAAGTGGATCAAGGACCTCAACATAAAACCAGATACTCTAAATCAGTTGGAAAAAAAAAAGTGGGAAACAGCCTAGAACTCATTGGCACAGGAGACAACTTCCTGAACAGAACACCAACAGCACAGGCTCTAAGAGCAACAATCAATAAATGGGACCTCATGAAACTGAAAAGCTTCTGTAAAGCAAAAGACACTGTCATCAAAACAAAGTGACTGCCTATAGATTGGGAAAGAATCTTCACCAACCCTTTATCTGACAGAGGGCTAATATCCAGTATATATAAAGAACTAAAGAAGCAGAAAAGCAACAAACCAAGTAATCCACTTAAAAAATGGGGAACAGAGCTAAACAGAGAATTCTCGAAAGAGGAACATCAAATGGCAGAGAAACACTTAAAGAAATGCTCAACCTCATTAGCCATTAGGGAAATGCAAATCAAAACGACCCTGAGATTTCACCTTACACCCATCAGAATGGCCAAGATGAAAAACTCAAGTGATAGCACATGCTGGAGAGGTTGTGGAGAAAAGGGAACCCTCCTCCATTGCTGGTGGGAATGTAAACTGGTTCAACCACTTTGGAAGTCAATCTGGTGCTTTCTCAGACAACTAGGAGTAGTGCTACCTCAAGACCCAGCTATACCACTCCTAGGTATATACCCAAAATTTGCTCAAGTACACAACAAGGACATTTGTTCAACCATGTTCGTAGTAGCTTTATTTGTAATAGCCAGAACTTGGAAACAACCCAGATGTCCATCAACGGAGGAATGGATACAGAAATTGTGGTATTTTTACACAATGGAATACTACTCAGCAATCAAAAAGGAGGAAATCATGAAATTTGCAGGCAAGTGGTGGGATCTAGAAAAGATCATTCTGAGTGAAGTATCCCAGAAGGAGAAAGACAAACTTGGTATATACTCGCTTATATAGACCTACAAGATATGATAAACATAATGAAATCTACACACCTAAAGAAGATAATCAAGAAAGTGGACACAGGCGAAGGTGATTAATCCTCATTTAGAAAGACAAATGGGATGTGCATTGAATGTATGACAGGAGTCTACCACAAAAGGCATCTGAAAGACTCTACCTAGCAGTGTTTCAAAGCAGACACTAAGACTCATAACCAAACCCTCGGCAGAGTGCAGGGAATCATATGAAAGAAGGGAAGTTAGTATGATATGGAAAGGATAGGAGCTCTACAAGGACCAAACATATCTGGGCACAGGGTCTTTTCTGAGACTGACAGTCAACCAAGGACCATCTATGGATATAACCTAGAACTTCTGCTCGGATGTGGCCGGTGGTAGCTCAGTAACCAAGTAGTTTTCCAAAGTAAGGGGAACACGGACTATTTCTAACAGGATCTCAAGGGCAGGCTGTTTGACACCCCCCCCCCCCGCCCGGGGAGGAGCAGTCTGTTAGGCCACAGAGGAGGACTTTGCAGCCAGCCCTGAAGATCCCTGATAAAACAGGGTCAGATGAAAGGGGAGGAGGTCCTCCCCTATCAGTGGACTTGGAAAGGGGCAGGGAGGAGACCAGGGAGGGAGTGTGGGGTTGGGGAGGGAATGAGGGAGCGGGATACAGCTGGGACACAGAGTTAACAAAATGTAACTAAAAAGAAAAAAATAATAAAAAAATAATAAAAAATGTAACTGATAAGAAAAAAATAAAATAAAATAAAACATAAAGAAACCTCTTACATGTTCTCTCTTCCTCATGTCCATATGCATTAGCTAGAATAGTAAACAGCACATGAATATAGGGTAGATGTTCAACTTGTGCAGTACCTCATCTTAAACTTGCATGTCTAAGCATACTGAGTATATGAAGATATAAGTAGGTGAAAATCAAGCACATACAGAAATAGATGCTGAAATCATTGTATTCCTTACTGAACTTTTCTAACTCATGTGTTGCTCTTTAGTCTTGTACCTGTTTCTTATACTTACAGCTCAGCTTATTTGGAAGTAGAATGCATATGGATAGCTGTCATTTAAGTATGCACATAGTTCTAGTAGCGACAGCCTTTCCTGTCAAAGCCTATTGTCTCTCACATGAAATACAAGCCTCTGTATGTATCTACTCTGGGAGTTACATATTTAGAGAATCAATAAAAGATATGCTTAGAGTTTACAAGTAGATAGATACCGTTATGTGCAAGACATATGCTGCAGTCATCAAAGCTGAAAATTGTTGGCTATCTGAAGAGCACTTTGACATTAGGCATAAAAATTCAGAATTTGTAATTTGCCAGGCTGGTTTTAGTTTTTGTTGGCACAGTATTTCTTCTCTATGCTCCCCTTTCTCTCTTTTTGAATGGTAATGTGTATCATGTGCTGTAGAAGGATTATTAATGTGATATAATAATATCATTATTAATGACAGTGACATAATATCATTATTTAATACAGTGACATTTTATCTTTAGCCAGCCATTTATTTACATAACAACACATGGAGACTATGATTTATTTAATTAGTCTAGAACACAGTACTGAGCAATAATTACTCTCTCCTAAGCCTCTAACCTAATCACACTTCCTCCTGGTCAACTTTCACATTATACCTGCCTTTTTAATCATTTCCTAGCTCCGGTTCATTTCTCCTGATGAATCTTGGTCCTCTCCTTGTGGCTCAATCCCTACCTTTTCTCTCTCTCCTCCTCTCTCTGGGCCTGGATACTCTACCCTCAGCATTGGCTGTTCAGTGTTTTATTAGTAGAACAGAGAAAAAAAAATGGTGGGCATGTTTAAACAAACTTGAGGCAGGAGATATTTAGAATAAACATTACAAGACCTTGTCTGAATTGAAACAAGATAGTGGTAGAGAAATCAGCATTTGAATGAAAAAGTGTAAATATCCACAAAGATATTATGCCAACAATGAACTGTTACATATTGGAAGTATATAATACGCTTTTGGATTTTGATTTTATAGAGGTAACAGTTATAAGACTGAGGCTCAGAAGACGGTGAACTTTTCAACTTTTAAAATTTTATTTTTATTAATTACAGTTTATTCACGATGTAGTCCCCTCCCTCATTCCCTCCCAATATCACCCTCCATCCCTTATCTCTGCCCATGCCCCTCTCCAAGTCCACTAATAGGGGAGGCCCTTCTCTCATTCCATCTGACCCTCGCCTATCAGGTCTCATCAGGACTGGAGGCATTGTCTTTCTCTGTGGCCTGGTAAGGCTGCACCCCCATTAAGGGGAGGTGATCAAAGAGCAGGTCACTGAGTTCATATCAGATATAGTCCCTGTTCCCATTATTAAGGAACCTACTTGGATACTGTCATGGGCTATGTCTGTGCAGGGATTCTAGGATATCTCTATGAATGGTCCTTGGTTGAAGTATCAGTCTCAGAAGAAAACACACCTGTATCCAGATTTTTGGTTCTGTTGCTCTCTTTGTAGAGCTCCTGTCCCCTCCAGGTCTTTCTATCTCCCTCTTCTTTCATAAGATTCCCTGCACTCTGCCCAAAGTTTGGCTATGAGTCTCAGCCTCTGCCACGATACCCTGCTTGGTAGAATCTTTCAGAGGCTCTCTGTGGTAGGTTCCTGTCCTCTCTGTTTTCTCTCTCTTCTTATGTCCATCCCCTTTTCCTTTCTGAATGAGGATTGAACATCTTACACAGAGTCCTCCTTCTTGATTAGCTTCTTTAGGTGTACAGATCTTAGTATGTTTATCCTATTATATGTCTTATATCTACTTATGAGTGATTATATACCCTGTCTTTCTTCTTCTGAGATACCTCACTTGGGATAATCAACCCAGATGCACCACAGTTGAGAAGTGGATACAGAAATTGTGGTACATTTACACAATGGAATGCTGCACAGCAATTATAAACAAGGAAATCATGAAATTTGCAGGCAAATGGTGGGAACTTTTGGACTTTAAAGAGTCTTGATACTGTGATAGACTATGAGGGCTTTTAAAATTGGACTAAAGGTATAACTTGTGGGAGTCAGGAAACGAAATGTGATGGTTTGAGTAAAAATATCACCACAGGCTCATTGATTTGAATACTTGGTCACTAAAGAGTGGCACAGTTTGAAAGCATTAGGAGGTATAGAGTTGCTGAGGAAGTGAGCCAATGTGGTTCAGCTTTGAGGTTTCACAAAACCTAGTACAAGCCAAGAGTCTTCAAGCTTCCAGTGGATCCACATGTACAATTCTTAGCTACTCCAGTATCATCTGTGCTTGGCTGCCACCATGTTTCCCACCATAATGATAATGGACTAACCCTCTGAAGCTATAAGCAAGGCCAATTAAATGCTTCCCTTTATAAGGGTTTATAAAAAGACCTTTATAATCATGCTGTGGTCATGATGTCTTTTAAAAGCAATAGAATACTGACTAAGGCAATATATTAAGTCCCTTTCTCAGTTTTTTTTTTTAATAGCTGGCTTAGGATTTTAGAACTAAACTTCTATGTGCAACTTTATTTTAATAATGTCACCACATTAAAGAAAAATAAAAAAAAATATGTGTTCAGTACACCAATCTTTCTTGACAATTTCTAGAATTCAACTGGATTCATAGTTAATGTTACTATTCTCCAAAATATGAAAAATTAAAACTAAAATAATAACAACAAAAAACTGAAATGGATCAGTCAGTGAAAATTTGTCATGTGTTTAGAATATACAAAGACTAAAATTATGTCAAATAACACTAATGTCTTTGAGATACTTTCTGCTTTCTATCTCAGCATGTTTTTCTCATTCCTCTTAGCAATATTAAAATTTCTCTTTAACTTTTGGTATAAATCATGATTAACAATGGTTTATGGGAATAATATATTTTTTCCAGTCATTGATATACTGTGGGTGAGGTCAGAGACAAATTAACAACAAAATAAAATAATGTAAATTTGTTTAATGTATGTTCTGTATGGTACAGAAGACTGTATTCATGAATGTACAAACTGAAAGCTTTATATCCTTATATATTATGTTTAATGAAGAATGGCTTATAGAAGTATGATTGGATAAAGGAAATATAGTCTAGTTATAACCAACAGAACTCAGTAAAGTTTATTTAATTTCTTCTAGTGTTTTTCTGACTCTGCTCCTCATTCTAGGATACAACGGAAAAGCCCACTTTTGAGTGTTTATGACAAAGGCCAAAAAAAATCTTAATTATTTCTTAATTTTAAGATAGCATTCCATAGGACCTCTATGGTAGTCGCCCATCCTGTTCCCTCTCCTCCACCGCTTCCGGTGTCTATCATCTTTGCCATTCTGAAAGAGATTTAAGCATCTTGCCTAGGGTCATCCTGTTGTTTAGCTTCTTTGGGTCTGTAGAGTTTAGTATGCTTATCCTATATTATATGGCTAATACCCACTTATTAGTGAGTGTATACCATGCATGTCTTTCTGGTTCTAGTTTACCTAACTCAGCATGATTTTCTAGTTCCATCCATTTCCCTGCAAATTTCATGATTTCCTTGTTTTTAATAGCTGAGTAGTATTCCATCTGAAAGTATACACCCAACAGTGGATTGAAGCAGAGGGCTGAGACTCACAGCCAAACTTTGGTCAGAGTGCAGGGAATCTTATAGAATAAGGGGGATATAAAAAGAGGGGACAGGAGCTCCACAAGGAGAAAAAGAAAGCTAAAAACCTGAGCCCAGTGGCCTCTGCAGAGACTGATGCACCAATCAAGGACCATGCATGGAGAGGACCTAGACCTCTCAGATGATCAGATGTAGCCAATAGGCAGCTCAGTGTCCATGTGGTACCCTAGTAAGGGCTGCAGGGGCTGGCCTCTGTCATGAACTGCCTTGCCTGCTCTTTGATCACTTCCCCCTGGCGTGGTGACCTTGCCAAGCCACAGAGTAAGGGGATCCTGATAAGACTTGATAAGCTAGGGTCAGATGGCAGGGTAGCAGAACTCTCCACTTCCTAGTACTAGAAGAAGGGGTTAAGGGTTAAGGGGAAGAAGAGAGATTGGGACTGGAAGGATATGGGGGAGGGGTCTACAATCAGGATATAAAATGAACAAATTGTAAAAAAAAAAAAAAAAAAAAAGTCCTCCTCTGTGGCCTAACAGGACTGCTCCTCCCTTGGGGGGTGGGGAGGCCAAAGAGCCAGTCATTGAGTTCCTGTTAGAAATAGTCCTTGTTCCCCTCACTATGGGAAACCAATTGGTTACTGAGCTAACACAAGCTACATCTGAGCAGAGGTTCTAGGTTATATCCATACATGGTCCTAGAGGGAGGGAGGAAGGGACTGGGAGGGAATGAGGGATCTGGACGGCTGGGATACAGAGTTAATAAAATGTAACTGATAAGAAAAAAATAAAATTTAAAAAAAATTCCAGATAAGGGGTTACATTGTGTTGTTTTCATACATACTTCTTTGTTTCCACACAGACACCCATCTTGATGTTTGAATTTGTACTGCAGACCTTCTTCCTACAATGGCCTCCTGTCTGCATTACTATTAAAAATGTCACTCTCTACCTCCTTCTTCCAATAATTATCTACCATCTCCTTCCACTAACTCTTTCTACTGCTTAAGACCATTACTTATCTTATGACTCCTTTTCTAGTTTCATGATGTTAATAGAATCTTGGAGTTCTTGCTTCAGGGGAAAAGTCCAGTGGAAAATAAAGTAACCTTTCTGCTTTTCTGGTCTCTCTTATAGCTTAAAATGTTTAATATTCTAGATGCCACATTTTTTCTGAACCGTATTAACATCTTTCCTAACTTAAACGTATGCCTGCTGTGTGTAGACTAACTCAGTAAATGGTATTTCAAAGCTGTACTGGATTTGAAGCAGAAGTTTCTGGTTTCCTTGAAGACTCAGTTTTGTCATGTGATATTTTACTGCAAGCTTGGCACGTGATGTTTTTCCTGAGGTTGGCTTGTGTGAGGGCATGTGAGTCTTACTGTGACCCCTCACGTGCAAGGGGCAGGACTTTGGTCAGCTAAGCACATGTGTGTGTGTGTTCTCTGAGGAGAGGAGATACATAGAGGCCTACTCACAGTGAGGCGTAGCTCTTTTGGATCAACATTGCTGCGCTTTGACAATCTAATGACAACTTAGTCTATATGTGGCTAAATTCTCTTCATGAACTTAACCACACTTGACTTCATAGAGAGAAACATTCTGGAGAACTTCTTAAGGAAATCCAACTGAGTCTTGTGGCTTTCGCTGACTTCATATTGCTGCTCGGTCTTGGCCTTTTGACTGGACTGCTGGTATCCTGATGACTGACTGAATTTGGTAATCCTCTAAGGACCCATTGACCCTAATCAGCAGGAAGTAGATAAAAGAGGTCTACAGTCCTTTTCACTACTACTCTTCTACCTAAAGTCAGGGGTTGGAAGGGAGGTAAAGGTGTTTAAGAATCCTAAATAAAGAAGGCTTGATGAAAATTTTAAGCCTAGATGAATTTTTTATTATTATTATGATTCTTGTAATGCTTAGTGCAATTTATATGTCTTTTAAAATGGAATATTATGTCACTTTATATGATCACTTTAATATCATTTCATTTTTTTCTTCACCTTCTTGTCAATGGCTTGTTCATCATCTTATGTCTTTGGAAATCAGCTTCCTGATCTTGCAACATTGTCTGAATTCTTGAGTCTGCAACATACTGCATTTTTCTGTCAAGGCAACAAATACTTTATACTTAAGTAAAGTCTGTGAAATCACATTATTTACTAAAATATAAATGTGAATCATTTTTAAAATCTTTATATTAAAAGTGAAAATCTTGATGAAGAAACACAAAAGTTATTATAATGTTCTATTTCTGATATATGCTTCCTTTTTATGTTAGTTGCATTAAACATAAGGGTTTTTTTTTTTGCATTCATGATCCAAATGAAATTTGAACAATTAGAGTTTTCTCACATGACTGAATAAAGGAAATTTATGAATTAGTAATTAACTTCATGATATATTTTAAAAATTGGTTCAGAAGTATTTAATTTATAAACGAATATAAAGTATAAGGAATATAAAATCTTATGACAACTTAGTCTAAATTCTCTTCATGAACTTCACCAATAACTGCCTTTCCTAGTAAAATCTTTACAAGAGTGATCTTCCTGTGCTCCTTACATAAGCATTATAACCAAGGTTAATTATGGAGTTAATGTTCCATTTGTTTGTCTAAAATATTTAAGAAAAATGAAAGCCAGATGAGCAAGGGAACAATATATTTACATTTTAGTCAGTGTGAGGAACTCTGAAATTTATTACAGGTTACTAGCATAGGGAAGGTCAGTTGTCTTTGTCCTGGGCCCAGAGAGGACTTACAAAGCATATTTTGCTACAAGTTCATTCCCTGGAGTTTTGAAGATTATTATCTAACTCCAAAGGGCAAGTCACTTGCCCACTTTGTGCTTTTGTTCATTCTGCATCAAGTCCTTGTGTAGACGTGGATTTAAAACTTACTCTTATGATAAAAATTTAGTTCTTATATGAATTTAAAGTTGGGCGTGGTAGTGCGCATTTTTAATCCCAGCACTTAGGGAGGCAGAGGCAGGCAGAACACCGTTCGTTCAAGACCAGTCTTGAAAACAAAACAAGACAAAACAAAAACCACAAAACCAAAACCAAAACAGAACAAAAACAGCAACAACAATAAAACTAATTTATTCTGGCCGCTGCCCTGAATTTTGATGTTTTAACAAATAGGCAAAATACAACTTTCACAAAATAAGACATTGGCAAACAATAGTGAAACTTTAGTATTATGCCTTACCTTTGCAGAATAATGGAAGTATGTCCTTTCTTCCAGAACATGTGCTGAAATAACATTTTAGACTTATAAGCTCCCTATTTAGACTATCCCTTACTTGCAGAATATTTCCTTTATTGTCACTGAGAAGTGACGTAGATTTCTTACTTTTTTAAAAAGGAAATAACAAACAATGAGGACATGTGTCCCCAATCTTTGCTACAAAGATGTAGTATCTTCAAAGCCTGGTTCTGTAATGGGAATTCTTACTGAAGGTTTTAGCTATTGCAAGGACACTGAAAGTTTAAACAGTACTTTATAAAGGCTGTTTTTTTTTTCTTCTTCTTCTTCTTTGATCACTAGCCCTTAAAGGAAAATTGTTTGAAAACAAAGGATTTATTCGACTTTGGAGTGGGTAGATAATCAGGATTCACTGACAAAGAATCTGACTCAAGTGCTAAGCCTACTTCAAATGTAAGCTATGCCCCTCTTCATCTAGAGCATTAGCTTCAGTTCAACTCAGCTAATTAGAGAGCCGTATCGTACAATGTTATCTGTGTTTGTCTCTGTCATAAAATGCCTCTGTGGCTAGAATATTTTCATTTCTAACTCATATTCAGGGTGGCGGTTTGCTGAGTTTTATGCTAAAATCTGCCCAGTGCTAATGTGGAACTTTGCTGGGAGATGAACCCCTGATCAATTAAATTACTGAGATGAATATGAACCTGACCTAAATGCATACTTAATGAAGTATTAAAATTGAATAAAGGAATCAATAAAATACACTGATTTGAAACATTTTTCATGAGCAATATTAAGAGAACTTCAAGTGCTATACAATAATAAGGTAAACTTATAAGCAGGATCAAAGAACTAGAGTAACTAGTTTACTGTGGAACAATAAAGTCCAGTATTCAGGCATCTCTGTATGACACTGTCAGTCACCAGGGGGTTGTAGCTCATTCACACCTACCTTCCCGTGCTTCATGTCCATGTGGCAGATTGCATATGCTTCAGTGATTAGGATATTGAAATGGCAGAAAACTGAAAAGAGGAGGTGAGGCCGCACTTAGGGAAGATCCCATCCGTTGGTTATTCAGTGACAATCAGCTCTGAACACATACATACAGGTAGCAGTATACAGAGTGAAATGGACATCTCTCTCTCTATACATACACATATGCAATAACAATTAGTTAAATAAACTGGCCATGATTTTTAAGGAGAGTGGGGAGGGTTCTGTAGAGGGTTTGGAGGAAGAGGAGGGAATGGGGACATGTTTTAAATTATAATCTCAATTTTAAAAGGAAGTAGTGGAAATAAATCTGTAGTGACAGCTCACGCTGGAGAAGAGGATGTGGCGCAAGGAGAACTTTTCTCTATGGCCGGCGGGAGTGCCAACTCCTACAGCCAGTTTGAAAATCAAAATGGCAGCTCCACAGACAACTAATAATGAAACTACCTCAAAACACAGCTATATCACTCCCAGGCACATACCCAAAGGATCCTTCATCCTACCACAAGGTCACTCATTGAGAAGATCTTCTTTCACATGGAGAAGATATATCCCTGTGGTAGAGAGCTGAGTGCTGTCAGGATTTTGATATTATAATTTCTGTGGCCCATTATCAGTTTTCTATTTGTAAATGCTTGTCCTTGCTCAAAGCCAAAGGACAACCCACAAGAGGTGGATGCGCCACTGTCTTGCTGATTGGTTCAGACTGCACTGTGGCTTTTTGTGTAAAAAATAACTGATGGCCCAGAGCTGGGACAGGAGGTATGGGGGGGGGCTTGACTTTTGAGCAGGCTGAGACACAGGGAGGAGGTAAAGGATTTGGGTAGACTGGAGGAGACATGGAAAGGAGCAGAAAGAAGATGCACAGAACTGGAAGCATGTGGAGAGAAGGGAGGGCAGAGAAATTAGTTAAGGTTAGGCACCTAGCTGGGAGACTACCCCAGCAAAAGGCCAACTATATAGAAGTCTCCATGTCCTATTTAAACCACAAGGAAGAACTAAGAAAGCCCCACAACAGACACTTGCTTGACTATAACAAGCTTTATTCCTAACAGCCAGAAACTGGAAACAACTTAGATGTACCTCAACCAAACAATTAATAAAGAAAATGTGGTACATTTACACAATGTTTTTCTTTTTAATGACATAAAATTAACAAGCAAATGCATAAAATTTGACAAAATCATCCTGAGTGAGGTAACCTAGACCTAGAAAAACAAATATGGCATATACTTACTTATAAGTAAAGATTAGCTGTTGAGTCAAAGATAAGCATGCTACAATCCACAGACCCAGAGAAGCAGCCATAGAGGACTCAAAGGGGGATGCAAAGTTCTCCCTGGGAAGGGGAAAGAGGATAGACTTTGCCGGTGAGTTCAGGGCAGGTAGGGATGGGTATAGGAATGGGCAGGAGTTTGGGGACAGATGGAAGGAGAGACTACTGGGACAGACAACTGTAACTGAGAGGCAGTGACGTGGAAACCTAGTGCAATGGAAACTCCCTGGAATCTGCTAGGGTGACAATAGTGAAGACGCCTAGCAATGGGGAAGACTGAGCCCGAGCCAACCATCGTCTGTAACCAGCAAGGCTTCCAGTGGTGGGATGGGACATCAAACCAGCCACAAAAGCTTTGACCTGCATTTGTTTTTCTGCCTGCAAAATATATTAGGGTAATGGTGGCACAGAACTTCTGAGAATGGCCTACCAGTTGAGGTCCAACTAATGAGAGGGAGCCCAAGCCTGACACTGCCTGGATGGCCAGGAACAAGAGTTGTCAATAATTTTAAGATCACCTCTATTTAATTTCCACTTAGAAATAAATTTTATGCTTTAACTAGAAGCTTCTATAAAGATTTTTCAAACCAAATGATTTTCCTCAAAATAACCATATGATAAACAGAATTCCTTTCTCATGTTATCATTCCTTCATACATACATTCTTGCATGATATAACATAATATGGTTGCTATATATATTATATATAATATTTGCATATATTATAGAAGTCACTCTGTAACTGTTTTCTTTAGAGTACATATGTATATCTAGAGTTTAAATTTTGTTTTTTACATTCCAACTGCATTTTTGCCTCCCTCCTTTCCTCTCAGTCCCTTTTCCATCCCAATCTTTCCTCTTTCCCTTCACCCATTCACTCCATCTCTGCTTCTCTTAAAAAAAAAAAAAAGACAGACATCCCATAAACATCAACCAGCCACGGTATATCAAATTGAAGACTAGATACTTCTTCTGTTAAGGCAGGATGAGGTAGATATATACGCATATGTATATAAAAATTGTATATGTACATAGAATATGATATTTAGAATTTTAATGGTATCAGAATTCATCCATTAAAGTTGGTGCCTTAATTTTATATGAATAATATTTATTTTCAGCAAAATGTTCTGCACAAGTATACAAAAGAGTGATGATTTTTGAATTGCAACAATATTAATAATATAGTAGCTTTCAGGAAATAAAACTCTAGTTTAATAAAGGAAAGAGAAGACAAGTGGTCCATTTCTACTGGTCCTTAGGCATGTGCGTGATAGTATATGGTAGAAGCCATGTAACATACATAATTCCTACAGGCTAAGATATAAAGGGAATTAGCTGAATCACACTACAAACTGTTTCTCTGCACAGTTTCTAGTCTCCTGATGACAATGAATTCATTTCGCTCAGTTCTCCCCCATTGGTCTTTATTTCATCATCTGAAGCGTTGAGTGACTAGTCACTGAATGGGATTAGAAAGCATAATGATCACAGCAGGGGCACTGCGTTAGCAAGGAAACTGATGGTCATGGAAGAACTGCACTTAATCTTATGCACAATTAAGCACAGCTTCCAGCCTCTAAGTGCCCGGGGCTGGTCTTCACGTTTCACAATTTAGTCAGACTCTGAGAAATTAGTCATGGAACTCAACTACCTAACGCATATATCTCTCTTTTTCTGTGGACACAGATACATATTTTCTGTGTTTGTCATGGATAATAAAACACCCCTCTAAAACCTGGTGACCAATACTTTTGTATAATCTCTCTTTTGTTCTTTTATATGGTATAGGAAGTGAAAACACATAGCTAAAATCAGTGGAGTGTTTTATTATGAAAATTATACTATACCTGAAAAACTAATGCTGTTAAAATTAATAATGCATTCATTTTTAAATTTTCCAAGCACCTAGATTTTCATCCATTACTGTGCTGATTTATAATACCAAGAATGATGCCAAAATAAACTTGATTAAACAAAATTTATATTTATTAAGTGAATCAAATCCATTAGGTAAGATGGGTAAAATTCTTAAAAATGTCATAAAATCAAAGGTTTTCCGTAAATTATTTATATAATTTTACTACTCTGACCATTTCTAGAAATATTTTATTTGCTAATAAAGCTTAAAATCAGAGGAATAATTTCTAAATAAAAATTTTCTATAATTTAAATTAAATTAAAAATTAAGGAAAAAACTTTAATAAAAATACTATAAACTATAATCCTCTGATTATCTATATGATCATCATGAATGTAGGGTAATTTTAATTAAGAACATGGCTGCTCAGTCAGAGATCACTTCTAAAGATCTTCTAGGTCTGTATGATTCTGCCGGAATAAAAACATACTTTTAATCCAGGAGACAGAGGCAAACAGATCTGAGTTCAAGGCGATCCTAGTATAGAGCAAGTGATCAAGTACCAGGTAAAGAAAAGCTTAGGTTCAGGCCTGGTGGCACACACCTTTAATCCCAAACAATGAAGGTAAAGTTGGTTTGTTTGTACAAAGCACCCATGTTTGGAAATGATGCGTAAATGGGTGCCTGAAAAGGTGACAAATGAGAAAGGGATATGGCCAACTCTCAGGAAAAGAGAGAGAGGAAAGAGAAGCTAATTAAAGGTCAATGGAGAGAGAGAGAGAGAGAGGGAGAGTAGTTTTTACAGGGACAGTAATAGAAAGAAGGGTTGTGGAAAGAGAACTCATATGAAGACAGAATGAGCCAGAGAATGAGAAGGAGCCAGATTAGAGCAGATTGCTTGAGTTAGTTTGTGATAAAGCATAGCAATTCATAGGCTAAGAGAAAAGCCATGTTGAGTAAGTTAGTTGGGAGAGGAGTTTGAGCTGGAACAGCTAAATTGAACCACCCAGCCAAGGCTTATTTAGCAGTAAGCCTTAAAGGCTGAAAACATTCTAGACTTAGGTTAGATTGTATAGAAGCTAGAAGCTTCCAGGCCCAGGCCTAGGCTTGCAGACAGAAGCAGCAAGCCTCCCAGACAACAACTGAAGCAGGAAAATAAAAGTTCTTTTTATATTTGAAAGTTGGTATCAAAACTCCACTGAACTTAAAACTTTATTAGCTTTGGAAATATGTACACCACTTAAAGTTTTATAAATCTATGTGTGAATTTATTTTCTACTATTTAAGAATCTTTTAGAAACATATTATGAGAATTAAAATCCATTAAGTCTACCAGATTCATTCTTGAACAACCTTTTCTCTACTTCAGCCTAAAACCAAACATGCATTCGTTACATGTTCAAGGGCTCTAGGATGACCTCATCTCATCCCATGTCTTTGAAAGTATCTATGTACTGATAACTCAGTTGTATATCTTTTTCTCTGTCTCCATATTTAATCTATAGTGTGACTGAGACTTTGACCTCTCTCTCTGTTTTTTCTCTCAGTTTTTCTTTCTCTATTTCTCTACACACACACACACACACACACACACACACACAGAGTCAGAAACATGCCTACTCACTTTTTTTGTTAGCTACATGCTGACCTAATGTGCTGACAATATAGCAACCACGCCACCATACTTAAGTATTATTTTGGACTGAATACATTTCAAATCAAACTTTAAATAACTGCTTCAAAGTTGAACTTTTTATGAATTTATCTATGTTATTATCTCAGACATCTCTCATCAAAACTGTTGATTCATGTTCCACCAGTTATCCATCCCACCTTCGAGTATGTCTCCTCTCAATTTATATACATTAGTCTACGGCCTATCATTACTTAATTGGTTTTAATAGCCATGGTTTCCTTCTTAAAACATTTTCAGTGGCTTACATCTTGTCTCTTACAGTCAACTTTCTGTACAGTATCAGAAAAATAAAATAAATTTCAATCAGATGGTCCTAAATAGTTATTAAATCTCCTTTCTGTTTTCTCTGCATTATAAGCTATATTTTATATACTATGTACTTCCTTTTTTTCCTTCATTCATCTTCTCTTCCAATATAACTTCTGTGAAACAGGTTGCAAAGGAATATAGTAATTACCTATGCTTTGGATGGTACCATAAGTGCATGTAAGTGAAGCAAGCTATTATAGTATTCAATATTGGTCCTTTATAGTCCATAGTTCTCACCCACAACCATTTTTTGCTGTGAGTAAAGTGTACATTTTATCTCCTACCAGAAACAGATTGCTCACTGGGCTTGGCCAAGTCTCAAATAATGAACATATTTATAAACAACAAAATGAATAAATAATTTATAACATGAGAGAAAGATATCCCTTTGTAATCATGGATCCAGTATAGGCAATAAGGGCCCCATCTCTCTAGGCCAATTAAAAAAAAATCTCACCACTATATCCGTGGCATGCTTTCAACAACTGTGAAAGGGCCAAGAGACTGTGAGCACCTTTCATTTCCTCTTTCATCACTTTCCTATGCTCAGGTACTAAAATTGCAAATAACACATCAAAGCTGGAAGTGCCACTCCCAAAGTTTGGAGGAAAAGTCCTGAATGTGCAGGCTCCGTGACTGTATTTGCTGGGGAACTCTGTCCCCTTGAGACAGCATTCAAAAGTCGAAGGTACTGGATCCAGCCAATGTACAGTGCCAAATATTAAAACAAAGTCTAAAGATCAGAGCTAAGCAGGAAAGTGTTGATGAACATGAAACATCTTCGGTTCATGCTTTCTGTATCCATTAGCATATATGTAAGCAGTATTAACAATAATATACAAGGAAGCAGTATTGATAACATATAAATGTGAGCTGAATTATTAAAAACCACAAGAGCCATACTTTTCTGTAAGGAAGTACAAATTTGCTTTTAGAATGTAACATGTCTATGAAATCTTAAATAATCTGGGAAGAATTTTCAAGTATTTCTGCCAAAGTTAAAGATAAATTTTATGCGATGATTCCTACAGCTCGTTTGTCTGTGCTTATTATTAGGGTATGAAAGACTGAGTGAAACCAATTGTGGATTTCTATTTCCAAGAAGATATTTTAAATCACCCACTCATAAATTAGTAGAATGGATTCCCTTATCCCCATGCCTTATTATTATTGCTACCTTGGATTGTGGGATATAAAACTCACAAGCAATATAATTCTTCTCCCAAGGGTTGGACATTGTTGCTCATTGAATCTCCTATATATATAAATGACCCAGAGGAGTACATTTGACACCTATCAGCATTTTTCTTACAGTACTTGTTTATATAATTATGTATATTCAAATCTTGTTCTGTCATATGGTTTATGCAGAGAAAAATGTTGAAGATACTCTTAAGCCCAAAGGGTCAACAGGTAAGCAATAACTATTTCTATTCAAGTTCCTACTGCAGGTGACAGTTATGCTTTTCTCTTTACAACAATGGAATCACATTATATTGTATAGGGTCAATTTGTTAGACAAAAGATAAAGCCTCTCATCTGTAGAGGGGTCAAAAGTACTCTGTGAATACTTTGCCTTGCTGTAGATCTAATCTTTTCTGAAATAATGAATTTTGAAGAAATAAATGAAAGTATTCTGAAGAGTATTTATTATTATAGTCTTCTGAAGTAGTGTTATAAAAGTTGCAACTTCTCTGTTCTGTGTTTTTAAATGCATTAAGAAGAACTTCAGTTTGGTTGAGAAAGCTTTTATTGTTTGAGTGGAACTCTTCTTAGCTCTTGTCGATTTTTATCAGGGTATTATACCAGATAACGCAGAAGTTACTGAACAAAATCAGGGGAAATTAAAGAACCTCCAGAGAATGAGCATGTTCTAGTTTGATGATTCAGCTTTACATGGAGCATATATCACAGGCTATCCTCCTCAGACCCAGGAATCATTGCAGCAGGGGACATACATAAAGAAAGAAAGAAGCAGAGGCATTGGGTGACTAGAAAGGAAAAAAATGCCTTCTGATTACAGCAGGACAGCTGCACATATGCGCTCACAGCTGTTGTGATCACATGCACAACTCTTGTGCAAACCCAAAACAGGCTGAATCCAAACATGGGGAGGAAACTCAATTCCATCATTAGCATTGGATCTATTGACAAGTGTCATCGGAAAGAGAGAGAGATACAAACAGACAGAGGGTAATTGACAAAGACAGGCGCAGAAAGACAGAGACAGAGAGAGAGAGAGAAAGAGAGAGACAGAGAGAGAGAGGAACGACAGAGAAACAGACAGGCTGACAGAGACAAAGACAGAGAAACAGACATACAGAAATAGAGACAGAGAGTTTTCTTTAATAGTGTAGCCCCTGGTAAGTTCACCATTTTTCAGTGGAAGACCATATACATCTAAGAATATATGAACAGCAAAAATGGTTCCTATGTGTTTACAATAAAGCAAAGAGGTAAAAGGATGCAAAGTTAGGTAGGTATGGAAAAGCAGGTGTCTCTGGGAAGAGTTTGGGAAGGGGACTGAATACAGTCAAAACACGTAATTTTCAAAGAACTGTTATAATTTTGCTAAAATTAAAAAAAAAAGAAATGTTTTTGTTTTTTTTTTTTCTCATCCCTAGGGAGTAATTAAAGCCCAGAATGAGTGAAGTGCAGAGTGACTTTATATTCTTAACATGAGAGCATAGCCATGGCAATGACGCCATAACAGCACAATGAGAGGAAACAAACAAACAAAACAAAATCCCTTCCCCAAGGAAAGGGAGGCTCAGAGGGATGGCAAAGACTTCTTTGGTGTTCTGACTGTGAACAATTGAAAAGTGTGTACAAATGCTAGTCTGTTCAGCTTTGTCTCCTTACATCAAGCACCAGTCCAAACAGGACATGGTAAAAGGCACTTGAAACAAGAGCATCTAGGCTGCAGAGTGCTCACATGCAACAAGAAGGGAGCTCCACTGAGAGAACATGCAAGAAACAAAGGCAACAATAACAAATTAAGGAAAGTGAGGGTGGGGGTTATTTTATTCATCCGGTGCACAGTGTGGGTCAAGTATGATCTAAAAGACAGGCAAGCATGTTAGTACTTTGAAAGAGAATTTGGGAAAAGGTAGTAGTCAGGTAAAAATACATTGTGGTCAAGAGAAATGCTCTTTGATTCCAGAAGAAGAAGCAAAGTTTGGATGACCGGGAGAAAAAGGGAGGTGGATTAAGGGAGAGATACATGGTTAAAATACAAATGTGTTCCCATGTTCTCTTTTGGTTTATGGATTTTTATATGGTTTCCATATAACCATGGAGAATTCTTAACAAAACAGTAAGCTCAGTGAAATTGCATCCCAGAGGAGTTGGGCCTCAGAGGCCTAACTCCTTGAGCACTTATAACACCTTATTGTAAAAGCAGTCTGTGTGCTAAATTATCACCTGTTGTTCCATAGCATTAGAAATATACATTGGTCCAAAAGTAGCGTCTGAGCCTTACCTACTAACATGGCTTCCTGAGTCTACTATTCAAGCTCCTATGTAAACCTTCAAGATAATATTCACTAAAGAAGCTAAAGAGAATCTGGATGTAGGATATATTGTCCAAAATAAACAACTACCAAATTGTCTATTTCCACCAATGCTTTACTCTTGGTAGAAACTGTGAAAGGCAGCAGTATTTTGAGAACATACTAAAAACAAAATTATCTGGGTAATTTTAAGTGCTGTCTTTGTCATCCAGTTTGCTCCACAGAATTGCATTTATTGAACAGGTCCCTGGATTATATCAGAACTGATAAACCAGCTTGCATGCATCATAATGTCTATTGTCCTTATAGAAATCCGGTCAGCCTGTGTTAGAGGGGATGATTTGTTTTTCTCCAGTGTTAGCCCAATTCACTTGTGGCAGATTGAAAGGAAACTGAGGCAACTCTGAGGAAATAAGTTGGGAGTGTGCTGCTAACCAATACATGTGTATTTCAGCTTGTAAACGAAAGAGGAAGGCAATGTGTTGATCAGATCTGTGATGATATTATAACTTCACCGCTGCTTTGGTAACCTCACAAATTTCAGGCCAATATAAGTCCAAGGAAGACACTTTGGCTTTTAAATCCGTTGCAATTACTTTTCAGATCCCTGAAGCAAGAGACCAACTGGCTATTAAACTATAAGAGGGAGGAATGCCCCACTTGTACATGCTACAGATCCTATTTCAATGTTCGTCATATCTTTCTCATTGCCAGGTGAAGCTATTTTGTTAACTTACTTTTCTGAGGTGGTCGCTGTTACAGTAGGAACGGCGCGTACAGGCTCATGTTATTTGAATGCTGCCTTCCTTCTGATTCAGCGGTGTGACCAGTCTCCACCTCACCGTCCTTCTACCAGGACCAAGGCCATGTTTTGCCACCATGTTCCCGTGTTATGCTAGACTGTATTTTCTAAACTATCAGTCAAAATAAATCCTGCCTCTAGTGATTGCCAGGCATTAGTTATAACAATGAGAGGAGGAGGAGTTACATGCAAATAGATACCATGATCTGTCATGAGTTGAATCTTTCATGCTGTGGAGTCACAGCCGCATATGAAGTGTTTTACGTCACAAGCATTCAAAATGAGAGACACGGTTGTCGGTGCTTGTTGTGGTAACACATATGCCCTTTCGGAATTTTATGTGAGACAGGTATAGCATAAACAAGGTATTTTCCTCATCCTCCTGAGGTGATTAACTTTAGGTAACAAATTTGCAAAGGCCTGAAGTTATTGTCATGCAATCTTAGTGCCTAGAGGTTTGACATAATTTTATTTATTTTTCCTTGTCAGGGTCTTGTGTATACTAGATTACAGAAGGTAATAGGTACCCTTGCCTGTAATCATTCTTTCAGTGCCTAATCATGATTGTTAAATGAGAAAAAAATATAATGCATGCAAGAGAAACTTCTTCCTTGTCTGACTTAGTGACAAGTGTCAGGGTGATGGTTTTCCTTGACAAGCTTGAGATACATCTGGGAGGCTAGCAAACCTTGACTCTACTTTTGTTGGAATGCATGTTGAACTTTCCCAGTGCTTTTATGTGACACTTTAAAATTGTAATTCTTTTAGATAAGGGACTTAATGTTCACTTAGAGGGGTACTCCAGTAGAATTATTGGCAAGGTTCTTGTAAGGGGTCTCTATAATTACTTTATCTTTCCCCTCTTCCACAACAGTTCAAAAATAGTCAAATTTCTCCATAAATTAGCATTTCTTCTCAATTTTTGTTGCTAGTTTATGGATATTTCTTTTCTTTATTTTGGTTGCTTTTTGCTTGGTCTTCATTTGTTTAGTCTGAAGCCTCTGAAAATTACTGACACAATTTTTATAATTTTCATCCTTCAGTAAGGTACTTCAGTGGATCTTACTCTTTAATGTTGCCCTGGCAAATACAGAGGATGACAGAAATATCGTGGGATCTTTTACTGGGGAGATCTAGATTCATGAAGACTCACAAGGTAGTCTAGGATGAGACAGTGTTGTTCACAGTCCAAGGTTATCCGGATTTAGGCAAGTACATCTAGTACATATTACTATAGCCTTTTCCAGATTTATTATTTTAAGGAATTTCTTTCTAATTAGGAACATTCCTCTCATGTTTCCCTCAACCCAGATTAAGAGTTGCACATGTTTGCACCAATTTCTTCATTTTAAAATTTTTTTTTCTGTAGCAGGCAAAAATATGTAGAAGCAGACATGAGTTGTTACCTCTCACAGATTCTGTCACTTGGGTTTGGTACCCGTGTCTTGAGTCATGCTTAATGAACAGTCTTATCAGTCCTAACCAGTCCTGTGGCCTTCCCCAAGATTTAGTCCATATCAGTTAAACTCTATTATTCTATTTTAATGAATTATCTTTACCAGTGAATTTGACAGATTTGCTATAATCTGTTCAGGCTCTAAATTAGAAATATCTATCTCTGGTCATTTCATATGTCTAAATGAATAGTATGTGCTAAACGGTAGGAGTCTAGAACATTATAATATTGTCTTGAAAGGGTAATGTATTCACTTTTAATGACCTAAGGCTTACATCTTAGTCTAATGTTATATTAATAAATACTGTGCAAGATAGAGTAGTAAAGCTTAGTTAAATTGCTTATAATGAAAGAAAAGTAGGTTCACTTTTGGAGAACTCTCAGTATATAATAATTAGAGAAAGACCAGAGATAATAAAATTCATCAATCAAAATGACATGAGTTAAAAAATAGATACAGATTATTTCCCTTGAAATATATTTACAAATTCTTCTGCATTAGTTTTATGTTTAACTTTTGTAAAATTATCATTTACTAAATTAGGTTTGGTTAGAAGTAACATCACAAATAGAAAATTTTTGTTTATTATGGACATAACATTTTTGTTATACTCTATAAATGTGTAATCACTAATTTAATGAATTTCAATTTTATGGCTGCCACTATAACTTCCAATTTACTAGCTAATTCTTCCAAATTTTTGACAAAAATTTTAAGTGCTTATATCTTTTTCATGGTTTAGAGTTCCAATACAATTACAAAATTAGGATATCTCCACAAGAGGCACCATGCCCTGACACACTCTCTTCATCTACCATGATTCTTCATATTTATAAATGCTGTTTATATTTCCTTAGATGTAGGGATGGATAAGGACCATATCCAAGCTTTACAAATATATGGCTTGGGCTGAGAATAAAGAATTTCTCTCTCCATTCTTTCTATCCCTAGGCCTAGGCCTGGAAGCATCTAGCCTACAACAATCTAATCTTCTATAAGCCCAGACCTTGAAAGCTTCAGCTTGCAGCCTCCATCTGCTAAGCTAAGCCGAGACTTCTTTCAGCTCTGAGACATACTACTCAATAATCTCACTCTTATTATTTCTTTCTGAACTCTGGCTGGTTGGTTCAACTCAGCTGTTTTGGCTCAAAATTCTTCTCTGAACTGATTGGCTCAAACTTACCTTCTTTCAGCTTCTAGTTAATTGCTCTGCTTGCAAAAACTGCCTCTGAACCCCATGAACTTAACTGCTGTGACAGTATGATCTGAAAAGAACTGTATGGAACTGGACAAACTCAACTGAACTCAATTGCACTCATGAGAGTTGTGTATAATCTATCTCTGGCTCATTCTGCCAAATCTTTCTGATTTGTCACTCTGTTGGTCCCTCAATTATACATCATTGTTTGATATTAAAGATGTGATTTAAAGATGTGGGTGTAGTCCAGGCAGAGGGATTAAAAGTATGTGTCTGTATTCCTGCCAGACTGATAAAGGTATCTGGCATGTCTGCGTTCTAGCTGCATCGCACAGACCTAAAAGATTTTTGGATTACATTTCTTGCCAGAGCAGCCATGTCACTGTATTTAAAATCCTTTACACACATTAATAAATTTTTAAATAATAATTGTTCAGGTAGATAAAATCATGGTGTAAAATTATGAATTCCAAAATGTCATTTCCTATAATGTTGACTGGGTTCTCTAAATTCTGATGATAGTACACTGAAATTTTGAGATAGAAAATGGAAAGTATTTCACTCTTATGATTCGGTGTAACATAATAGAAATACATTTATTTTACCGTATTATAAATTAGCATCATCAATATTTTAAAAGTTGTATGAAAACATCACATAGTGTGGAAGAGAAATAGAGTTTGTGCTTCAGGCCAATTATTGCCAAGAACAAACATATTAACTTCAGGAAAGAAAAGTGAAAATACTGTTGCCAAATACATGGATTATTGAAAAAAATTCTAAAATATTGTTTTGATCAAAGCTAACACATTTTAACAGGAATGAAAGAAAGCATAAAAAATAAAATCAACCATGAGTTAGAAAGCCAAGAAGAGAAACAAATCAAGTTTGACAACTCTGAAATCTATGGGCAAGGGTGTTGCAATGGCTATCCAGTAAATAATAGTTATTAATTTTAAATAAAAGCCTCAAGAAACTTTGTTCTCAACTTGCAACATGAAGGCCCTTGCCAAGGAGAAGGGGCGGAGGAATGGGGGTGTGAGAGAGGGACTAGGAGGCTAAGAGGAAAGGGAAAGCCAATAGGCTGTAAAGTGAATCAATAAAAAAATAATATTAAGATGTAGATTAGCATCACAGAAGGTGTACAATAGTGCATTAAGACTGCTGGGCACAGACTACAACAATTACACTTGTATAAAATGAAAACATAGATGTAAAATTAAAAGAGAGAAACTTTGTTCTCTTTGATGTGATGTTTACAGGACACAGTCTAGATTGAAACCCATGTGATAAGCCTGAGAATAAAACAGATACACAAAAAATATTAAAGCGGAGAATTTTGAAGTTTTTTTTTTTTTCTCACATAAATGCAGTGGGGAATGACATGGAAACTTAGCAGAGACATCTAGATTTATAGGACATCAAATCCCCTGACTTGTTAAAGAAGTGATGTATTGGCTGGACAGAAAATCTCAGAGGGTCTTGGTAAAATGTTAAGGCACTGTTAAGTAGTAATAAACTTTATAAAGCAATGGACATTTTAAATTAAAAATAAAGATATCAAAACTATGAAATACATCAGTTACATAGAGATATATAAAATACTGAAGAAAATGTTAATTGCTAAAGAGTACAACTGGTTCAACAATTATGGACAAATCACCATTTAATATTAGTAAATTTGTACATGCTTTAAATGTTCTGAATGGGAAAAGATGCAAATGATAAAGATGTTCATAGGAAGAAATCTAGATATGTTAGCATTTAAATGAGGCTCTATTACTTATATTCATAAAATATACACACTGTGAAGATATTTTAAAGGAAAAATCTGAAGTACAAGACACATAAGTAAGCTAATAACTTAAGCCAGTGCTTAGAATAATGGTTGAGATCATAGACCACAAGATTTATGTTTGGTATTACAGACAGAAAACAACAAAACAAAATATTACCCAATCAAATAGTTAATAGAACAACAATCAATGTAAGTAGAAAATATTAGCAGGTAGTCAATCACAAAAATGACAATTACTACAAAAATTCAGTCTCAACACAGTGATTTGATGCCATAGAGTAACTATGACACAGCATTGTCAGACAAATATAAGTTCTTTTACTGAGTTAAAAAGAATGAGGAAATAAATAAAGATCTGTAAAGGCAAGCATAGATAGCAGAATTGTCAATTATTAGGAATATTAACATATAATGTACCTATTCTCAACCTTTCTGAAGCTCTCAGCACTTTCACAAGAATTGCCCAAGAATATTGAAAAACACAGATATTCACATTATGATTTATAACAGTAGTTAAATTAAAATTATGAAGTAGAAATTAAAACAATTTTATGGTTGAGGTCACCACATTCTGAGGAGTTGTGTTAAAGAGTCACAGCATTAGGAAGGCTGAGAGCAACTCATATAATGTGTTTTGATATTCATAAGTATACTTCATTTAAGCAAATGTAATAATCCCTTGTATCCTATTAGACTACCATGGCCTAAAACTAGACCTCAACAACAACAGAAATAACAAAAAGCCTACATACACATGGAAACTAAACAACTCTCTACTCAATGACACTTGGTCAGGGAAGAAATCAGAAAAAAAAAAAAAAAATTAGAGACTTTCCAAAATTCAATGAAAATGAAGGCACAACTTACCCAAATTTATGGGACACAATTAAGGCAGTGCTAAGAGGAAAGTTCATAGCACTAAGTGCCTCCAGAAAGAAGTTTGAGACATCTCATACAAGCAACTTGATGGCACACCTAAGAGCTCTGGAAGAAAAAAAAAAAAGCAGACACACCCAAGAGGTGTAGATGATTGGAAATAAACAAACTCAGAGCTAAAATCAATGAGTTAGAAACAAGCCTGTGGTAGCGGTAGCTCAGTAACCAATTGGTTTTCCCTAGTAAGGAGAACAGGGACTTTTTCTGACAGGAACTAAATGGCAGTCTCTTTGACCTCCCCAACCTCTAAGGAAAGAGCAGTCCTGCTAGGCCCACAGAGGAGGACTTTGCAGCCAGTCCTGAAGATACCTGATAAAACAGGGTCAGAAGAAAGGGGAGGAGGTCCTCCCCAATCAGTGGAATTGGAAAGGGGCAGGGAGGAGATGAGGGAGGGAGGGTGGGATTGAGAGGGAATGAAGGAGAGGGATACAACTGGGATACAGAGTTAATCAAATGTAACTAATAATAAAAATAATAATAATTTAAAAAAAAAAGAATCAATGAGACCAAGTTCTGGTTCTTTCAGAAAATCAACAAGATAGACAAACTCTTAGCCAAACTAACTAAAGACAGAGAGAAACTATCCAAATTAGCAACAAAAGGGGGACATAACAACAGACACTGAGGAAATCCAAACAATCATCAGGTCTTCCTACAAAAGCCTAAATGCCACGAATTTTGAAAATCTAAATGAAATGGACAAATTTCTTGATAGATTCCATTTACCAAAATTAAATCAAGATCAGGCAAATAGATTAAATAGTCCTATATGCCCCAAGGAAATAGAAGTAATGAGTTCAAATATTAGCATGTCTAACATTTAGAGGGTAAATAGGAGAGAAATGCCTGGAATGAAAGACAGACTAGAGACAAGAATGAAAATCTAGGACACATGAAGTCCAGAATGAACCAAGTTGTCCATAGTGTGGAATTTCACTGCCATTGAGGACCACAAGATAACAATGACCTTGGCAAGATGTGTGTTGCTCAAGTAAATGGGATATAGGGAAGATGAAAGTTTGGTGGCAGTAGGCCAAGATATTGCATAAGTGGTTTCTGAGTGAAAATCTGAAGTAGAGAATTAAGTAGTAGTACAAGTTCAGAGAATGTGTTATTATGAAACAGCTTGATAAACATTATCCTCATCATTAGCATCACTGTTTCCTGAACTGAAAGTTTCCACATTCTGTTTTTTTTTGTTATTCTTAAACATGTAACTATTTTTTATTCATTTGCTCCTATTGAAAGTTCTTACTAAATATTAATTTTAATGAGAGATTGCCAAAGAACAATGTCTATCTCATGTCCTACAGATGTGAAACACTGCCCTACTTTGTTCCAGTGTGTCTGTGAAAGTGATAGTCCTTCAGAACTTCAGTTTGTTTTTTTGTTTTGTTTTTTTTCTCCTTACCTAGAAAAATTCTGGACACATACAAACCATTACTTAATGGAAAGAGGTTGTCTTCTGAATTAATTAAATGTAGGATTCTGAATGGGAAATTTATGTAGCAATAGTAGCTCTGTTTCCTTTTAAGAAAGAGGTAGAATTGTGCAGATTTGGATGAAAAATGGATCGTGATAGCAAAAATTTGGAGAATGAGAAAACACATAAAAAGCAAATTATTTTTCATGAGAAACTGTTGAATGGAAAATTGTACTAACAAGTGGGTGTGTGGTCTCCAATTTATCATTACAGAAGGTGATCGCCCAGAAAACCTTGCTATTTAAAAGCTTAGGCTTGATCCAGGTAAGTCACATGCTGCCTAGAACTTTGTAATGTAAATAAAAGATAAAGGTAAGAGCAGCAGCTAATTTCAGTAGGATAAAACATCTCTTTCCTGTCAAGGACAAAAGAAATTTAAATATATTACCACAAGTGATAAGTTACCAGTGACAGCAGGATGCATAGATTTCAAGTTAGCAGTAAGGGGTTGTTGGCTGAGTACTTTGATTAAATAGTTGTAGCTTGCTTTTTTTTTTTTTTTTTTTTTTTCTGAAAAAAAAAATGCTGAACAATGCTGCTCTCATCCGCTACAGAACATGATGTTCTGGACATTTTGTGTGATTTATGCAATTTTTATTAGGCAGAACTCACATCATCAAGCTCCTAGCCACCAGGGTGTTATTTCAGCAAGAATAGGAGAGAGCCCTTTATGCTATGCACTATATCCCAAATGCCTTTCATGGCTTGCCGTCCCCAATATTAATGTAGTTCAGAATGCTGCTACTGATTTAGCATTTAATTGCTATGACATTATGGCTATTTGTGACAGCCCACCAAAGCTGAATCAACTTGTAATGTGCAAAGAAGACATGGCATTTTCTCAAAATAAAAAAGTATTCACTAATAACACATATTCCATCTTCCCTAGGGTCCTCCTTGTTATTTAGCTTCTTTAAGTCTGTGGACTGTAGTATGGCTATCAGGTATTATATGCCTAATATCCACTTATAAGTGAGTATATTCCATGTGTGTCTTTCTGGTTCTGGGTCACCTCTCTCAGAACAATCTTGTCTAGTTCCATCCATTTGCCTGCAAATTTCATGAGTTTCTTGATTTGAATGGCTGAGGAAGAGAACTCAAACAGTCCTAATGAGACATCTTAGGCTGCTGTCAGAGGTAGGGGAGGAAGGCTCCCCCTTTTGGAAAGTAGGGGATGGGAAAAGGGAAAGGAGAGAAGAAGGGTGGGACCAGGAGGAGAAGGGGGAGGGAGGGGGCTACAATAGTAAAGTGAATAAATTATTAGAAATAGTTAATTAAAAATGTTTTTCAGCATCTAATGAAACATGATTTTTTTAAGAACACATATTGCAAGCAAAAATTACAAACACAGCTCTGAATGGCATAATATAATCTTTCTTTTTTGTCATATTTATTTTGGAATTAGCTTAAATTTTCCAACATTATCATGCTGTGATAATAATGCATTGCCATAAGCTTGCTTTGTGTGTAGTAGGTTACTTCAGTTTTTGTTGTTTATGACAAGTGATTAAATTTATTTAAATTGTTTATCTGTTCTTTATTTAACTTTGGTAAGGTTATCTTTTGAGAATATTATCAATTTTTTTTTGATTTTTCAATTTTTGGAGTACATTGTTTTAAAATTATTACCTAATGATTCTTTGTATTTCTTTGGTGCCTGTAGTTACGTACCCCTTTTCATTTCTGATTTTGTTGATTTGGCTGTTCTTTCTCCACCTTTTAGCTACTTTGGATAAGTGTGTGTCTACCTTGATGGTCTCAAAGAACCAATGGCTGAGAAACATATAAAAAATGTTCACTACCCGTAGCCAACAGGGAAATTGTAAAACAAACTATTTTGAGATTCCATCTTATACCTGACAGAATGACTAAGATCAAAAACACAAACTAATGCTGACAAGGATGAAGAACAAGGGAAATACTCTTCCATTGCTAGTGGAAGTGCCAACTCTTACAGTCACTGTGTAATAGTGTCTCAGAAATCAATGTGTTGGTATCTCAGAAAATTGGAAAACAATCTACCTTAACTCAGCTATACCACTCTTTTGCATATACTAAATGGATGCTCCATCTTACCACAAGGATACTTCCTCATCTATGTTCACACAGCTTTACTCATAACAGTCAGAAACTGGAAACAACTTAGATATTCCTCAACTGAAGAACTGACAAAGAAAATGTGGTACGTTTATACAATGAAGTATTAATAAGGTATTAGAAAAATGACATCAAGAAATTTAAAGGTAAATGGATAGAACTAGAAAAAAGAAATCACCCTGAGAGAGGCATTACAGACCCAGAAAGACAAACATGATATGTTTGTCTCACTTATAAGTGGATATTAGACATTATGTAAAGGATAATCACACTGTAATCCACAAACCCAGAGAAGCTAGAAAAACAGGAGAGGTCTGGGAAGGGGAAGTAGAATAGATTTTGTAAGGGGATTCAGGGTCAGTAGGGATGGGAACTGGAAGGATTAGATTGCTGAGGGAGGGAGGGAGAGAGGGAGAGAGAGAGAAAGACAGAGAGAGAAAGACAGAGAAAAGAGAAGGGAAGAGGAGAGGAGAGGAGAGGAGAGGAGAGAAGAGAAGAGGAGAGGAGAGGAGAGGAGAGGAGAGGAGAGGAGAGAAGAGGAGAGGAGAGGAGAGGAGAGGAGAGGAGAGGAGAGAAGAGGAGAGAAGAGCAGACAACTGTAATAGATTGTCATTATGGATGTTACAGAACCATAGTTTAGTGGAAACTTCCTGCAACCCATAATGACGAATATATGGAAGTCTCCTAGAAATGGAGGAATTGGAGTCTGAACAGAACATTTTCTGTAACCAGGCAAGTCTCCTTGTGGTGTGTCTGGACCACCAACCCAACCACAAAATCTATAACCCACAAGGTAGCCCTGGTACACTGGTGCGAATGTGTCTCAGATCTTGTGAGAGACACATTGACTCCAATGACTAGTCTAACCTGAGACCCACACCACCTTGAGAGGGAGCCCATGTTCCACACTTCCTAGATGGCCAAGATCCAGAAGCTGGGTGGTTCATAGACCTAGGGTAGAACCAAACATGGCTGGCTCCCCTTGGGTGGTGGTGCCTTGCCAGGCCACAAAGGAAGCTGAGATGCAGCCAGCTCTGATGAGATCTGATAGGCTAGAGTCAGATGAAAGGGGAGGAGGACCACCCCTATCAGTGGACTAGAAAAGATAGAATTTAGATCTTAAAAAAATAAAGCTTTATGTGGTCAGATATTCAAAGGAAAATTGTGCAGAGCTGACTAAATCCAAAGATGTCTTAGAGTTGCCACAATTTCTATACTTAGTGATGAATCTGTTCCACTTAGGAACGTCATCTGTTTTAGTGGAGGGCACTTTCTTCTAGCTGCAGTCCACTCACAGCATTTGCCTAACCAAAAATATTAAATATTACACACACACACACACACACACACACACACACACACACACACAGAGAGACATAGTATTAAATATATATAAAATCATTCCTTATAGTAATTGCTATTAAGATCATATTTTATAGTTGCTCAAAATGTTAGCTTCTATTTTAATTCTTAACAATATGTTATACTATCATATAAGATAATAGATGATCCATCTTTTTTTTCAGGGAGGAGACATCTTGGGACACATGATGTCAACAATATGCATATATTAACTTAGCAAAATGATTAGATCAGGAAAATTATTTCTAATAAACATAATATTTTTAAATGATACTATAAAAACTGTATGTTCTGACATATATATGTGTGTGTGTGTGTGTGTGTGTGTTATTTGACAATGTACACAAGATATAATAATATAAATTTGGGGCTAAAGTAAAATTCTCTAGCTGTGGAATGGCTCTTTGTGTAAAGCACATTCTATGCTAGTGTAAGAACCTGTGTTTGCATCTCGAGAATCCACATAGAGCAGAATATAATACTACTCTTTCGTAACTCAGTGTTCCATAGTGAAATCGAAGGCAGAAACTGATGGCCAGCAGATACAAGGACATCTAGACTGGAATGCTCAACACTGAACAAGAAATCCTGTTTAAAAGAAAGTAGAAAGTCCACTGATCTTCACATTCATAAGAACATGCACTCAGATACACACACCATACCACACACTTGTATAGAGATTCCTTCATGTAAAACTTGGCATTTGTAGTGTTTAAATAATCCATATTGCATAAGGAAACTACCATTAGTAGTTAAAAGACAGAAATCAACACAGTAAATGGCACACATGCAAGTCTCTGGTTTCTGTGAACATGGAACATTTATATAAGGAATATTTGTAAATGTTAACACACATATTCACATAAAAAGAAACACACACACACAGGTCATCATAGGGATAAGGTGATGTAAAGATATAGAAACAAGTTTTATTGACAAGACTTCAAGTTAAGGAAGCCAGGAAATACTGTCAGTCGCTGAGGCTGGAAGAAGAAAGAATGTATTCTCCATACATTCTCCAGAGTAAATGATTCTCTGTTGTTAAATGTGAGAATTAAACCTGATGCCTCATTTTCAAAACAAAAGCAGCTTGAGCTATCTTATATCCAAATGCAATGTTTTTTGTTTGTTTTTTTTTTATTTTTATTTTTAGTTACATTTTGTTAACTCTGTGTCCCAGCTGTATCCCGCTCCCTCATTCCCTCCCCAACCCCACACTCCCTCCCTGGTCTCCTCCCTGCCCCTTTTCAAGTCCCCTGATAGGGGAGGACCTCCTCCCCTTTCATCTGACCCTGTTTTATCAGGTATCTTCAGGGCTGGCTGCAAAGTCCTCCTCTGTGGCCTAACAGACTGCTCCTCCCCTGGGGGGGGGGTGTCAAACAGCCTGCCCTTGAGATCCTGTTAGAAATAGTCCGTGTTCCCCTTACTTTGGAAAACTACTTGGTTACTGAGCTACCACCGGCCACATCCGAGCAGAAGTTCTAGGTTATATCCATAGATGGTCCTTGGTTGAGTGTCAGTCTCAGAAAAGACCCTGTGCCCAGATATATTTGGTCCTTGTAGAGCTCCTATCCTTTCCATATCATACTAACTTCCCTTCTTTCATATGATTCCCTGCACTCTGCCGAGGGTTTGGTTATGAGTCTTAGTGTCTGCTTTGAAACACTGCTAGGTTAACAGAATACACTGGATCCTTCTAAGCCATGCTTCCTTTAAGGGTTTAGAGCTATAAATTACTAAGAGCCAAGCTTGCTTGCAAGGTCGTGCACTTGTTATGCCTTGAAATAAACAGGATACGAAATACAGAGATGAACACATGGTGCTTATTTTATTGTGTTTGGAAAGTAGACCCCTCCCTCTCAAGGTGGTGTGGGCCTCAGGAAAAGGAAACAGAGGGAGGAAAAGGTGTAACCGGCTGCTGTGTAGGTGTATTCTTGTCACTCAGTGAGGACAAAAGGAAGTTACCGGGGATCGGTGTTAAAATGTCTAGCACTCAGACTGTTTGCCATTCAGGAGGTTTCCGTGGCATTGAAAAGTCAGGAAACAAGTGTCTCACTATGAATCTTCAGTGTTTTCATTATAACGTAAGGAAATCTGCTTCTCACAGTTACTTGATTGTGAGGTTCTGGTTTTCAGAAATGCAGGTAATGCCTTTCTGTGGCTTTAAGTTACTTGTGCTTTTATTACTTAGTTGGACAAACATAGTACAATTAATAGTACAGTACAACAAACTACAGTCCTATATTTGTCTATTTACTTCAAGGCAGGTGTACACACACATCACACAAACACACACGAGGAAAAATTTACCTTATTAAAAGTTGAAAATTAATGTAAATATTTCTTGTCAATTAGTTCAGTGAATTCCAAGATATCCCCACTAGTTATTAATGTGGAATATTCACACTGCCAAATATTATCATGACATATGTCATTCCAAATTAATCTTGGTACATCAGGTTCTGCCTCCCAAGACAGAGGACATGATTGGGTTATCTCTATTCATTCAGCACCTTTGAAAGAACTATCCTGAAATCACAGAGACAGAGGTGGATCTTCAGGAGAGTACTTTGGATTGTGACCGCAACAATAAAAAAATTTCTGGAGCTATAAATAAAATGTACACACATATTTCAATAAAAAGGGAGCTTTAGTAATTAATTAATGATATTTAACAAACTTGAACTATAGTTTTCCCTTGTTTATATTTCTAGAACAAGTTTTGTTTTATATTTTTCCACAACAAAATAAACACATAAATTAAGAAAGATTAAGAAAAGTTGAGAAATGACAGAAAAAAAGCAACATTAAGATGTCCACATGGTGTGCACAAAAAGTGAGTGAAGATAATTTGCTACATGTATATGTGCATATTTGAAGATATAAACATTTTAAATTCCCACCAATTTCTGTATACAACTACATTTTCCAATCATATATTTATTTATTTGCAATGAATCTATGTCCTTCTTCATTGATTTTTCATCATTATTATTCTTATTCTCTTATACAAAGTGTCATTCTAGACAACCACTCCAGGTTGGCATTCATATGATCTAAATAATAATGCAAACAACGAGTAAACAACACAAACATGAATATACAAAGTTCTGTTGTTACAATGCTGTATACAGCAGTTCAGTATATCCTGGCAGCAAAATAAAATATAATAGTATTAAGTGAAACACTATTTTGTCAGTTAAAATTCTCAATACAGTTGTGACATGTCAAGTAACCATTTAAATTGGTTTGTTGTCATATTTTAAGTGTATTTTATATTACAATGGAAAATATTAGCAAGTTAATTTAACTAACAATATTATAATGTTTATTGTTAAGATTATCAGCCTATCTTTTTCTTTTAAAGAAACTAGTTTTATTGGAGATATTGCAAGGACACAGGCTGGTAGATTACTGTTTTGTCGCCTTACATGACCTGTCCTCCTTATGGGCTGCACTCCATACAGGCGGTGCTGAATAGACTAGACGGGTAGCAAATAGAAAAAGTACAAAGAAGAGAAGAGAAAGGAAGGGAAGGGAAAGGAAGGGAAGGGAAGAGAAGGGAAGGGAAGGGAAGCAGAGATGAGAAGAGAAAAGAGGAGAGGAGAGGAGAGGAGAGGAGAGGAGAGGAGGGGAGAGGAGAGGAGAGGAGAGAAAGGGAAGGGAAGGGAAGAAAAAAGGAAGAGAAAGAAGAAGGGAGAAGAAGAGCTGAGAAAAAGAAAATAATAGAAGAAAGCATGTAAAATTGGAAGAGAAGAGTGGAGTGTAGAAGAGAGGCAGAGGGAATCAGAACTGGATTTAGCTTTACACATTTTTTTTTTGCCTGCAGCAATTTTTCAAATACAAGAAACTGCATTTCTTTATCAACTCACCTCTTACAGATAGATTTATGCTAAAATATGTAGATAAATTATTTTTGTTTAATAAAAGTATAATTATTTAATTTAATATTTGGATGCAAAGTTATATTCTTGACATTGTTAATGTAAAGTTTATTGATGTAATAATATTGATATTAGTAGCATTATAGAAGTCTTTGGAATAATTTTTTGAGATTTGTCTGATAGCATGGTATGTAAACCATATTGACAGGCTTCAAAAGAGCAAGTGCAAAACAAGCATTTGAGCATAACATATGAGATGTAGGGCAGTACATAGTTAGCTTACTGCTTGTCTTTTCTGTCATTATCTCAATGCACCTGCTGAAAGCAATTCTTGTGCATGTTTTGAAAGAAACTCCTGAGTTGATTTAGATTTTTACTTCTCTTTTCTTACTACAGAAGTAGGGAAATTATCCTTTATTAAACCTTCTCTGCATTTCTCAGCTACATAAAAATACATAGAAGCTGTTTAACTGCCTCATTTTTGTACAGAGCATATGAAATATTATATCACTAGTTTGCAGATGCAAAGTTAATGTTTATCAAATCTCTTCATGTGTGTTTGTGTGCTTCTATGTTTTTTTTGTATGATAACATTTGGGAAAAATAATAACAGATCTAATACTTGTTTGATTTCTATGTAATAAAATTTATTTATGGGTAACAAAAATAAAAGAGTATTAAATAAGGAATAGAAATCTTTATATCACCTGATAAGCTAGGGTCAGATGGAAGGGGAGGAGGACCTCCCCTATCAGTAGACTTAGAGACGGAGGGAGGGTGGGTCTGGGAAGGAATGGGGAAGGGGACTACAGCTGGGGTACAAAGGGAATAAACTGTAATTAACATAAAAATTAAAATGTAATAAAAAAATCTTTTTATCCATTTTCTTACTTAACTGAAAAACTGTATGGGGTCAATATCAATATTCCCACAGCATCAAAAACAATAATGTTCACTTGAAAACACTTTACAGTGGTGCAGTGGGGAGAACCAGGGTTCACTTTACCTCATGCTCTTTCTTCCTGTCGTTACAGGGTTAATGTTTTTTAATTTCAGTTTATTTACTTTACACCCAAAGGTTACCCCTTCTTACACTCCTCCAAGCTTCTCCCTTTTCCCTTCTTCCTTCCCTCTCTTTCTCCTGAGAAAAGGGGAATCCCCAAACCAATTGCTTTTTCTTTTATGAAAATTATTTTCTTTGTTTCTTGTTTTCTTTCTAAATACTTTAAAAATTGAAATACAATTACATAACTTCCCCATTTCCTTTTCTTCCTCCTGCTCCCACCTCAAACTACTCTCCTTTAAACCCCTCCCATACCCTTTGCCACTCTTTTTTTTAACTTTTATTAATTACACTTTATTCACTTTGTATACCCCCATAAACCTCCCAATCCTACCTTTCCTCCCCCTTCTTCACCCATGCCCCTCCCCAAGTCCACTGATAGGGGAGGTCCCCCTCTCCTTGTTTCTGATCTTAGTCTATCAGATCACATAAAGAGTGGCTGCATTGTCGTCCTCTGTGGCCTGGTAAGGCTGCTCCCCTCTCAGGGGGAGGTGATTAAAGAGCAGGCCAATCATTTTATGTCAGAGACAGTCCCTGTTCCCACTCCTGTGTAACTCACTTGGACACTGAACTGCCATGGGCTACATCTGTGCAGGGGTTCTAGGTTATCTCCATGCCTGGTACTTGGTTAGAGTATGAGTTTCTGGGAAGACCCTTGTGTTCAAATTTTCTGGTTCTGTTGCTCTCCTTGTGTAGTTCCTGTCCTCTCCAGATCTTACTGTTTCCCACTTCTTGAAACAAAACCTCCATAAATCTTTCCCCAATGGAGACACATGTTCCCACATGGAGTATAATAAGTGACAAACACAGATTCCTCAGTCACGTGGCTCATACCTGTTCCTGTGATAGGACACTTGATTCCCCATCTTCTTTTTTGCTGCATAACAACTTGAATGCTTACGTTACTCATTCCTGTATGTATGTTTCTAAAATTTAACGAGGCATATAGACTAAGATCAGAAAGAAGGAGAGGGGGACCTCCCCTATCAGTGGACTTGGGGAGAGACATGCATGCAGAAAAGGGAGGAAGGGTGCGGTCGGGAGGGGAGGAGGGAGGGGCTTATGGGGGATAAAAATGAATAAAGTGTAATTAATAATAAAAAAAAGAAAAAAAAAAGAGTGCAATAGCTGGATCTTGAGGAAGCACTATTTTTAATTGTCTGAGATAGCACCAGATTGATTTCCAAAGTGATTGTACGAGTTTACATTCCAACAGCAATAGAGTAGGGTTTCCTTTTCTCCCATCCTCTCCAGCATGTGTTCTCACGTGAGTTTTTCATCATAGCCATTCTGATGGGTGTAAGGAGAAATCTCATGGGTCATTTTAATTTGCATTTCTCTGATGACTAGGGATTTTGAACATTTCTTTAAGTGTTTCTGTGCCATTTGATATTCCTCTATTGAGAATCCTTTTTAATTCTGTACCCCATTTTTTAATCAGGTTACTTGATTTTTTTGCTGTTTAACTTCTTTTGTACTTTATATATTCTGGATATTAGCCTTCTGTAAGATATATGTTCTTTGAAGATCCTTTCCCAGTCTGTCTCCACAAAACTAAAGTCCAAGTGGATCAAAGACCTCAACATAATATCAAACACACTAAATGTCTTAGAAGAAAAAGTGGGGAAGAGCCTTGACCTCATTGGCACAGGAGACAACATCCTGAACAGAAGCACAGGTTCTAAGATCAATAATCAATAAATGTGACCTCAAGAAACTGAAAATCTTCTGGACACTGCCGTTAGAACAAAATGACAGCCCATAGACTTATGTTTTTATTTATTAGTTATTTGAGTTTAAACCACGTGTTAGTTGTCTTCAAAGAGACATGTTAGATAGATGATAGATAGATAAAGATAGCTAGATTAGGTTAGATAGATTAGATTATAGATGTTAGACAGATAAAGAAATGTTATATGGATGATTATATAAGTTGGTATATTTGACTGAATGTTAATTCCTATGGTAGACTATCTCCAAGAAATGTAGAAGGACCAAACAACAAGGTCCAAAGAAATCAACACCTCATAGTAAGGTGAAAGGCCTAAGACTCATGACATGCTTTCCTTACAAATATCAGTCTACAGTCTCATAAATCTGAAGATCTTCAGTCTAGGGGCAAGATAAGGGCCCACCCAATGTTTCTGTGCCTCTTTGGTCCACTCTGGCTTCCATTTTATTTTACTGACATATTACTGACACACTGAAGACAGATTTTCCTCATCCTCTCTACTGACAGATGAGTCAATCTCCTCTGACAGAACTTAAAGTCATGTGCTTCTCATTCAGTCATCTTTCAGGTAACACTCAAAATTAGACATTACATTGTCACTATATGTGCATGCAAAAAGGCTTATGACAATTGTATTGAGATGGCCTCATCTTTTGGCTATCCCTAAGCTAGGTAGCATTGTGCTTCAGGATGACATGCATGTATCATCAGCCTTGAACTGTAATTAAGTTGGACTATGGCTATTAGCCACATCACACAGCCACGGCATTTCTCTTTTAGCTTACTACAATGTGTGCACTGATAATTAATAAATAATAATGGCTTAATAATTTATTACCTACTCAAGATTAAAGCTATTCACTGTATCAGCTATAGCAGCCATATCTCAGTAAACAGACTCTTTTGTGGAAAAAAAAAGTCTTCGCAACATGAAGACTTCTGGGGACAGTAGGAACAACCAACCGTGAATGTACTAGAAGACATACAAACATCATCTAGGAATAAATAAAAACATACAGGGTGTCCTGTATTGAGTGATGCTAGAGTTTCTTAAGGTCTTATAAATGTGAGTTAGGTAATGAATGCTATTTATCACCTAAATGGCAGGAGATTTTGGCCAGATATAATTCCTTTCTGGGAATTCAGACGATAAAGATGAGAAATTGAAAGAACTGGGACCTCAGCCAAGTTTTTCTGACATTGTTTGACACTGTTCTCTTGAACTAAGTGTATAAGACTCAGAATAGTTTTAAAAGAAAAGGGAAACTTATACATATGTCTTCTAGAGATTCCTTACATTAATTTTAAGTAAAGGAAAGAGTGTTCCAAGAGTGTCAGGTTACATTAAATATTTATGTGTCCTAATTGAAATAGATGGTGCCCACATAGTACTTGTTAATCTTGTCTCTGCCTTTGTAAATACATGTAATATGTAAGTATCAAACTCCACATAAAAATTAGTATTGTTGACTAGATTTTTAGCATTAACATTACATGCACATATACAGTGATATAATACTATGATGTACTTCTATTATGTTTTACAGAGACAGAATCTTTCTTGAGTTTATTATAAGCATCCTGGGTACTGTGTAAATAAATGTTCATATCCCAAAGTTTAAATTAGAAAAAAATATATCTCTAACCTTTGCCTGAAAATATATTTATGGAGCTTAATATCACTTACGATGTCTTTCTTGGAAAAAAAAAAAGTATGTTTTCTATATAGTATGAAATGTATTTTCTCTTTAAGCCCTAAAGTCATATTCAATGACTATTTCTCACAAAGACCTCAGTGTTTATATAAAGTGTTCAGAATTGAACAGCCACAAAATATCCCTACCAGGCTGGCCCCTGGCAAGTCTCATATCACTTTTCACAGAGTTTACAATCTCTGTACTCACATTTCAAAATTTAAATAATCCTCAATTTTTGTTATTCATTCTTTCAGTAGACTTAAGTGGGTAATGAGAGTTCTGTGTAATAGGTCAGAATTAATTTCATCCTCCAAATTAAGAAGCCATGTAAGAGGGTGGGATTGGGAGAGGATAGAAGAGGGGGCTACAGCTGGGATACAAAGTGAATAAACTGTAATTAATAAAAATAAAATAAAATTTAAAAAATGAAAAAAGAGAAGTCATATAGGTCTCAAGAAAGTTTATTTAATGTCATTTGATACTCAAAGCTTTACTTCCTGGGGAAGAGAGAAATCATATAGTCTCCAATTTGATATACTCAGAAAAATAGGAATAAGGGCAAAATTTCTGTAAGAAATAAAATACACAAAATAAAGCTGCTTGAGATCACAATCATTTGAGAGTTTTAAAGAAAATCAGTGCATGCATTTTAGAAATCAAATTAAAAAAATAGTCTAAAGCAGTCCATGAAGGAAAGACTGATAATAACACAGAATTCAGTAGAAAGACTCAAAGCTATTTAACCTTGAAAAGGGGGGTTAGGGTCATATATGCTGAGTACAAGTGATATAAAATATTGTGAATTAGTAGTTAAAAAGATAATAAATTAATAATATCAACTAGAGATAAAAGACACCATCCTGAAATAAAATAACTAAGGGGAAAATAAGTAAAAATTACATAGAACTGACATGAGTAAAACAATAAGATATCATATGTGCAATGATGTCAAGAACTAGGGTTATTTTTAAAATTTTCTTCAGAAAATTAAAAAGAAGCAAGTAAATTATACTGCATCTATGCAAGCAATAAGTAAAGTATTACTGCCAGAACATATACAAGTTATTGATTCTCTATGGTATTTTAGGGAATTATCTAATCAAAACTTAGATGCGTATTCTTCAAAATTTACAAAATCCTCTCTAGTATATTAAGATTTTAAGTGCCATTATCATACATTTACACAATAGGTTTTAAACATATTCCCCCATCACTACCTATCTGTAACCTACTCTATTGATGCCCACCCAAACTTGATCCCAGTTTCATGTCCTGTATCATCATCATCATCATCATCATCATCATCATCATCATCATCATCATCAGTAACTGAAGTCTAATTTGTTCTTCCCATGTGTGCCTGGATTTATGGCCATCTACTGAGATGTAGTACACATCTCCAACGGAAAGTGCCTTTCTCAATGAATGTTCAATATTTCTTCCTGTATTGGTGCAGCTTTGGGGGCCCATCTCCCATCCATTTGGGAAATTTGACTGTTTTGAACTCCTGAAGGCCATGTGTAGCAAAGTACAGCTGCTGTGAGTTGATACATGCAAAATCCTGAATTCAGCATTTTATGGCTCCTTTTGGCATTCTCTAGCTCTTGCATCCTTTCCACTTTTTCTGAAATGTTCCCCGAGCATCGGATGGAGCTGAGCTTGATATGGATGATTCAGTCACAACTGACTCACTAGGCATCTTGAACAGTTATGACTCATCAGTGAACTCACCATTGCGCAAAAGAGCTTCATTGATGCTGAAGACTTTGAAAAGAAAGTAGATATAAACAAAAGACTTAGAAGGTATTTTGACAGGACGGCCATTTAGAAAAATAATAATGGACACTCTCTAGGACACACATTCTCAGAAGTCATGGGCTTTCGGCCTAATTTATAGGTAGCAGCAGAAATCCCCATAGTAGAACGTGCCTCATATACCATCAGAAAGGCTTTTAACAGCAAGGAGGAGTCTAAGATTCAAAGATTCTCTTTGAGTCTGGATTCTGGCTTTGCCATGCAGTTGTGCAACTCTGTATTACATTTCTAAAACTTCTGCATGTCAGGTTCCTATACTGTATTTCTCACAGGTTATTCTGGTGAGTGAATTATCACGCTTAAATTGCCCAGAATAGGAAATAATAAATAGTAAGCACTATGAAATTTTTATCATAATACAGGAAAGATTATCTTAAGTTTTCAGAGGAGAAGACTAACTTACAAACTCAGAAAAATTGAGGAACTTATCCCCATTCACATAGCAAATGGTAAGTGCAGTGGACGTACACCATTAGAATTTAAAGCAAATGTGCTTAGATAAATCACATAGTCACATCCTATCAGATAAAACAATTATAACAGAGAGGGGCAAGAGGTAGGAATATGTATAACATGTACAAAAAGAAACTTCCTATACTTTTGTGTAGCAGCAGCAGATGTCTCAGAAGGCAAGTTTTAGGCAGAAAAAAATAGGGAACTGTTCTGTCATGTTTTAAGAGGGACTGCCTCTGACATAATCTGATTGGCCTGCTCTTTGATCACCTTTCCTTGAGGAGGAGCAGCCTTACCAGGCCACAGAAGATAACAATGCAGCCACTCCTGATGTGATCTGATAGACTAAGATCAGAAGGAAGGAGGGGAGGACCTCCCTTATCAGTGGACTTGGGGAGGGGCATGTGTGAAGAAGGGGGAGGGAGTATAGGACCAGAAGGGGAGAAAGGAGGGGCTTATGGGGGGATACAAAGTGAATAAAGTATAATTAATAAAATAAAATAAAATTTAAAAAAATGAAAAAAAGATTTTCCCATTAATCTGTCTTCAGTTTATAGTTGGTAGCCCTTCTTTGTATATGTAAGGAGCACAATTACCTTGCTTTGATATCACTAGTCTGTCTCTCTTACTTGAATGACCTTTAGTTATATATCCATACTGTTACAGTGTCTCTGTGACATGCCCATCTGTTCTAACGAAGCCAACATGCATAGTTATGGCTTTAATAAAACTTAATAACAAATCATCATTTTAATGACCAATTTTCCTTAAGTCCATCTACATGCTTGAGAATAGGAAGTGTGTTCTAGTTTGTCCAGTACACCTATATTTATAGCCAATGATATCTATAAGACTTTTAGCATAAGACATACAATAATTATAATGGTTTTATTTGTTCCTGGATCTGAATCAATAACACTCATAAATTAAAATTGATATGTTATTATTTTAACTTGTGAACCATATGTTACTTTAAAATATTTTATAGGAAGCAAAATTATCTGTGATAAAAACTGTTAACCCCTCATTTAAAAATAATCAGACAAGAGATATGAAATTTTCGTAATTGTCCCATAGTTTAACACTCAAATCATCAATGGCCACCCTTGACACTCACTTGCAGCTAGTCTCATTAAAAACCCTCTCAGGGAGACAACTGAAACTGTAATATCTTGTCATGACAGGAAGGGTGTAGAGGTATAGTGACGAAGGAGAATTTTAAAGTGTTGGCAAACTTCCTATGTGACTATCTAGTTTTAAGGAGAACTGCATTACTAATTCTTTTAATTAAGGAGGGAGATTTTAGAGTATTCTTTAAGTTACTTATCATTCTTAAAGTTACTTATTAGAATTGTTATATACAGGTGAGATATAGTTGTTTTCTAAACCAAGAAAACATTCTCATTTTTCTTTTCAGAATCTTACCATTTGCTGCTAACTGAATGCCACTGTAGAGGCTATAATCAATCACAGTGTGCAATGTATTCCAACATAAGGCAACAATAGAAATACAGAGGGAAATATTGCTTCTGCGCAAATAAATTACATGAGATTTCAGGGATCTGGACATTGGACATTTAACTTTGAGTATTTCCTCTGTGCTTTCATTGCAGTTCATTGCAACCTCCTGCATCCAGCATGCCTATTCTTGGAAGCTCACAATGACCCCTCAGTCCTTCAGTACAGAATGACTTTCAGAGCTACATTCCTCTCTTTATCTTGAAATGGCAAGGGTGCTGGGAAGCCATTCGTTACTGAAGGGTAACCATTAGTATTTACATGTCAGCAACAAAGAACAACGCAATATTCTCTTCATTTACTGCTGAATATAAGATTATTTTTGCCAAGCATCATTTCTAAATTTCCATTCTCTTTTCTGACAAAAGAGAGAAACAAACTGGAGTTGAAAAAAAAATCTTTGCCAAGTGTTCATTTTAGAAATAGAATGTTATATATATACAAGCTCAGATGCAGGAAGCTTGGAAAATTGTGTGCCCCCTCCCTCTATTTTGTCTTCTTTCTCTCAGAAAACTATCACTCTGAAAGTAAACGCAACCCACACAGCCAGTAGAACTTTTAAAATTTAAACTATTCTTCACTGAGGGAAGTAGAACAGACCCTGAGTGAATTTGTGTTTTTGATATGGGCATGAGCATGTCAAAGATGAAAACGGGAGCCATTGTATTGACAAAGCCTTTCCCAGGAGAGGCAAAAGCTTCCCTTGGGTCTCTCTGTGAATATTGCTAACCTGTTCAGAAACTGTCCACCATAGTGTTCTCCTCCTAGGTGAGGCTGCCTCTCCTGAGATTAGCTAAACTTTCCTCCTTATTCAGCTATATATAACAACTCTGATCCCTCATTTGTCTGATAATAACAGAATCTCCTTATTCAGTTATATATGATATATCTACCTCTCTTTTTAACTGTATATAATAAACACGCTGAGCTGCTGACATGATGAGGCTTCTTCATCAGAGAGCTGAGTCTTCTAGATCTCAGTTTTGATTGTGTGTTCATATGTTGGCTATTTTTTCATTCTTTTATTTCTCCTAATAAGGATTCTGGGATCCAGACCTTACAGGACTTGACAATTCATTGAACAGTTTCATCAGCTCTTTTATATTTGAAAATATTTTTCATAGTTCTAGTTAGGTCATAAATATATCTTTATATTTATGCTAATTTGATGATTAAATAGATTTTGTAAAAAAGAATGTTTTCTCAGTCAAGATCATATAAGAATTCTAGCATTGTTCCCTCCAGTGAGTAAAATAAAGCTATCATCTTTTTTACCCATGAGATATACAGTGAGTCTAGTGTGATCTTGTACATTCCTGTGACTAACAATAGCACTTCCTAGACCCTGGAATCCTTGCCATCCAGAATAAAGTATTTTATAGCCTTGTATGAAGACACAAACCTAATATTTGCCTATGCAGTATGAAGATGATTTCTCAGGAAATAGGATGTTTGGGTTAAACCTGAGAAGAATTAGGGTAGAAGTAAGGGCTGAATGTGGTCAAAATACTTTATATGAAATTCTTGAGGAATTAATAGCATTATTATACCAAAATTTTTGAAGACAAACTAGTTAGTATCTGAGAAAAAAATGACTTGGAAAGCTTTGCCAGATCTTAAATAAAATTGAATAGTTTATCTCATCAGGCCTGGGTGCATTGTCCTCCTCTGTAGCCTGGTAAGGCTGCTGCCCCATTAGAAGGAGGTGATCAAAGAGCCAGCCACTGAGTTCATGTCAGAGACAGTCCCTGTTCCCATTGCTAGGAAACCAACTTGGAGAGTGAGCTACCATGGGCTACATCTGTGCAGGGGTTCTAGGGTATTTTCATACATGGTCCTTGGTTGGAGTATCAGTCTCAGAAAAGACCCCGGTACCCAGAGTTTTGGTTCTGTTGCTCTCCTTTTGGAGGTCCTGTCCCCTCCAGGTCTTTGTATCTCCCCCTTCTTTCATAAGATTCCCTGCACCTGCCCAAAGTTTGGCTATGAGTCTCAGCATCTGCTTCAATACCCTGCTAGGTAGAGTCTTTCAGAGGCCTTCTGTGGTAGGCTCCTGTCCTGTTCCCTGTTTTCTCCCTCTTCTGATGCCCATTACCTTTGTCTTTCTAAATGAGGATTGAGCATCTTACCCAGGGTCTGCCTTTTTGCTTAGCTTCTTTAGTTGTACAGATTTTAGCATGTTTATCCTATATTATATGTCTAGTATCCACTTATAAGTGAGTCTTTCTGATTCTGGGATATCTTACTCAGGATGATCTTTTCTAGGGGGTTAGATGGAAGGGAAGTAGAGCCTCTCCTATCAGTGGACTTGGGGAGGGGATGAGAGAAGAGGATACAGCTGGGATACAAAGTAAATAAACTGTACTAAATAAATAAATTTTTAAAAAAGATTAAACCAGAAAAATTTCAGCATAGATAAAGGACAGCCCTTGTGCTCCAGACCTCACCCATTAATAAGGAGTTGTTAGAGGCAGCTGATTTGTGCTAAAGAAAGGCTAATCACTCTTCCTTTAATAGTGTTCTGACTGGTAGGTGTCCTGAGCTCCAGTGACTGTCCTAACACCAATGCCTGTACTGGCATCACAAACTGGACCTAGTGGGTTATCACAAACATGGGTATAGGAGATGAAGTTGGGAGGGACACCTTAAAAGAGATAGGGGATGAAGGAAATGATCAGTGGATATGATCACATTTTTAAAATTTTATTTATGTTAATTACAGTTTATTCACTTTGTATCTCAGCTGTAGCCCCCAACCCCCTCCCAATCCCACACTCTCTCTCTCTCTTCTTCTCTTATGCCCTTTGGCCATGGCTGTTCTGCAGCTTTTTTTCCCATATTTTATTTCATAATTTTATAAAATTCGCAAGGATAAAGAGAAATAATTTTTTAAAAATTGAATAGTGTGCATAAATCTATTCCTCAAAGATATGTTGTTAAATTGTCCTATGGAGACTTCTCATTCCACCTAAAACAGAAGAACAGAGACATGACACTATGGTGTATAGACACACATACACATACAGACACACACACAGACATGTAGACACACACACAGACAGACAGTGGGAGAGAAGCAAAGAGAGAGAAACAACGGGGAAAGGAGTGTTTTAATCTTATATTAATTTCAATTAAAGTTAATTTTTTAAAAATTTTTTATTAATTACACTTTATTCATTTTGTATCCCCCCATAAGCCCCTCCCTCCTCCCCTCCCGATCCCACCCTCCCTCCCATTTCTGCATGCATGCCACTCCCCAAGTCCACTGATAGGGGAAGTTCTCCTCTCCTTTCTGATCTTAGTCTATCAGTTCTCATCAAAAGTGGCTGCATTGTCCTCTACTGTGTAAGATTAAAGTTATTAATCTTACATTAATTTAATCTTATCAATATTATTTATTACATTAATATTAATATTATTTAATATAATTTTATTTAATTAAAAAGCTAACCTTAAAATAAGTTTTAATCTTATTTTAATTCCATACATCAATATAAGGTTTCATGCTGCTCTCTTCCAAATAATGTCCTATGAAAACTCTTTAGTACATTTAAATTTCAGACTGTGTAACTATCCCCTCCTCATAAAAGCTGGAGGTGGGGAGTGTTTACTTCATGTCAGTGCCAGTCTAGCTGTTGGAGATTTTATACATCATTTTCATTCTTCAAAATTATTACTTTTGTGTTTGTGCATTCAATGTGTTTTGTATGCTTACACATTTTTGTGCATGAATGCAGCTGTACACTAAATGCGTGAGGAGGTTAGAGAAGAAACTTGAATTATACTTTGTTGGAGATTGAAACTCTTGGTTTTGGTTTCTGTGTATTTGGTTTTGTTTTTCGTTTGTTTATTTTCTGCTAATTGCCATGCTAGCTTCTCCAGGAAATCCTGCATGTTCTTTTCCTCTATCTCCCATCTTCTCACAGAAGTACTAGGTATACAGATATCAACATTGGCTACTCATCTTTTACATAGATTTTGAAATTCAAACTCAAGCCTGCAGGCATGTATGGCAAGTTCTATTATCCAAAGTCATCTCTCTAATGTTTCACAGTGCTGAGCCCCACACAAGTCAATACTGAGATTTAAGAACTACGAAAGAATACCAAATACATCAACATATTGATAATCCAGGCATACAATTTCCTTTTCTGATTTGATTGATGTAACTAACAAAAAATATTGTTTGCGGGATGTGGCATGTTTGGAGAAAAGTGCATTCCAATAAAATCAATTTCAAAAGTGTAATTCAAATGTGTCAAGTTAAACACAGTGAAAGACACATACACACTTTGCTATAATCCATTACACACAGTTAAAAGAATCCCCCACCGTAAAAATGTCTCCTGTTCATGATACCAGTTTATCACAGTATTTATGCAACGATTTTTACTTCACTTTCAAGTACATCTAATTGCAAATACCAAACATACGTATCAGCAGGTAGCATTCCACTGTTCTTATCACTATTCATTATTAATGTGTTAAATGTTAAATTTTGTCTATGTTGCTTTTAAATTACACTATGCTTTGGGTTATATTGGATGTAGAAGATGAGAGGAAGCAAAGAAAAGAGGTAGTGACTATCTATGATAATGTCATTTCCAGACTGGCTAATACGACCAAGGTTGTAACTTCTGAATTAGGATTGCCACCCAAGAATTGTGCCTCCACATTCCAAATTTACTGCTATTACACTTGACCTTTTCTTTAAATACAGGAACGTTGTCCACTGCATTATCTATCAATCCCTAACAAAAGAGAGATTCTTGCTATTCGAGCTCCTGTTCCTTGCCCATTGTGGTGTAATCAGCCTGACATGATATTCCTTACATGGTGGATCCTAAGAGGGCAAGCAGAGCAGGAACATCAGGGGAAAAAGGGGGGCGGGGGAGGACCTGTGAGCATGAGAAGAAACAGACTGTTCATTAGACAGCTTCACTGCGCAGCTCATTGAAGTGAGGTTAACAAAGGCTACTTAAACATCTGGAGGTGTGGGTAGGGACTTTGGGGTTGAGTGGGCATCATTGGCCCGGCCATCACTGGGATGGCTCATTTGCATTAGGAGGAATTCTAGGTGCTGCTGGCCATGAACTAACAAGGGAAGAGGAAATTTAACCTTGACACCAGGCTATGAGATCTTCTGGGGGGGTGGTGTTCAGGGGTGCCCAGGGCCACATGAACCAAGGCATGAAGGTCCAGGGCAGGGATGGAGTCTTCCTACTCCTGCAGATCTTAGGATGAGATTTCTGGTTTTGGACATGCCTACTCCACTCTTACTACGCCCCCCATCACATGTCTACCCGCCCCCGCCCATAAGTTCCTCAACAGAAAATATATTGGTAATTCAAACACTCTTCCCAGCTTCAAAATCACTTTGAGTCTACATGAAGTATTAGTATAGCTTGATATTGGCTTTACGCTGCTGGCTATTAAGTTACCAACATTAACACCTGCTGAGCTAAAGATTTTCATAGGCAAAGTTTAACAAGTCATAGAACACAGCCTAATCTTTAGTATTCTCTGTAAGATTTGTTATATTTTGATATAGACAATGCCCATAAAGGAACATCCATATTATTTTTCAAACACATGACTCTTTGGTAACTGAGCTGAGAATCAGGGAGGTTTCTACATAATAGAATGATTTGTGAGTTTTAAATATCGACATAAATATAGTTTACTTACATATGTTAAATGTCTCCACAATCATAAATGGATCCAATATCTCCATTTGTTTGGCAAATTTAAAAATAAAGAGTTTTGGGTTTTTTTTTGTTTGTTTTTGTTTTTGTTTTTTGTTTTTTTTTTGCATAGTTAAAGAGTGCCAGGGGTTGGGTGGGGAAGGAGGTTAAAAACAGTATAAGCAGCATACTTTATTGGAATCTGAGAGAAGAAAGCATTTTACAGGCAGGCTGGCATGGTAGAAAAGCCCCCTTCCTTGTCTTCTTCTAGTCCTCCCCACCCTCCTCCTTCTCTTCCCATGCCATTTTCCTAGTCCCCTGATAGGACTAGGACCTCCTCCCCTTCTATCTGACCCTAGCTTATCAGGTCTCATCAAGGCTGGCTGCATCCTCCTCTTCCATGGCCTGGCAAGGCTGCACCCAACCTCCCTCCCAGGAGGAGGTGATCAGCCTGTCACTGAGTTCATGTCAGAGACAGTCCCTGTACCCCTTACCAGGGAACCCACTTAGAAATTGAGCAGCCAATGGACTTCCTTTGAACAGGGGTTCTAGGTTCTCTCCATGCATGGTCCTTAGCTGGAGTGTCAGTCTCTGCCTGTTATTCTTTTTTTTTAATTTTTTTTTATTAATTACACTTTATTCATTTTGTATCCCCCCATAAGCCCCTCCCTCCTCCCCTCCCGACCCCACCCTTTCTCCCCTTTTTGCATGCATGCCACTCCCCAAGTCCACTGATAGGGGAGGTTCTCCTCTCCTTTCTGATCTTAGTCTATCAGTTCTCATCAAAAGTGGCTACATTGTCCTCTACTGTGGCCTGGTAAGGCTGCTCCCCCCTCAGGGGGAGGTGATCAAAGAGCAGGCCAATCAGATTATGTCAGAGGCAGTCCCTCTTCCCATTACTAGGTAACCCACTTGGACACTGACCTGCCATGGGCTACATCTGTGCAGGGGTTCTAGGTTATCTCCATGAATAGTCCTTGGTTGGAGTATGAGTCTCTGGGAAGTTCCCTGTGTTCAAATTTTCTTGTTCTGTTGCTCTCCTTGTGGAGACCCTGTCCTCTCCAGCTCTTACTATTTCCCACTTCTTACTTAAAATTCCATTCACTCTGCCCAACAGTTGGCCATCAGGCTCAGCATCTACTTTGATAGTCTGCAGGGCAGAGGCTTTCAGAGGCCCTCTGTGGTAGGTTCCTAGTTTGTTTCCTGTTTTCTTCTTCTGGCTTTCAGAAGCCCTCTGTAGCAGGTTCCTAGGTTGTTTCCTATTTTCTTTTCTTCTGATGTCCATCCTCTTTGCCTTTCAGGATGGGGGTTGACCGTTTTAGTTAGGGTCCTCTCTCTTGCTTAGTTTCTTTAGATGCAAAGATTTTAGTGGGTTTTGTCCTATGTTGTATGTCTATATGAGTGAGTATATACTGTGTGTGTCTTTTTGCTTCTGGGACACTACTAACTTATTTTGGATACTTCTCGATCTTTCAAAACTGTATATGCTTAAGTATAAAAGAATAAGAATTAACTTACAGAATTATGTGGTTTGTCAAAATGTATGTATACTAGTGTACAAAAAGAGGACACTAAGAATTTTTCTTTTCTAAACATGAAAAACAGAAATGGAAGAAACATATCTTCTTAAAGAAATAAGAAATAGTGGAAAAATACATTCCCAGGCCCTGACTTCTCCACTATCCTTACAATGCAACGCCTCATTTTATGAAACTCTCAGTTCAATTTATATTGCCAATATGTAATATATATATATATATATATATATATATATATATATATTAAAACATTATTGTTAAAGACATAATTGTAGTGCAATTTCAGTGAATTAACACAATAAGCCTAGATATTACAGTTGCTGCTGGTAATGATAAAATAACCATTAACTTAATGTTATAGTGCTATCATGAGACTAAAGTATATTTGCTGTATAAAAGTGAATATTTTATTTTTCTTTTATTATGGAATCAACCTGTTCAACTTAATGGACAATCTTAAATAAAGGTTGCAAAATGCCACAAGAAACTGAGAATTCCAGAGCTTTTTTTCATTATCATAAAATATTAATATTTACATTGCTAAAAATCTTACTTTAATTTTCCATTGACGTTTATTGGGAACTTTCAGTAAACACATACATTTTATAGTCTAAATTTAATCAATTGTGACCTTAATAGTTAGCTAAATAAAAAGAAATTAAATCATTCTTGAAATTTGATTTGTGAAACGCACACAGCATATCATCATGAGGAGAGATTAAAAACGTAAGATTGATAATATTCTAACACACATACATGAAAGAACGAACTGTATTTGGCCTATGATTCTCACACTCATCATCTATAACACAACAAAAAAACCAATGGTTTGGATTTAAATTTGGTAGAGTCTAGCTGTGACACTAATGAATTAATGTCAAATACCTTGATGCTTTTGAAATTACATAGTTTCATTTTTAATTACATTCAAAGTTAGTTATTTTGAAAATCTCTTTTTCTTATTAAAATCTATTTTCTAATAATTGTTGTTCCATTCACTGTAATCGTACGATGAACTCGATGTAAATTGTTCCCATTTAGTCACATAAGAGCCATGGTCTTCAGTTTCTGATGGGCAGTGGGCGGGGTTTTATTTCCCAGGAGGTGTTACTTTCCCCTTTTAGATTGTTAACTTCCATCATTTTGGCAGGATCCAACTGAGCTAAAAAGAACAATATTTCAGGTCATTACATCTTCCTTTCAAGTTGAAATGTCATCCTACTTCACTTTTTATCAGATCACTACTAGTTTATGTATCCAGTTAAAAGCCGACACCAAGTACAAGAAATATACTGCATACTGTTTCTGTCTTCACCCTTGCAAGAAAGCTATAAGTTGCACCACAAGTTACACTATAAATTCTAACATCTAATCTTATTGAGTAGCTGAATGTATCAACTGAAATTTGATTGCAACTATTTTTCTAGGGAATTCAATCTCAATATTGAAGAGCATTTCTGGTAAGCCAGACAATTGCAATATATTTAGTCTACAAAGTTCATGGAACATAGAGAAGTTTTTGATGTATGAGTTTTATCTTTAGGAGATATTTTTTTAAACTTACTGAAGTACAGTACATTATCTTAACAGCCAATTATTGCAAGTGCAAAGGAAGAAATTTTAAATAAAAGCATTCATCAATATTCACTAAGATATTTGATATTTAATGACGGTGTATTCCTCACTGGATGTTCTTAAGAAATCAAGTAATGTCTTTTTGTATCTAGTAGCAAGATTTTCTGTGTCCTAAAATAAATGGCTTCAATTTACTTTTAACTTTTTAAATGTCATGATTATGACATTTTAAAAAACTTGTGTTTACAAAATAAATGTGGAGTAAAGATATCATCATGATAAATAATAAGTAATATGTAAGAATTCTGACAGTAGTCATAATTTTTATGAAGTACACATAAAATTATCAAAACCTAACAAAGCAAAAAGTCCAATATAATAAAAGAATATGTTAAAAGGAAATTAGGATCTTTTCAGACTAAACATTTTTGTTTGCAGGTTTTATTGTTTGTTTGTTTGTTTTGATGGTACAGGTTCTCCTGTGCTCCAAAATATATAACCACGTAGCCATGGCTACCTGAAACTTGAAGTATTCTCCTGTATCCATCTCCCAAGTGCTGGAATACAGACACGTTCTAGCCTGACCTTAAGAAATATACATTTGGTCTCCTTGTGGAGCTCCTCCTGTTTTCCCCAGGTCTTTCTTTCATAGGATTCCCTGCATTCTGCCCAAAATTTGGCTATGATTCTCAGCATCTGCTTCAATACCCTACTGGGTAGCCTTTCAGAGTCCCTCTGTGGTAGGCTCCTGTCGTGTTCCCTGTCCAAATCTATCCTGTTTGCCCTCTTTAATGACTATACGCTGGGGTTCCTTCAGAGACTGATACTCCATCCAAGGAACATGCTTGGAGATAACCTAGAACCCCTGCTCAGATGTAGCCCAACGACAGCTCTATCTCCAAGTGGGTTCCCTAGTAATGGGAGTAGGGACTGTCTCTAACATGAACTCAGTGGATGGCTCTTTGATCACCTCCCTCTGGTGTGGTACCCTTCGTAGGCCACAGATAAAGAGGTTTCAGACCGTCCTGATGAGACGTGATAGGCTAGATCAGATAGGAGGGGACGAGGACCTCCCCTATCAGTGGACTAGGGGAGGGACATAGGGGATAGGAAAAGGAAGGGAAGGTGGGACCAGGAGGAGAAGAGAGGGGCGGCTCCAGCCATAATGAAAAGTGGATAGATTGTGATAATAGATTGTAATAATACAAAAAAAAAAAAAAAAAAAAACAGAAAAAAAAGAAATACACATTTGGGGGAGGGTTGATATGGGAGCAGAGATCTGCTCTTTTCTGGGGTAAAAAAGAGAGACGAAGGGAGAAGAGCTGAACAGGGAGTTGGGGGAAGAGAGACTAGGAGGAGAGGAAGGAGGAAGCACCCTTGGAATGTAAAATAAATAAACTGAAATAGTTTTTTAAAAAACTAAACATTTGATTCTATGTTTGTTATTTTCTTTCTTCCTCATTTTTTTTTTCATACTTGTAAATCCTGATTTTGCTTAGGTTATATTTCTTTCTTTTCTCCTTTCTTCTCACATCTTTCTCTCAGACCTACTTTCCCTTCCTTCATTACTACTTTTTTTATCTCCTTTCTCTTCCATCCTTTTCTTTCCTTTTTTTCTATTTCCTACTTTATCTTGTCCTTATATCCTAGATTTTGTCTTATTAGGACAAAATTTACATTTTAAATTAAGACCTTCTACTAGCAAATAAAACTAGCATCAGCAAAGTACTCAAGATGTGCCATGTTTTTTATAATGTTAGACACTGCGTCTTTAAAAGAAGATTTTGATTAATTTCTTTTTATAAGTTTCCTGAGAATTTGGTGCAGTGTGTTTTGTGGTTTGATGATAGGTATTCCTTTCCGTCAGTATTTCCCTAATCCAATGTACTCCACCACACCTCCAACTCGGTGTCTTCTTTTCTCCCTCCAAGGCCAATGTATGCTGCCCAAACATTCTTGCTTGTGTGCTCTCTCACTGAAGCATGTTCGATTTATGAGGGTACATACTTTTCTATTAAACTGATTCTCTCTCCTGGCAGTTAAGACTTACCAGAGCCACATGACTAGGGGTAGGATTATTCCCTTCCTAGAGGGGTGGGTTAATTCCCATCTACTGCAATTAGAAGCTTCTTTGATGAAAATTAAAAGTTGTATTAATTTTTGTGTATAACAAGTCATAGAGTAGCCATTTAAGACTATGCCCATTTAACAAATATTAGTAGTTAGGTTCCTGTTATGTCTTATGGACTGCCTTGCCATAGATTGTTGGCCCAATAATGGTGTCAGGTATAAGTTTCATCTTGTGGAGCAGGCATCATTCTTTACTTATGGCTTTTAAATTTTTTTCTTTCACCTCTTCTATGAAGTTCTCTGAGCCTGAAAAGGAGTAGCATGAGAACTCTACAAGCTCTTGCTTTCTACTCCCACAATGACTAGTTGAGTTTCTCTGTGTTAATCACCATCTCTTACAAGAAGTTCTCCCCTACAGTTTATCATTTATATTATCACTGTTATTGGCCCTGATAACAGCCCAAGTTACGGGGTTCATCTCATCAAGCAGACCTCAGATCCAATAAGAAAGTGTTTGGTTACTCTCATCATAGTAATACTGCCATTGTGCCGATAGGCATATCCTATCCTAGGTCATCACTGTAGTTTGTAGTAGGGTCTGATGGATGAATAACATGCCTAACTCCTTCTGGCAGTGTGAAAGCTAGTAGTTACAAAGCTGCCATGCAAGTATGAGCCTAATTTCTCCATGTACTCTGAATCCAGCTTGTAGTGTGTTCAGTAACAAGGACTTACAGCCTAGTACTGTTTGTTTTGTTTTTTTTTTTCCTGCTAGTATGTGGTATTTTTGTTCGTATATTGCTCCCTTATTTTGTTAAAGGTAGCTTCATTAAAACTTTTTAAATACATGTATATGAGAATATTTAGGAAGTATTTACTGTAGTAAATTTCCTTGCAACTTTTTCAAAAAGTCTGTAGTATTCATTAACTCTCCTCATTTTTTCCTTTACTCTAGCCTCTCATCTCGGTTTAAAACGTACTGTTTCATTATTCCACTTTAACCTTGTATATTACTGTTTTGTCTCTCCTCCATAGAAAGCCTTTTTCTTCATATTGTCTTACTATTTTTTTCTGACCTTTAGAGTTATTTCAACTGCAAAACATATATCTGAAGTTATAGCTACACTCACAAGAGAGAGAAATAAAGTACAGATGTGTATCTTTCTGAGTCTGAATTAGTTTACTCAGAATGATTGAATCTAGTTCTATTAATTTACCTGCTACTTTCATAATTTTGTTTTTTATTTTTTTCCTTCTTTCCTTCCTTCCCTCCTTTCCTCCTTCTTTCCTTCCGTTCTTACTTACTCCTTCCTTTCTTCCTTTCTTTCTGAAACAAGGTTTCTTTATTATGTAGCTATGACTGTCTTGGAACTTACTGTGGCTGGCCCCAAATTCACAGAAATCCAATATCTTTGCCTGCCAAGTGCCATGATTAAAGGTGTGTGTCTTTCTAAAAAAAATAATATTTTGTTGTGTGAATGTACCACATTATCCTTACTCACTGATTGATAAACATCTGATATTCTTCCCTGGCTATTGTGAATAAAGCAATGAAAAGCACTGAAGAGCACTTCCCTGTGTCATAAGATAATATTTTCTATATGTGTCTCTCTGCCTCTGTCTTCTCTCTCTCTCTCTCTCTCTCTCTCTCTCTCTGTGTATGTGTGTGTGTGTGTGTGTGTGTGTGTGTATCTGTGTCTGTAAGTGAGTATAGTTACAAGCAGCCGCAAGAAGCATGAAATAACAAGAGCTAGATTACCAGTGTTTATAGGCTGCAAATCTGGAAGTGGGAACTAAACTGTTAGCTGCTCTTAACTGGAGTCATCTCTCCAATCCTGAACAATGCATCTTTTAAGGAGAAACACAAAAGCACCTGTCCATAATGCAGACTAAACTAAAAGATGGATAAACTCAAATGTTATGTGAATGTCCTGTAAAATTTTATCATCTGCTACTGACCATAACTAAAACGTATTAATTCCATCATAAACCTTCATTTTTGCTGAACTTACCAGAGCTAAAATGACTATTTTAACATTGCCACTTCTAAAACTTTCTATCAGAAATAAAACTGTCCTCTCCAAAAGACATGCACAAGTGGGCTCTGGAAAAAGTTCAGTCAGTGATTGCCTACTGCACACAGTACGGAGAAATGAGTTTAATCCCGAACACAGAGCCAACAAGTTAAAAATGACATTTGCTTGTAATATTATGGGTGGAGATTCAGAGAGAGAGAGGAGGATGCCTAGAACTTGCTGGCCAGCCATCATAGACTAATTATAAGTTTCATGGCCTTGAGACACTGTATCTCAATAAAATGAAAAGATGGGTGGATAGCTTGGAGAAAGACTAACCAGTGTTTTTCTCTGGGATAACATGTATACAAACATATACACATGCACATACATAATCACCTACACAAGGCAGGATACTCTTCCCCACATTATATGTGTGTGTCTGTATATGTACACAAAATGCATGTTCAAGCATACACATATAATTCAAAATACCATAACCAAATAAACTAAATATTCTTTTAAAAATAACATTTTAAAATTGTTTGTAGATTATAATGTATTTGATTATATTCTCTCTCTCCTTCATATGTCTTCCTCTCAGGTTCATATTCTTTTGTTTATGGGTATGGGCCTATTTATTGGGAGCGTGGACCAACAGGGACATTTCATACAAAAATGATCCTCTCTCTTTGAGCAGTCATCAAGTGCGAAATATTTTCTTTTAAGCTGGGACCTCCAGAGCTCTTCCCCTACTCCATGATGAAATGTTGACTAGCTCCATCTTGCACATGTCTTAGGCAGGCAGTTAGATCTTCTGTGAGTTTATGGACACATTTGGACCAGTTTACACAATTTCATAGCTCTCTCCATCTTCCTACTCTTACATTTTTCTCCTCTCTGTTCTATGACATTTCCTGAGAACTGTGTGTGAGTGTGTGTGTGTGTGTGTGTGTGTGTGTTTGTGTGTGTGGTGGGTGTGGGTGAGTGGTGTATGTGTGTGAAGGGGTGATGCAGCATGTATGGCCCCTTTTTTGAGTCATAAAACTTTGTCTTATATATTTCCTATTCTGACCAACATTTACAGTAGAACACACACACTCACACTCACATGCAAGCACTGTGTTTTTTAACACTTCAGGGTATGACTTTAGTCTCTGTATATAAGTTAAATGAGAAGATATGACTATACTCTTTTCAAAGTTTTTCACTATGTTTCTGATAATAAAAGTCAACTAAGCTATCAAATCTTTAAAACATTAAAATTTATTTCAAACTGTAAAAATAAAGTCTTAGTTTGTTATATTTTAGAATTGTCAATTGTTAAGAAAATTATAAACATGGCTTATTTTTACATAGGACCATACTCTTGTAGTATATATGACATACCTTATAATTTTTAGACAAAGTGAAATGTACTCATAATAAGCTGATAAGCAAATACACTAATTGAAAATTCGTTGACTTGAAGTTTAAAGTCCATGTGTCTATCTTGCTCTTCGCAAATGTACTTATGGACTATATGAAAAATAATTTTTCTCTAATATTTTTTCAGAATAACTGTAAAGGTCAAGTTATAACTTGTATTTTAGTCTCATGCAGTGAGGAACAGGAAAGAGGCAGGAAAGAGGCATTTGTGTGCAGTAGGCAGTAACAGTTTTCAGAGCAATAGACAGTGGGTCAGACTCTCAGTACATTGGCAGATGGGGACTACTTATGACTGATCATTTGATTGCCCCCTTTGCTACTTTTACAGTGTGCCTGACTAAAACAGTTTATAAGGAAGAATTATTATTATTTTTTTATTGAAAATAGATTTTTTTAATTTTATTTTTTCTTATCAGTTACATTTTATTAACTCTGAATCCCAGCCATGTCCTGATCCCTCATTCCCTCCCAGTCCCACCCCCCTCATCTCCACCGTGCCCCTTGCCAAGTCCACTGATAGGGGGAACCTCCTCCCCATTCATCTGATCCTGTTTTATCAGGTATCTTCAGGACTGGCTGCAAAGCTCTCCTCTGTGGCCTAACAGGACTGCTCCTCTCTTGGGGGGTGGGGAGGCCAAAGAGCCAGTCATTGAGTTCCTGTTAGAAATAGTCCTTGTTCCCCTCACTATGGGAAACCAATTGGTTACTGAGTTACCACAGGGTACATCTGAGCAGAGGTTCTAGGTTACATTCATACATGGTCCTTGGTTGCATGTCAGTCTCAGAAAAGACCCTGTGCCCAGATATGTTTGGTCCTTGTGGAGCTCCTATCCTTTCCTCATCAGACTAACTCCCCTTCTTTCTTATGATTCCCTGTACTCTGCCAAAGGTATGGTCATGAGTCTTTGCTTTGAAAACACTGCTAGAGTTTTTCAAATGCGCTCAGTAGACTCCTGACAATGTTTAATGTGCATCCCATCTGTCTTTCAAAACGAGGATTGATAATCTTACCCCATGTCTGCTCTCTTGATTATCATTTTTAGGTGTACAGATTTCATTATGTTTATCATATCTTATAGGTCTGTATAAGTGAGTATATACCGTGTTTGTCTTTCTCCTTCTGGGATATTTCACTCAGAATGATCTTTTCTAGGTCCCACCATTTGCCTGCAAATTTCATGATTTCCTCCTTTTTGATTGCTGAGTAGTATTCCATTGTGTAAAAATACCACAATTTCTGTATCCATTCCTCCGTTGATGGACATCTTGGTTGTTTCCAGGTTCTGGCTATTACAAATAAAGCTGCTATAAACATGGTTGAGCAAATATCTCTTTTGTGTACTTGAGCAAACTTTGGGTATATACCTAGCAGTGGTATAGCTGAGTCTTGAGGGAGCACTATTCCTAATTGTCTTAGAAAGCACCAGATAGATTTCCAGAGTGGTTGAACAAGTTTACATTCCCACCAGCAGTGGAGGAGGGTTCCCTTTTCTCCACAACCTCTCCAGCATGTGTTGTCCCTTCAGTTTTTCATTTTGGCCATTCTGATGGGTGTAAGGTGATATCTCAGGGTCGTTTTGATTTGAATTTCCCTAATGGCTAATGAGGATGAGCATTTCTTTAAGTGTTTCTCTGCCATTTGATATTCCTTTGTCGAGAATTCTCTGTTTAGCTCTGTTCCCCATTTTTTAATTGGATTACTTGGTTTGTTGCTTTTCAGCTTCTTTAGTTCTTTGTATATACTCGATATTAGTCCTCTGTCAGATAAAAGGTTAGTGAAGATTCTTTCCCAATCTGTAGGCAGGCGTTTTGTTTTGATGACAGTGTCCTTTGCTTTACAGAAGCTGTTCAGTTTCATGAGGTCCCATTTATTGATTGTTGCTCTTAGAGCCTGTGCTGTTGGTGTTCTGTTCAGGAAGTTGTCTCCTGTGCCAATGAGTTCTAGGCTGTTCCCCACTTTTTCTTCTAACAGATTTAGAGTATCTGGTTTTATGTTGAGGTCTTTGATCCACTTGGACTTTAGTTTTGTGCAGGGTGATAAATAGAGATCTATTTTCATTTTTCTGCATGTGGACATCCAGTTGGAGCAGCACCATTTGTTGAAGATGCTGTCTTTTTTCCATTGAATGGTTTTGGCTTCTTTGTCAAAATTCAAGTATTCATAGGTGTGTGGGTTTATTTCTGGGTCTTCTATGTGGTTCCATTGATCCTCCTTTCTGTTTTTATGCCAATACCATTCAGTTTTTATTACTATTGCTGTGTAGTACAACTTGAGATCGGGTTTGGAGATACCTCCAGATGATATGTTGTTGTACAGGATTGTTTTGGAGATTCTGGGTTTTTTGTTTCTCCATATGAAGCTGAGAATCTTTTTTTCAAGGTCTGTAAAGAATTGAGTTGGTATTTTGATGGGAATTGCATTGAATCTGTAGATTGCTTTTGGCAGGATGGCCATTTTCACAATGTTAATCCTACCAATCCATGAGCAAGGAAGATCTTTCCATCTTCTGAGATCTTCTGAAATTTCTTTCTTCAGAGACTTGAAGTTTTTCTCAAACAGGTCTTTCACTTGCTTGGTTAGTGTCACCCGAAGGTACTTTATGTGGTTAGTGGCTATTGTGAAGGGTGTTGTTTCCCTAATTTCTTTCTCGGCCCTTTTGTCTTTGGTATACAGGAGGGCTTCTGATTTTTTTGAGTTGATTTTGTATCCTGCCACTTTGCTGAAGGTGTTTATCAACTGGAGAAGTTCTCTGGTTGAATTCTTGGGGTCGCTCATATATACTATCATATCATCTGCGAATAGTGACACTTTGACCTCTTCCTTTCTGATCTGTATCCCCTTGATCTCCTTTAGTTGTCTTATTGCTCTGGCTAGGACTTCAAGTACTATGTTGAAGAGGTAGGGAGAGAGTGGGCAGCCTTGTCTTGTCCCTGATTTCAGTGGGATTGATTTAAGTTTCTCTCCATTGAGTTTGATGTTGGCTATAGGCTTGCTGTATATTGCCTTTACTATGTTTAGGTATGTGCCTTGTATTCCTGATATCTCCAAGACTTTAAACATGAATGGGTATTGGACTTTGTCAAATGCTTTTTCAGCATCTAAGGAGATGATCATGTGGTTTTTTTCTCCTTCAGTTTGTTTATGTGGTGGATTACATTGATGGATTTCCATATGTTAACCACCCTTGCATGCCTGGGATGAAGCCTACTTGGTCGTGGTGGATGATATCTTTGATGTGTTCTTGGATTCGGTTTGCAAGTATTTTATTGAGTATTTTTGGGTCAATGTTCATAAGAGATAGGTCTGAAGTTCTATTTTTTTGTTGGGTCTTTGTGTGGTTTAGGTATCAGGGTGACTGTTGCTTCATAGAATGAGTTTGGTAATGTACCTTCTGTTTCTATTTTGTGGAATAGTTTGAGGAGAAGTGCTCACACCTGAGCACTTCTTTGAAGGTCTGGTAGAATTCCGCGCTGAAACCATCTGGCCCAGGGCTTTTTTTGGAGGGGAGACTGTGAATGACTGCTTCAATTTCCTTGGGGGATATTGGGCTGTTCAGTCTTTCTACCTTATCTTGACTTAATGTTGGAAGATGGAATCTATCAAGAAAATTGTCCATTTCATTTAGATTTTCAAATTTTGTGGCATATAGGCTTTTGTAGTATGACCTAATGATTGTTTGAATTTCCTCCAAGTCTGTAGTTATATCACCCTTTTCATCTCTGATTTTGTTGATTTGGATAGATTCTCTCTGCTTTTTAGTTAGTTTGGCTAAGGGTTTGTCTATCTTGTTGATTTTCTCAAAGAACCAGCTTTTTGTTTCATTCATTCTTTTAATAGTTTTATTTGTTTCTAATTGATTGATTTCAGCCATGAGTTTGATTATTTCCAGCTTTCTGCTCCTCTTGGGTGTATCTGCTTCTTTTTTTTCTAGGGTTTTCAGTTGGGCCATTAAGTTGTTTGTATGTGATGTTACAAATTTCTTCTTGCAGGCACTTAGTGCTATAAATTTTCCCCTGAGCACTGCTTTCAATGTGTCCCATAAATTTGGGTATGTTGTGCCTTCATTTTCATTGAATTCTAGGAAGTCTTTAATTTATTTCTTTATTTCTTCCTTAACCCAGCTGTCGTTGAGTAACAGGTTGTTCAGTTTCCATGTGCCGTGTAGGCTGTTTGTTATTTCTGTTGTTGTTGAGGTCCAGCTTATGTCCATGGTGGTCAGATAGAATACAACAATTATTTGAATCTTTTTGTATCTGTTGAGGCTTTCTTTATGACCAATTATATGGTCTATTTTGGAGAAGGTTCCATGCGGTGCTGAAAAGCAGGTATACTCTTTTGAGTTTGGATGAAAAGATCTGTAGATGTCTATTAGGTCCATTTGATTTAGGGTCTCTGTAAGTGTTTTTATTTCCCTATTTGTTTTCTGTCTAGTTGATCTGTCCCTTGGTGAAAGTGGAGTGTTGAAGTCTCCCACTATTAGGGTTTTAGGATCAATGTGTGATTTAAGCTTTAATATTGTTTTATTTACGAATGTAGGTGCTCTTGTATTTGGGGCATAGATATTCAAAATTGTGATGTCCTCTTGGTGGATTTTTCCTTTGATGAGAATATAGTGGCCTTCCTTATCTTTTTTGATTAACTTGGGTGGAAAGTCTATTTTATTAGATATTAGGATGGCTACTCCCGCTTGTTTTCTGGAACCATTTGCTTGAAAGACAGTTTTCCAGCCCTTTACTCTCAGGTAGTGTTTATCTTTGTTACATAGGTGTGTTTCTTGGATGCAACAGAAAGTTGGATCCTGTTTCCGCAACCATTCTGTTAGTCTGTGTCTTTTAATTGGGGAGTTGAGTTCGTTGATGTTGATAGAAACTAGTGACCAACAATTGTTACTTATTTTAGATGTGGTGTTGGTGGTTTCACTGAGTTTCATTGCTTGTCTTCTTTTGGTTTTTTTGTTGTGTAGTTATCTATTTCCTCTGTTTCCTTCGATGTAGTTGTTTTCTTTGGTTTGGAGTTTCTCTTCTAGTAACTTCTGTAAAGCTGGGTTACTATGTAGATATTGTTTAAATTTGGTTTTGTCTTGGAATATCTTGAATTCTCCGTCTATGTTGATAGAAAGTTTTGCTGGGTATAGTAGTCTGGGTTGGAATCTGTGGTCCCTTAAGGACTATATGATTTCTGTCCAGGCCCTTCTGGCTTTCATAGTTTCTGTTGAGAAATCTGGTGTGATTCTGATAGGTCTACCTTCATATGTTACTTGGCCTTTTTCCCTTGCTGCTTTTAGAATTTTTTCTTTGTTTTTTAAGTTCAGTGTTTTGACTATGATGTGACATGAAGAATTTCTTTTCTGGTCTAGTCTACTTGGTGTTCTGTAGGCCTCTTGTATGTTTATGGCCATCTCCTTCTTTAAGTTGGGAAAGTTTTCTTCTATAATTTTCTTGAAAATATTTTCCGGACCTTGGAGCCTGATGTCTTCTTTTTCTTCTACTCCTATTATTCTTAGGTTTTGTCTTTTCATGGTGTCCTTGATTTCTTGGATGTTTTGTGTTTGGAACTTTTCTGATTTTATTTTTTCTTTGAGAGGCGTGTCAATTTCCACAAGTGTATCTTCGGCTCCTGAGATTCTTTCTTCCATCTCTTGTATTCTGTTGGTGATGCTTACCTTTGTGGTGCCTGATCTTTTCTCTATGTTCTCCAGCTCCTGGTTTTTCTCTATTTGTGTTTTCTTTATTGATTCTAATTCTGTTTTCATGTCTTGCACCATTTCCTTCATCTGTTTGAATGTGGACTCCTGTTTTTCAATGATAGCTTCTATTTTTTTGTCCATTTCCTCTCTATGTATCACTAATTGTGCCTCTACTTCTTTGGGTATAATTGCCTGTATTTCTATGAGAGCCTTGTTTATTTCTTCTTTATTTGCCTTCATTTGTGTGGACATTTCTTTGAGAGCTTTGTGCATTTCTTCTCTGTTTGCCTCAATTTTTGTGGTCATTTCTCTGAGTGCATGATTTGTTTCCTCTTGGTTAGTCTCAATTTCTTTGGTTATTTCTCTGAAGGCTTTGTTCATTTCATCTCTATGGGCCTCTAATAGCTGGAGAAACGTAGTTTTGAGGTCGTTTTCTTGTATATCTAGTGAATTGAAGTGTCCATTGTTTTGTGGGGTTGCTGGTGAGGTCATTGTGTCCTGATTTTTGTTGGGAGTGTTCTTACGTCTGCCTCAAGCCATCTGGTTATTTATAATCCTTACTGGTTGTTCCCTGAGATTGTAGTTTGGGCTATGATCCTCTCTTTCTGTTTTCTGGACTGTTTTTCAGGAAGATGAGAGAGGTTCACTGCTTTGGGGGTGGGCACTGTGTTTTCAGTTTTGCGTAAGTAAAGAATGTGACCCTGGCGCTATTCGCATGCGCTTTTAGCGGGCGCAGTGTGCATGCGCGGATTGTCTGACTATTGCAGTGGCCTGCAAGCCACTATTACGTAGTTCTGACTGAGATCCAGGGATTGTTTGCCTGGATTACCCTGGTGGACCCGAAGGCAGAGGCTTCAATGTCGCTATCCCAAGAATCCCTCTGATACCCACACTAGGAGTGTGGGTGGCAGGGATCTCGTCTGGTTGCTTTTGTGGAGAGGCCCTGGGTCTGGGGCAATCTCTCCTTAGAAGGCTCACTCACTCTCTTGCAGGACCAGTTGGAATGCACAGAGGTTCCCCTTGCTCACTACTCTCAGTTTTGGTCCTGCTGCAGAAGTGCACGAGTAGGGTAACAGTCAGCTCTGTGACACTGTGGCCGCAGAACTCGGTGTCCACCTTTCCTGTGTGCTGCCTCTTTGTTCTTTCCCTCTGCCGGAGGGGTTGTGTTGACTGGTCCCTGGGTGGCGTGGGAAAGTGTTAGGGTGAGTGTATTCAATCCCAGATCCCGGGCCCAGATCTTTCTGCCAGAAGCAGCCTAGCAGTAGAATCTATGTTTGCTGATCCCAAGAGAGTACCGGGTAGGGTTGAGTGTCCTCAGATCCAGAGCTTGGGTTTTCTGCTAGGGGCCACTGGAGAGAGGGTGCTGTGTCTTTGGCAGGCTGCCTCTCTGTCCTTCCCCTCTGACCTTCTCCTCTGCTAGGGTGAGCTTATGGAGGTGCTCTCAGGGGAGTGCCAGCAGGGGTTAGGGCTTCTCAGTGGAATCCTGAGCCCTGAGCCGGTGGCGTTTCTCTGCTGGGGGTGGGGGTGGGGCGCTGGTGATAGAACTTGCTGCTAGATCTTATTGCGCTGGACCCAGGAGAATCTCAGGACATGTAGGATGACCACAGTCCCAGGTCCCGAGCTGTAGTTTGTTTGCTAGGAGCAGCCGGCAGCACTGGAGTTCCGGCACTGTGAAGCCGCTGTGCGCCTCTTTATCCTTCTGCTCCACTGCGGCAGGGTGATGGCTGCGTTTGGGGGAGTGCCCGAAAGGATTGGGTTTTCTCAGCCCCGATCTCGGGTTGGGGTACAGACAATGTGGTCTGTGGCAGATTCTGTTGGGTACCTCCTGCCTCCTCCGAAGAGGGAGTAGGGATTTTGAGCTGGGCGCGCAGCTGCTATCTATCTGCCCGTGGCGGGAGCTCAGTTGTGATGGCGGCAGGTACCCGCTGTGGTCGGAGAGACCTTCCAGGGAAAGACTGGGTGACCTGTGAGAAGTCTGGCAACTTTCCTTCCCCGTGGGGTTTTTTTTTGCGACTGAGACTCGCAGCCTTAGGCCCCCTTGTGCCCACCAATCAGCCTGGGAAACTGATCGGGACAAGCAGGCTTGTAGCACCAGCCTGGAGACCCAAAACCCGCGTTGCCGGGTTCTCTTTCGGGTTCTGGCTGGGCAGCCGAGAGTGGACCCGACCGCTTCCCATGCCATGGCAGCCTCCCCTCACCTGGGAAACACAGTCAATCGCTGTTGTTTTAGGGCCCAGAGTTCAGTCTCCTGGTCGCTGCACGGAGTGTGTTGTTCCGCTTCTCAGACATGGTGTTCTCCTGGTGCCGCCATCATGGCCCCTCCAGGAAGAATTATTTTACTTCACATTCTCAGAGATTTTAAGCCATTATTCTGGTTCCACTGTTCCTATGTCCATAATAAGGGAGTGAGATTTCATGGTAGAATCATGTTTTAGACTGTATTGGGGAAGAGTATACATAAAGGGTCCAGGACAAGAGCCCTCCAAAGAATATCTCTAATGATTTACTGCCTCCAGCTAAATGTCACCTCCTATGTTCACCACCTTCCAGCACGGTCATCATATTATAAACTATCAAGGGTTAAGTCTATTGATTAGCTCAAAACCCTCCATATCAACCAGTTCCAAAAGTCCATCACATTTCATCTCAGTAAATGGCGCGATGTCTGTTGTAGGAAGTCTGCAGAACTGCTTCAAGGAACATTTCAATATCTTAGACATCTTCCTTCATTGTAATCCTTGAAAGACAGACAGTTAAAATTAAAATTATATAAGAAGATGGGATGAGGCACTTTGTCTCTGAAAGCAAAGTAAATCTCAAGTGAATAATAAGTTCTGAAATAAACCTCAATGGTGAATGTTATAAAACAAACAAAAAGAATCTGCCCTGTTGATGTCAACATGAAAATCGAGCATTCACACTGTGGAGATTTGAATAGGTGTGGCCCCTGACACATTCTTGTATGTGATTTCTTGGACCATAGGGAGTAGTCTTATTCGAGTAGGTATGACCTTGTTAGACAAAGTGTTACTTGTGGAGGTGGACTTTGAGGTCTCATTCATGCTCAAGCTCTGCCTGGTGTGGAACACAGTTTCCTCCTTGCTATCTGAAGCTCAAGATGTAAAACTCTCACCTTCTCCAGAATCACATCTGCTTGCATGCTGCTATGTCTCCTACTATAAGAGTAATGGACTAAACCTCTGCAACTGTAAGCCAGCCCAAATTAAATTTTGTCCTTTATAAGAGTTTCTGTGGTCGTGTTGTCTCTTCATAGCAATGAAACCCTAACTAAGACACACACAATAGACATTGTGATTTCTCTAGGAAACAATGTTTGATTTGCTTTTTATAACACTAAAAAAATTTGAGACTCTTAGATATTTACAAAGTAGTACACTATAAAACTTCTCTGTCGAGGATTCCATAGGCTTTCTTTGAAGTACTTTCCATCAGGCTATGGAAAAGCTGGTCTAAAACTATTAAATACTTACATGTGTGAAAGGTAAGAATAGAGTATGAAAGTCAATTACTAATATATCAATTTTAATTTATTTAAGGTTTTTATATTTTTTTCCTATTTACTCAACATGTTTAATCATGCTGTGTTATTTCTTTGATGGCCACTGACATTCTTGTCTATGCCTGTCTCATAAATGTTTCCTAAAGTGATATTCAAACCTGATTTATAGGACACTCACAGAATCTGGCACACACAAGTAATAATCAGTTCTTATCTTGCATTGTTTCTGATGCTCATTGTAGATGTATTATTCAATTATCCAAAAAAGGTCAATTATCACATAACAACGAAAATGCTACCTGAGTATTATTTAAATTTCCAGGAGTACCTTTCCTTTCACTAAAAAAAAAAGTAGTAAGGTCTCCTAGTGATGTAGGGTACATCAGGAGCCTGAATCAGCCATCTTATATATCCAGGATAGGCTCCCACCTTATCTTTCAAGAAAAACTTTCTAAGTGAACCTCATAGCTTAGCTACCCTAGCTGACCAGAGAAGCCCAAGGTCCCACCGTCTCCATACCTTCTAGAAGACGGTTACACATATGCATAGCTACTCTTGGCTTCAGCACATGGATCTGTGGAAACAAAATCAAGTCCTCATGCTTATATGGTAGGTAGCATTCAGTCACTCTTTTCACAATGTGTTGTTTCTCTAAATAGTTTAATAGTGTAGAATATTTTAAAAATTCTTTTAAGTTTTACTAATTTATTCTTTATTAATATAATTATTGTGTGTGAAACATTCTGTCATTTAGAAATCTGTTGTTTACTGCTCCAAACCAGATATTAATTTCTTTCTGAGAAGTTCTTATATAATTTATATTGTTTTAAATTGCTTAACATGTGCTTAATGACGCAAATGTGGTCAGTTTTGAGGCATATTCCATGTAAATCTGAGAGTAATGTCGTTGCTTCTGTTACGGAGTGGAATATATAAAGGTCAATTGCATCAAATGAATTGTCAGTGCAGTTCCAGGCATTTGCATTCTTTCTGATTTTCTCTTCCAGCTGTCAGTTACTGACACACGGCTGCTAAACTCTGCAGCTATGATAGTGACTTTATCTATTCCTCCTGTCAGTCTATCAGTTGCTCATGTATTTTTGCTCTCTATTGTTAAGTACAAATGCAATTAGGATTGACACTGATGAATCATCTTGGACAAACACTTATGTCTTACCTGTTCATCTATATCTAATATCCAATCTAACCTCTGGTTTCATTCCTGCTAGTTGAAATTTTTTAAGAGAAAAGTTTCTAGATTTATTTTTACTATGTTTACTTGGCATATGTTTTCTTGATTATTTTATATAGATCCTAAATTATTTTATATATTTCTTGATCTATTTATATAGATCCTGGCCATTTCTACATGCATATTTTAATTCCTCTTTTGTACTTATTTTTTTTCCATTGTCTCTTATTCTCTTTTATTTATTTATTTATTTATTTAATTTTATTTTTCTTTTTAGTTACATTTTGTTAACTCTGTGTCCCAGCTGTATCCTGCTCCCTCATTCCCTCCCCAACCCCACATTCCCTCCCTGGTCTCTTCCCTGCCCCTTTCCATGTACACTGATAGGGGATTCATTTGACCCTGTTTTATCAGGTATCTTCAGGGCTGGCTGCAAAGTCCTCCTCTGTACTTATTTTTAAAAAGAATTTATACAATATATTTTATCATAGTTTTCCTTCATTCAACTGCTCATCAATTTTAACTCACTCCCTAGAAACCCACTTCATATTTTTTCTCTAAAAATGAACTTATAGCAAAGTGTGTCTACACATTTTGTGTTTGTTTATTTATTTATTTTTGTTTATTGTAGTTGCTCATTACTGACTTGTTTTTTTTTTCCTTTTTTATCATGCTTGGTTTTGACTAAACATCTCTCTCTCTCTCTCTCTCTCTGTGTGTGTGTGTGTGTGTGTGTGTGTGTGTGTGTGTGTGCCTGCGTGCACATGCACGCATACTAAGACATATATTTGGAAGTCAAAGAACAATTCCTCCAAGTTAGTCCTCTTGCCATCTACAGATCCAGCAGTCAAGTTCTGACCATAAAACGTCCAGAATATGCCTCTACCTGCTGAGCCATCTCACCAGACTTGACAGAGCATTTCTTATGATTATATTTTATATTCTCTTTTAAAATATCACTTCATTAATTTTTTGTAGTTTTCTGTCTGGTGCACAGTATACATTTTAAATGAACTATATACACCTTCAAATAATATCATTCCATCTTTGATACAGACAGATAATTTCTGACAACATTTTCAAATATTTACTTCTATTGCTGATATCTGTCCCTTTCATATACCTGCTAATGGTAGCACTTCACTTAGTTATCTATTATCTATTCTATCTTTCTATCTATTAAAAATAAATAATACATTTTACTTTCCTTATTCATTCTCTTATGCTGTTCTCTTTGATGAAATAAAAGTTCCTAAATTCTGTCAATTAATTTTGACATTACTTAAATAAAAGTTTTATTGGAAATAAATACTTTAAACTTGCTTTTTTGTCCACATATTTGAGAAGTATATTCCGTAATTTATATCCTTGAATCTCTACTCTAAAAAATGTTTTTGGTTCTTTGGCCTTCTTTAGGATTTTGTTTTTACATTTTCTTTGGTTTGACTATATCAAGGTGTATACTCACTGGTATTGCTATTTGTGTATTTGTGTGTTGCTATTTGTGGGTGTTTGTATGTGTACACTCTGAACATTCCAGATAAAGTATATTATATCACAGAATAATTTTGTAGTTTTCTGATGCTTTTTTGTTCTCTTTTTTAATCTTTTGATTTTTATTTTTTATAATTTAGTCACTTTATCTTTAAATTTAATTTTATTTATTACAATTTATGCACTTTGTATCCCCATTGTAACCTCCACCCTCTTCTCCTACCACTGCCACCCACCCTCTCTCTTTCCCCCATGCCCTTTCCCTAGTCCCCTGGTAAGGGAAGACGTCCTCCTCTTCTATCTGACCCTATGACCCTAGCTTATTAAGTCTCATCAAGGCTGGCTGCATCATCTTCCTCTGTGGCTTTGATGAATTTTTAAAAGATATATATTTGCTTTGTTTGGGAATTTTCGAGTTGTATGATAGAGCCTTTGATATTATGCCATGCATCATGAACATTTGATTTTTTTGCATTTATATTTTTTATTTTTATTTTTAAATTTTAGTTGTTGAGTTTGTATTGACCTACTTTCAAGTTCAGTGGCAAACATTTTATCCATAGTCATGGTAAATGTACCACACAAAAACCTACAGAAATAATTATTTTTATAATTTCTATATTTCTAAAAGTTTTTGTTTGGTTTTTATAATTTCTCCTCCTCTATCTACATATTATAGCAGTTTTATGTCAGCCACAATTACCTTAGTTCTAAGGTAATTAACTTAATTAAGTAAGGTAATTTAACAATATAACTTAGTTTTTTCCTGATAGCTTGCTGAGTTACTTTAGTTTGAATTTATCATTATTTTTAAATGTCTCTTCCCCTTGTTTACACAAGAATATGTAGTTTTTCTTACTGAAAATAGAGTCTTCTCTCAAATGAAAAATCTCAAACACAATTTTGCCTTCCTCCACATCTCTCAGCCATCACAACCTCCACCTACTTTGTTCCCTCCATCTACTCCCCGCTGTGATTCCTTCTCATAAGAGACAACACTCGAATAGGACAAAACAAGATACAATAACTCCCCTATCAGGGGATTTGGAAAGGGGCAGGGAGGAGACCAGGGAGGGAGTGTGGGGTTGGGGAGGGAATGAGGGAGCGGGATACAGCTGGGACACAGAGTTAACAAAATGTAACTAAAAAGAAAAATAAAATAAAATAAAATAAAATAAAAAAGAATGAGTATCAAACAAACAAACAAACAAACAAACAAAAAAAAAAGACAAAGTGAAAGCCTGCATGCTGGACATGGCAACCTGATAGAAGGAAGGAGTCCAGATAGCAGGCAAAACAGTCAGAGTTCCACGTGCTCCCACTGTTAGGAATCCCGCTGAAATTCACAGCTAACAGCCACAATACAACACAGAAGAGGTGGTAGTAAAGATCCGGACAGGTCCCGTGCTTGGCGCTTCAGTCTCTGTGAGCGTATGTGAACCCTGCTTAGCGGATTCCATGGACCATGTTCTCCTTGTATCCCATCCCTCATGATTCCTCCCGATCATCCTCAGGGTTCCATGATCTTCATGGGTTGGAAATAGATGGAGAGAGACCTCAAACTTAAGACTCTCTCCACACAATGTATGGTTTAATGCCCCAAATTGTTTTCCTTTCCTCCAAACTGCTCTTTAGAGGAATTTTGTGGCTTTTAAGCTTATCAGCTGAAATTATCATTTTTTTTTTTTCTGGGACTGATTTTGACACGCTGTGTGTTGTGGAGATTTATTTATTTATTTATTTATTTATTTATTTATTTATTTATTTATTTATTTTTTGTCCCAAGGTCTTTATTCTTCCATTCTTGGAGCAGTACAGTGGCACTTGCTTTGGGTGTGACTTTACTATTTCTGACATTACAGCACTTTCCATCCTACATCTACAGAATTATATGCTAGTACCAGTTTAAAGATTGCCCAGCCTATTTTTCCCAAACCAAGAATACTGCTAATTAGAGCTTGCTTCTTATCACAGCTGGGAGGGAAAGAGTTGAGGATTAATGTGTGAAAAAGCATTCATGAACACTTGCTGCAATTTCTGTAGCAATTATATCTTCAGGAGAAAGAGATCTTCTGTATAAAAGAAACGTCTGTGTGGTCTTACATAGAATTAAGAAAACTATATGTACTGTTACACAGAATCGCTTTGCTTCCTTTTATCCACAGTGCAGGGCATATTTTCGGACATTCATTTTTCTGCTCATTTCTTTTGCTCTAATCAAAATTACCATTAACTTATCCCTACTTATACTAACTTGCATATTAGGTGCTCATTAATAGCTACAATGACACATAGCTGATATCTTGCTCTGTAGAAACCAATTATATATGTTCACAACCCAGGAAGCAATTTCAATGCACACTATCTGCCATACTGAATTATTGTGGACTTTCTTTGCACAATGGTAAATTACTCACTGAAAAAGATCATACTTGTATTCCACCAAAATTATTTATATTTTTTATTTGACCCATTATTAGATAATCACAGAATGAAGCTACTTGCAGATGGAGCAGTCAGCTGCATTGTGAACTGGTCAGTTATTTTCACTGTCATCTTTATTATAAACCCATCATAGGTTTGCACCTTTGGTTCCTTTTTTTGCTTTAGATGACCTTGGTTTATGGAATACCTAGTAAACAAAGAATTATGGAAATTTATTTTCTTTGTAATATGTTTTAAGTAAAAATAGCAGTGGCATAAGTGTTACTATTCTAATCTATGTTGTGTGAACGTGCTTTTGTGAGTAAGCATGTAAGTACAGGTAGGTCGGAGACAAAAGGAGAACTTATGACAGCTTAGCCTTTATAAATATCTTTTTTCTAACTTTGATAATTTCATACAATTATTTTGACAATATTACTCCACCTTGTCCTCTTAACTCTTCCCAGTTCTGGTTCCATCTTTTTATTTCCTGAACCTCATGTTCTTTTATTATTATTGAATCCATTGAATGATTACAGAAATGCAGTTATTCCAAATACATCTTCCTTTATCTCTCATATGTGGCCTGTGAAAAAGACATATGGATTGTCTAGAAAGACAGTTGATCATTACAAACTTAATTTAAAAGTAACTCTTACTGCAATTGCTGCACCAGATGTAATGTTCTTTTGTAAATTTTTATTTTAATTATTATTATTTATTACAATTTGTATCTTGGCTGTAGCCCCTTCCCTTGTCTCCTCCCAATTCCATCCTCCCTCCTTCTTTTCTTCCTATGCCCCACCTCTAGTTCGCGAATAGGGGAGGTCCTCCTCCCTTTCTATCTGACCCTAGCCTACCAGGTCTCATCTGGACTGGCTGCATTGTCTTCCTCTGTGACCTGGTAAGGCTGCAACTCCCAGGGGGAGGTGATCAGAGAGCCAGCCACTGTGTTAATGTCAGAGACAGCCCCACTTTCCCTTAATAGAGAACCCAGTTGGAGACTGAGTTTGTGGGCTACTCTTGAACAGGGACTAGGTTCTCTTCCACACTTCCTGCTATGCAGAATGTAGCTATTGATTTATTATGTGTATTTTTCTTGATATATGAAAAGAATGGTCACCAACCCCAATTTGTTTTCAGCTGTTAAGACTAACAGACCTTTACAGTTTTACCTCCTATTAACTCCCCAGTCCTATATCTTCACTTAGCTTGAGAAGATTTTGATGGTCTGTCTCTTCCACACAATATTGCACTAATCCACCATGTTGATGAAATTTTGCTAATTGGAGTAAGTAAGCAGGAGATAAGGACCAATTTGGATATGTTTGCCAGTAGTGTGTGCATCAGAAGATGGAAAAGATCTCTGTACCTCAGTGAAGTCTCTAAAAGTCCAGTGCTGTCGTCCATACAGCGATATTACTTCCAAAGTGAAGGGTAAGTTCCTGTCTCTGCTCACCCCCAAGGGAAAAGCACAATGCTGCTGTGTTTATCTGGATTACGAATGCAGCACATTCTTCATTTGTGTATATTATTCTGGAGTAAATACTAGTGTCTAGTGTCTGATAGGTCTGAGTCAATCCTAGAACAGGAGAAGACTTCAAATGGTCCAACCTGCTATGCAAGCTGATCTACCGCTTGTACCACACAGTGCAGCAGAAGTAACAGAAATGTTGTTTGGAGCCTTTGGCAAGCCCCGTAGGATCATCTGTACTGTCTGTACCCAGGAAACATCACAGTCTCTTTCTTGCTATCTTATATTCTCATTTTTTTTAACACAATAGTATGGCTCTCTTGTAAAAACTGAGTGTAGATATTTTGTAATTTCAAGCAGCAACATACTGTTTATTTATTTCAGTACACAAATAGCTGAGACATGTGGGTATTTATGATGTCACACTGTGGATGATATTTAACAAATTTAGTTTATAAACCATATGTTTTAATATTAATGCAATGCTGTGTGGGAGTTATCACTCCAAATACACATTTTCAAATCATTCTGTATTAATTAAATAAAAAAAAACCTTTGGAACCCTTGATTAATGGATAGTTTTAGTGAAGACAATTTAGAAGTTGGAAAAGTCAAACAATATGTTTGCAAATAACAATTTGCCACTCTGTGTGTTTTTGTGTTTGTTTGTTTGTGTGTGTGTTTGTGTGTATGCAAGCACAGTTTTAAAAGAATATGATTTAAAAAGAAAATCATTTAGTTATTATAATGCCGGTAATGGATAAATTAATGATATCTAAATTTCACCAAAATATTTAGAAAGCAACTCCAAGTGTATGTACTCAGAGGAATTATATTAAAAACATAAAATATGTCACCTGCATATGGGGAAAATTTGTTCAATTTTAAATAGGAAGTGTGTTTGTGGTGGGTGTGCAGGCACATGAACTTTCTACTTTGTAAAAAAGTATGATGCTTTCAGATAACATAAAATGGTTGTAAAATGTATATGTACATATACAACAAATCCATTAATGAAATTGTATTTATAAAAATATAAATACTAATTGACTAGGATCAGAAGGAAGGAAAAGAAGACCTCCCCTATCAGTGGACTTGGGGAGGGGCATGCATGCAGAAGGTGGAGGAAGGGAGAGATTGGGACAGGAGGAGGGAGAGAACCACAGGGGGGATACAAAGTGAATAAAATGCAATTAATAAAGAATAAAAAATAATTAAAAATATATAGATATTAGTATTAACATAAGTAGAAATGATAAGTGATATTTAATATATATGTAAAACTTGAGCAATCATTAAATTGTGAAAGAAAATAAAATCCTTTCATTAAAATAACGAATGCTTGTATATAAAAAAATCTGTAATCTTGCATTTATCAGATTGTTACAAGTTGTGGATGATTAAAATTAAAAGAGCAAAATTAAAACAAATACCTATGACCTGATCTCATTTTGAAAATATTTTTTTCTGTGCATATGAATGAACATTACATTGCATCAAAGTTGAAGAGATACAGTATATAGAGTGTTATGTAATTAATATACATGTAGAAGAGGAAATGAACATTCACAAAGGTTATGGTAACATTAAGATCCCAAGTCATACAGCTGGTGACCCACAAGTTTTCAGTAGATTGTACCTATGAATTTTATGTCCATTTCTTCATATAAGTAAGTTAAAATAATAGTTCCCCATTTTTAGGTCCCCAAATGTCATATAAGGGTCTCAATATGAAAGTCTGTTTTCTAGAATCTATGTGATAAAAGAGATACCCTCTTGACCCCTTCAGTTTGCTGCTGTATTTGTAGAGAGATAGCATGGGAAGATCAAAGTCATGATGATTGGATTAGAGTATAGCTAGGGTTCTGGAATAGGGCATGAATAAATAGAGAAAAACAGTGTAGCATTAGGAAGAAAATATCTGTCTAGACATCTATACCATGGTTACATTGCATCACCTTGTTAATGTCAAGTCGCATATAAATATCCATGAAGGGTGCACATGCGCACAGACACAGACACTCGTGATACACTATACATTCACTACAAGCTTATTTAGACATGTCTGTGCTATCTAACAAATTTATTTGCAGATTTTAATTAGAGATCTAATTTCCAAATATAGAGAGAAAATATTTTGGTATACTGAAAGATAGGGTAATGTCTGGGACCTGATGATATTTTCAGTTTTCAAAGGGCACTGCCAAATTTAATCATAATTCTAGAATTAAGCACATATACTTTTATGTGTTATGGCTATATGTACATATATATTATATATAATGGAGCATAAAAGAATAAATACATTAGAGATATTTTCAATCCTCTCTGGCCTCCAACCAAGAAAAATTATTGTAATTTATTCTTAGACTTTTAAATACCTTTTTACAATTTCTGTAATTTACAAAATTAACAATTATTATAATTTAAATGTCAAGAGAACAACCACACATCTTATTATCTACAAATATGCAAAACGGAACAAAAACTTCTAGCAATATCAACTGCTTTCCTTAACTTTCTGTTAAATGATAGACACAACATGTTTAAAAAATATAAGCTAATTGATACTGAGAAAAATTCTGTATACATATTCAGTTAATATTTCATGCAAATGAATATGAGAGCTGTGAATGAAAGGAAAAGAAAATCCATATGAGCTCAATGATGAACAACTGAAAACCATCATTACTGTCCAATTTCAAAGTCCATGCAGTAGAGACTTCCTCAATTAAAGTAGCTCTGGACTCTCAGCTAATGTATTTTTATCCACACTAAAATGAAAAATTCACTGAGCAAAGACACAGTTCACTGAATGCAGACATGGCTTTCTAACCAGTACCTATTTTTGTATACCATATCCATGTACTCTATGTATCTGTGCATATATATTTATGTTTTATAAATATTTATATGCAATCTTATGTTTATTTATTATATATATGCATACATATTATGGAAAATATTTTATTTTAAAAGAAAATTTATTGTATATTGGTAAGTGTATATACATATATTTTTATTTATATGCAAGCAATGTGAATTATTTTATATATTACATATTAATATTATTTCCATGATTAAAAGCCTATATACATATATATCTATTTTGATAATGGATAATGCTACATAATCCAGAAAGGACTAAAGTTTCATTCTTGATGTTTCATGTTTTCTGAGGTCTGGGATTAATACCAAAGAAAGGGTAATATTTTTACTATACTGACACTTTATAAGAATTTGACTCAATGAAATTAGAATATATGTAATTCCTAACTTTTTGTATGAATTACAAACCAGATATTGGAAACCTACATTATTATTTTAACAAATTATTTCTACTCTATCACAAAGACTGTGCTCAAATAAAACACTAGTAAAGAATATACATTTTACCAGAAATGAGTGAATGATTTTAGAGACTTATAAAACATCATACTGAGAACAAAGAGCTTAAAGAGCCCCAGAAACCTCATCTGCTTTTGCATGAATGAGTAAGGAAACAGCAAATAAGCCAGGTCCATAAACACTTAAGCCCGGAGAGCAGGCACTCATGTTTGATTTGATTAAAATTATAACAAATGTTTTTAATGTTCAAATGTTGTATAGAAAATGAAGATGAATTTAAAATATCTAGATACGGTACTTCATGGAAAATAGTTAAAATAGGCTTATCTCAATATTTTTATGCTAATTCGAGTTCAAATAGAGTTCAAAAGAAAATGATTTATGATCTTGAAAGGATATTTGCCTCAAAAAGATTTTAAATAAGTTTTCAAGCCCAGGGAGCTGCTGTTTGCTAGATTAATGGTGAGTCTTTTGACACTGAGTAAGCAAGCAAGGTGGGCATTTACTTTTGTGGTTGACATTTAAAAAAATGAATGTACCTCATGGAAATATTGGAAAGGGGCTGTTGAAAGCATGGTGTAAGTTATCACTATTCTTCTGTGTGGCTTTTCTTATTACAAACATTTTATTCTTATGTGCTTCCTCTATTTCTAACTAGTGTCAGTGAGTGATCTATTAATGAATATATAAAGTGTGACATGAACCCAGACATTCATGTGTATATGAATTCAATACACACTGATTAATATTTAAACTTGGCTTAAGTGTCTGAGATAATCTGAGATTAGAACCACATCACTGCATTCAGCCACTCAGAAAACCTTTTTAGGAAGATAGAACTCATAAGTAGACATCTTTGCCCAACTTCACTGTAAGGGTTGGAGATTTAAAATGTAGAAAAAAGGAGAATTTTTTTGCTTATTATTGCTGTGAAAACATCAGTCAAGTAAATTTAGAAATAGCTACTCAAATATGTATGGAACTTGATAAAATATACTGCATATACTTGTATATGTGTTCATATTTACATATATATGAAAGAGGGAGAAAGAGAAAAATGACACTATAAAGAAGATCTGAGTACATTTTAGGATAAAATTTATAAAACTATCAAGTACTTCCAATTCACATTCAATTAACATTATTTTTATTCTTGCCATAATATCACAGTCTTTTCCAATATCCAACAACTTATTTTACACTCTATTTCTTTCCTTTATTTTATGTCAATGTCTCTTCTAGCTCCCTTTTTACCCTCACAAATACATTCCAATACAGAACAAATCAAATAAAATGAGGCTGCTGGGAAATTTATTTTCTTATTCTTTGTAATACAGTTTTCAGAGCTGAATGAATTCTCTCATACCCTCCAACATCATCCTTCATATTATGTAAAAATGACATAGAACTCAAACCTTTCAAGAAGGCTTCTGTGAATGATATTAGAGGAAAGTTTAAAAAGGGTATTGCAGAAGATAAAAAAATCAACTTCCTGTCATTTGTTCTATATATTTAAAAATATATTGAATATAAAAGCATAAATGAATTTTATGATATTGACATTTTCATTCTAAAGTTCTCAAAGTTACAACTATAAAGCAATAAAGTCTAATGAAGGTATCACAATCCAATTTTCTTCCATTTAACTAATACTATTCAATGTTTTAATTCCTAGAGTATTAAAGAATAGAAGTATAGTACTTTGAATTCTGATTAACTCTACCAACTGCCACCTTTTTAAAATCTTTGTTTTATTGGTGTACCTTTAATTTTATATACATGTATTCCTTTTTCTGTATGAACATGGACGCTTGCATGTTGTGGGTACATGTGAAGGTCAGAGGACAACACTGGTTATCTTTTCTCACCTTTCATCTTAAGACAGGTAACTGTGTATGTCAGGTTAGCTCTGAAGATTCCAGAAATTCTCGGTGTCCCCTTGGATACATATGGCTTTTTATGAGTTTCAAGGATCCAAACACAGGGCTGTATGCTTGCGCAGAATCACCTTACCAATCAAACCACCTCTAAATCACTAGAGCTAGCGTTTCCCAACTCAATTTATTTATTGTTACTTTGTTTATACTTCAAGTTCAGTAGGAAGATATTAAAACTAGTATTAGGCAGTCCATAATGCAGAATAAATAAATAAACAGAAATGTCTGTGAATAAAAGCATATGGTTATATGATAACCATAAAACTCTTCTTCATTATCTACAGTCAAGACAGGACAATATGGCTCACAATTTACCAAGACTAGTCAAAAGCTTCTTAGAGAAAATAACAGACATGTAAATACTCTGCATTAATAGTCATAAAAACTATATCATTACACAAAACATGATAAAACTGTTTATATTATATATTTGAACATTTTACAAATTATCAATAAAAATGGAAATACAAGAAGTAAAAAAATATGAATAGGTAAAAGCAAGATATAACAAAAAGTCAGACAATGAAAGGGCTTCACAACATTTATGGTTAATATGGTGGGGAGGTCAGAGAGCCTGCCATTGAGTGACTGTCAGAGACAGTCCGTGTTCCCCTTACTATGGGAAACCAATTGGTTATTGAGCTACCATGAGCTTCGTCCGAGTAAAGGTTCTAGGTTATATCCATACATGGTCCTTGGCTGGAGAAACAGTTTCAGAAAAATCCCCTGTGCCCAGATATATATGGTCCTTGTGAGTTAGGGCATCACTAAGTCCCTTTATTTCCCTATGTGGTTTCTCTCTAGATGATCTGTCCCTTGGTGAGAGTGTAGTGTTGAAGTCTCTCACTATTAAGGAGTTGTGATTGATGTGTGATTTAAGCTTTAATAATGTTTCATTTATGAATGCAGGTACTCTTGTATTTGGCGCATAGATGTTCAGATTTGTGATGTCCTCTTGGTGGATTTTTCCTTCAATGAGAATGTAGTGTCCCTCCTCATATTTTTTTATTAATTTTGGTTGAAAGTCTATTTTATTAGATATTAGGATAGCTACTCCTGCTTGTTTTCTGGGTCTACTTGCTTGGAAAACATTTTTTCAGCCCTTTTCTCTGAGGTAGCGTTTACCTTGTTGCATAGGTGTTTTTCTTGGATGCAGCAGAATGTTGGATCCTGTTCCCACACCCATTTTGTTAGTCTCTGTCTCTTTATTGGAGAGTTGAGTCTATTGATGCTGATAGATAATAGTGACAAATGAACATTAGTTTCTTTTATTGTGGAGTTCATGCTCTTATTGTGATTCATTGCTTGTTTGCTTTTAATTTTTGTTGGGAAATTATCTGTAGCCTCTGTTTTCTTAGGTATAGTTGTCTTCATTTGATTGGAGTTTTCTTCTAGTATCTTCTGTAGGGCTGGTTTGCTGTATAGATATTGCTTAAATTTAGTTCTGTCATGGAATATTTTGTTTTCTCCATCTATGTTGATTGAAAGCTTTGCAGGGTATAGTAGTCTGAGTTGGCATCTGTGTTCTCTTAGAGTCTGCATGATATCTTCCCAGGCCCTTCTGGCTTTCATAGTTTCTGATGAGAAGTCCAGTGTGATTCTGATAGGTCTACCTTTATATGTTACTTGGCCTTTTTCCCTTGCTGCTTTTACTATCTTTTCTTTGTTCTGTAGGCTTAGTGTTTTGACTATGATGTGATGTGGGGTGTTTTCTTTTCTGGTCTAGTCTATTTGGTGTTCTGTAGGCCTCTTGTAAGTTTATGGAAATCTCTTTAGTCTGGGACAATTTTTTTTCTATGATTTTCTTGAAAATATTTTCTGGACTTGGAGCCTGGAATCTTCTTTTTCATCGATTCCTAGCATTCTTAGATTTTATCTTTTCATGGTGTCCTTGATTTCTATGATGTTATGTGTTTGGGACATTTCTTTAAGAGAATTATCAATTTCTGTGAGTGTATCTTCAACACCAGAGATTCTCATTTCCATCTCTTGGGACTCCAAAGCAGGTTCAGCTGGCAGCTGCGGCTGAGGGGCTAGGAGCTCTGCCTCAGTTGCTGTAGTCCCCAGGCAGTGAGTTCTGACCTGAGAATCTCTGTGAGCCAGCTGTGTAGAGGAGGAGGGAGGCCTGAAAAAGGGGAGTGCAGGTGATCACAATATCTTTCTCTCCTTCCCCAAAGAAGTCCGGGGGGTGACCTGAGACTTAAGGTCTCAACTCACATGATGTCCCCTCTTGTTCATAACTCCTCATCATCGTTTCCCTAGCTTTAGTTGTCCTTCTACTCACTAACTCTGGCGTTTCAGCGCCTCTACCACTCAGAAACTGTGGGAGCTGGTCGCCGCCATCTTGGATCTCAATAAACAACATTTTGTTTGATGGATTTTCTGTATTGTTTTTGTTTTTATTTCAGTGATTGGTGCAGTTGTCTTTATTTCTCTCCTACTTACCTTGGACTTAAATCACTTTGTTATAGCTTATAAATGTAGAAGTTTAGATTATTGTAGAACTCTGATTTCTAAGCAATGTTTTAGCTGTATTACAAAAATTTTGATATAATCCCAAATATTTTATTTCAAAATATTTAATACAAAATGCTCTCAGATTTTTTTATGAGAAAACTGACTTATGATTGCATTGACTTATGATTGCATAAAATATGTTAATTTTCAGGTCTTTAAATTTTTTTCAGTTATCTTTGCACATTGATTTTTAATATTAATGTAGATAGAGAACTTACTGAGTATTACTAATGATTTTTAATATTTTATGACCCAAAATTATCTGAAGAATTTATGTATCTTGGTAAATGATCTTTGTATATTTGAAAAGAAAGTGTACCCTGCCATCTGATAATTTATTCTATAAATGTCAGGCTAAGCTGGTTGATTGTATGACAGTGTTAGTCAAGTTATCTGTATGTTTATTGCTCTTTTTAAGATTTTTGTTACTTCAAGCATTGAAGATATTTAAATCTTTAGTAACTTTTAAGACTTTGTCTGTTTCTCAGTTCATTCTTGTCAGATTTGCCTCATGCATTTTGAAGTTATATAATTCTGTGCCAGTGCTTACGATTGTTGCCTGTTTATGGAAGTAGTTATTTATTATTATTCATCGCTACTAATATTCCTTGTCCTGCAGGTAAGAGCATTGAGGAATGTTTGGACCGTCAGTCAATATTCTTGTTGCTTGATTTTAATATTTGTTTCAGTGGATGGAAAGTGGGCTTTACTTAAGGACAGTGGTTCTGAAGCCTTTGTGTCTCATCACCTCTGTAGATGTATAAAAATCATTGACAACTCCTAAGAACTTATTTACTTGGCCATATCAATTAAAAATTAAGACAGGACATTTATAATAGTATCATTTGTTTTAAAATTGCTATAAATAAACTTTTTTCATATTGAAAAAGAAAAAAGAAACATAGCAATGGAAATTTCGGAGAAGTACGACCCACAGCACATATGGGTAATGGGTTCCTTTTGTAGCATTTAAGAATAATGACTTAGTCTTACATCCTGGACCACTGATGTGCACTTGTTAATAAATAGAGACCAATATAAGTATATCGTTGTCTAGTAAAATTTTAACACTATTATCCTGAATGTTGTGAGGAGTCTCTGGGAGTTAAGTTCTAATGTTTGGTAAGGATACAAATCACCTGCTCTGGTACTAAGGAGTCAGGGAATTCGTATTTATACTTTTTGCCTTTTGTGTCTAAAGTAGACAAACCCTGAGGATTATTTTTGAAATAATTTGGCAAAATTATTAGGTACATTTAAGAGGTCTATAAAAATCACTGCAAAATAATGAACCTAAAATGGGATGTAGATGCTGTCAAATAGTTTCTTTTCCAAAAAAAAAAAAAAACTTTCTGATCAAATGATACTGTTATCTAATATCAACCTTCATAAACATTCTGTTGTAAGGTATTTCAAAAGAAATTAGAAAACAAAAATTGGTCAAATAGTATGTATTATGTACAGATTTGCCAGAACCAAGAGAGAAACAAGTTTTTAATCCTCTCTGCAGTTCTTACAGTGTTACAATTTATGAAAAAGTGAAGCAAATCTGGGAAATAAGTAGAATGGGCATTTCTTTTAGACAAATTCTCAGATGCTGTGGACTCTCCTCCAGGTAGGCAAGATGCTTACTGGGTACCAGAGTTTCTGCCTACTTATTCTCAGAGCTTGAAAATCCTGGGCAAAGTTGAGTTCTTTAGAATTCCATTTTAGGGTTGCTGTTTTCAGTAGGACGTTTTTCCTGGAGCTCAACGTGGTCATGTCCAATAATCTAAACTCATCAGTTGCATAAACTACTCAATTAACTTTCAGGTTGTAGGATTTGTTACATAGAAAGGGACTATACTGGTTGAGACACAGCTTTCTTTCCACCCCTTTTCCTGCCTTCCCTCTAAGTTTCAGATTGCCTTACTTCAGGTTTGTACTGTGATTTATGAGACTCCCACTTCTGCCTGTCGGTGCCTAATTTCTTCTTTTCAGCACCTTAACTATCCTATTTGTCTTTGATACTGCAACCTGAACTTTCCTCAGAGTCTCAAAAATACTGCTGTCTGTCTACCTGTTCATTGTGTAAGTAAAGTCTTGTGGCTTCAAGAAACAAAATCTGTCCCAGTGTCCTCTGCCGTGTGCTATGCCTTTCAGGAACTGGACAGAGTTTAAGATTACCTTAAGCTTGAGTATGCTACACACAGTTACTCTCATCTGAGTCTTCACAATTATTTTATTTTGGGGCACTTACTTTGGAAGCTTGCAGTTAAAAAAAAATTTAGGATGTCCTGGTAGGTAGTATTCATTATTTCAACTCTTCCCTATCTTTCCTAGGAATTTGGGTGACATCCTTCTTAAGTGTAACAGCTGAGGAAGACTGCATCTCTTCTACTTTCTATGTAAATGTGGGAAACTAACCAAAATGAGGGACAAATACCACACACAGGCTAGTGTAGCATGCAATGTACAATCTCCTCTCACATGGTTGGAAAAAGAGCATTCATTTTGTTGTAGGTGAGAATATAAAATAGCAAAGTCTTTATATGTATAATATACATATATATGTGTGTTTAGTTTGTATGTGTAATATATGTATATACATACATACATATGTATATATACACATATAATTATGTATATATATATATATACACATATAATTATCCAGGAGATACTGCATTCCATTAAATAAGACTAACAACCAAAGGAAAATTATTGTATGATGCAACCTCTAATGGAATCTAAAAGGACTCATAGAAGCAAAGAGCAAAAGTGCATAATACCAAGGGGAGATATGGAGAGATAAGGGTGAAAGGACATAATTATAATTACTATATCATTATTAATAAATAAATTAAATACCTGAGTGCTCATTTCAGCATCACATACACTAAAATTGGAACTATACAGAGAAGATTAGCATGGTCCCTGTGCATGGATGACATGAAAATTTTTGAAGCATTACTTATTTTTTAGGGAACTGGACAGGAGATGGAATGGGCAGGGAAAGAAGGGTGATAGGATATGGGAGAACAGGGGTGGGAGGTGAGAGGGCTGGGAACAAGAAGGGAAACTTAGAGGGGAATTTCTTTGTCAAGAAGGAGGATGCTACAGGGTAGGCTCTTGGGAAGATATGTGTGTGACCCTAGCTGAGACTCCTAAAGAGGTAGGTGGTGGGTTATCAAGAAATGACCACCTCTTAGACAGGCAGGACTAGTTGAAGGAGAGGAGCAACAACTCACCCACAAAACCTTTGATTCAACAATTACCTTGCCTAAAAGAGGTACGTGAATAAAGAGTGAACAAAGATTGAGGGAATGTCCAACCAATAATTGGCCCAACCTGAGACCCACCTCATGGTAGAGAGCTAGCCACTGACAGTATTAACAATCCTCTGCTAGGCTTGCAGACAGGAGCCTAACTTGACTGTCCTCTGGGAGGCTCTAGCGGGCACTAGATTGAGACAGGTGTTGGGACTTGCAGCCAAGTATAGGGCAGAGATCCAGGATCCTGTGAAAGTGTTGGGGGAAAGATGATGGAAGAACCTCGGGGGGAGACGAACCTCACAAGAAGACCAACAGAACCAACCAACCCAGACTCACGGGGGCTTACAGAGACTGAGACGTCAACTTACAAGCATGCATGGTCTGGACCTAGGCTCCTTGCTCACATGTGGCTGCTGGGTGGTTTGGTCTTCAAATGGGTTGACTGGTGAGTGGAATGGCAGAGGCAGGGGTGGCATGGAGGAGGCTGTTCCTAACATGGACTCTATTGCCTGCTTTTGGGTCACTTCCCCCTGGCAGGGCTGCCTTGCCTGGCCTCATGGGATGAGGATATACTTAGTTCTGATGTGACTTGATGTGCTGGGGAGGGTTGATATGAGGTGGTGGGGAGGACTCCCCTTTTCTGGAGAGAAATGGAGAGGAGAATAGGGATGGAAGGGAAAGAGGTGACTGGAAAAAGAGGAGGAAGGAGTCACAAGGGGTTTAAAGAAAATAAACTGAAATTTTTAAAATACAAAAAAAATAGATAGCTGAAAATTCCTAAGACAGTATTTTTACCATAAAAATGAATAGCACACAAGTTAAGTAGTTTAATTTAAATTAGTTAAATAGTTTGAAATAGTTAATTAAGTTAAATAGCTTAATTCATAGGGTATATTAATAATAAAAACTCATAGAATGTTATGGGTTTCAACTGAACTCGTGTACTAGGTTCAACAGGCCAAAATACACTAGAATTATTCTTGTGAAAAAAACAGACCACCAAACTGAGACTGAGATATTTGTTTTTCAATGTTGTACAAATAAGAGAGCTAGACTATAACCATACCAGGCAAGTGAGCAAGATAGGCAGTCTGCTCCGTTTCGATGCTTATTGGAAAAATGATGTAAGGATCTGTTTCTTCTATCATCAGTCCTTTTCTGCTCATAATGTCAAATTAGTGACCAAGATAGCAGGGCACTTATTCTAATCAATGCACAGACACACTGCCAACTTTCGGGTCTTAAAAGACAATTCATTTTTCAAGTATATTTGCTGGAATTTTGTAACATATGTATTTGTCCTGTATTTAACACACACACACACACACACACACACACACACACACACACACACACGCATCAAAGCATCATGATTTACGGTGTAAATAATGACAAAGTTTACTTAGCAATCAAAAGTACTACTCCTTTGCATTTTAGAAATAATCGAATTCAGTCTTCTTGGTTGTAACTAGATTGATGTTATTTTAATAGTCTTAAGTATTCTTGTCAAAAGTAATAACATTTAGAATTATTTCTCTTTGTCAGTGCATACATCTTTACAATATACTTGAGAGTCTTGTTGCTTCATGTTTTCAACCAGTGTTTTTCACTTTGATTCTTAATTTGCAAAATGTCTCAAAAGGTTGTTTTTAGAACACTGTGACAAAAAAATGAAAACCTCAAACACTGTCTCATAAACAGAGCACAACTTCTTTCAGTTTAAGGGATTTCAGAAAATGCACATCGCTGGCTAAAGGGATCTATAGCACTATAGTGCTATAGATATTCCTGCCTTGGAGCAAGTTTTATTACATTGTATAAACAAACACATTGCTATAAAGTAACAGTGACATGTAATTAGGTGGATAAAAATATATTCAGTGGATAAAAATACTCTTAATATTTCACTTAAAATGTCATGGCTGGCAAGTCATCATTTTCTTAATAAAACCTCAGAGGTATTAGCAGTTATGTTTATCATCTTATGATTAATTGCTTAGGGAAAGTTTCATGAAAAGTTATTTTTAGGATAATACACAAATCATCTAAAGTTTATAGATAAAAATGCTTTTCAGAAAAAAAATTAAATGTATTCTATAGCACAAAATGAAAGTATCTACAACACCATAACTTTGCATGCAGTAAACATTTTCAGTTATAAGTTTCTGGAATTATGAATAACAGTCTACATATAAAAATCACTACCTCAAAATATCTAGAAAAACAGAATATTATATGGACTTATGAAATAATATTGGGAAATCAATGAGGTGACAAAAGAAAACAAACAATGGCACTCTAGCTCTAGAAAGACATTAGAAAGAAATGTTTTGAATTTATTGAATCAAATGGCTGATCTGCTAAGCAACATAGGAGCCCACCGAAACCTTTCATATCCAAATCCGCATTGCTAATCACACTGTTATGACAAGGGAATGTAAGAGATTCATAATCTACATATGAAAAATGCAATTATAGTAACCACAAAATTGAAATAAAATTCATGATAGGAATTTTAGAATTTCGTTTGAGCATGGAAACAAAATGAAGTGAGAAAGCTTCTTAAAGTTAAATTGATCTTGAACATATTTTTAAAATATTTTATTTGGATACAATGATAGTCAATGAAAATTTTTCAAATATTCAAAAATTATCAAAAATTTTGTGCATATTTAAATTTTATTGAATAATTAATCAATTAATTCCTGCTAAATACATATTTAGTACTTTTCATGTTTTATGCATCATGTAATTCCAGATATCTTAATAAAGTCACCTAATTTTACTGTCAAATGCATTAATTAAAAATATTTCTGTAATAATAAAATCACGAACCTAAAGTGAAAATCATTTTAATGTTTAAGTAAACTAACACAGCTATACTTTCCATAAACTCTACAGACTTCTAAATTTACTCATTTATTGTATAAAATGGAATTATAATTCAATATCAATAAATTAGTTAATTTTCCTTGTGAAAATAATCATATAAGAAAATGTGATGATAAAATTCAATTAGACTTTTCAGGGAAATTTACAATTACCTTAAATCATTTTGTTTCTCAAGAGTTTTTGAAAGAAATGTGATGAAATATATTTTAGAGCAAAATGTAGCTCTATATTTTTAGAGTAAACATGATATGTCTTGACATGGTAGCTCTCTTTCATCTTATTTCTAAAGGAAATGAAGAGACATTAATGGCTTGTTCTAGTTTGCTCTTACCACATCCATATATTTTTAAAGATTTTCTTTTTATTGCAAATTCTGTTTGAAAATATGTGAAAAGTTCTTGGCATTACATAAGATCCGTGTTTTAAACCAAATATCTAGCTATCCATTCATTTACTACAAAGCCATACCTGTGTAAAAAGATAGCCAAATGTTATACAAAATATTTAATACAATTTTTCTTTAAAAAAAAGAGAAAATGTATCCATTATTAACTTTCAACACATAGCCCTTGCTTTTCTAAACAATGAAGCAGTATTTAGGGTTAGCATATTACTAAAATGTTCATTATCGTAACCACATATTACCAAGTGCAAGATCAATGGTATACGTGAGTATGCAGTCATTAATGCTGATCTTGAGGAGGAAATGACCCTGTTTCTTTGTGTGGACAAGGGTGGAGAAGAACATGTCAGAAAACCTTGTGATTTTGTCAGTGCGTAAGTGTATATGCACAGTGGGTATGTGTGCTGTCCTCTGAAGACTCACCATAAGTTAAGTCTTCGGATGTCTGGGGTGAACAGTAGAAATGCAATAGTGTGTGACATGTGGATTTCTTGGCAAGCATGTGACTTAAAAGGCAAACTCTATGTGTGTGCTTTGTAAAACATTCCTTGTATATATGGTGATATATTATGAAAATTAATGGGCTTTTCTTCCCTTTTAAAAGTTCTCTGACAAACTTTAAGATTCCTTCAACAATATTCATGCATTTTGAAACTTTTATCTTTCCTATGATGTTAAAGCATAGTTGTCTTTCAGCACATGTGGGGGATTGATTTGAAGTCCCCCAATCCCACACTCAATAACAAAATCTGTAGAAACTCAATTCTTTTATATAATTTGCCAATTTTTTAACATAAACTATATGTATCTGCCAAAATAGTTTAAATCAATGTTAGATTGTTATCAATGCTTCATACAGTAAAAATGCTTTTGGAATAATTGAAGAAAAATCTATATTAAAGAAGGATATAATTATTTTCCTAGAAATGATTGGTTATGTATGGTTGCATTTATAGATGTAAGACTTGAGACAGTCATTATCAATGGAAAATTTTAAAGGAAAATGTAGACATTTAAAAGCTATATTCTGTGTATTAGGAGAACAATTTATACTATAATTGACTTGAAAATTAGACTAAAAATTTAACTCACAATATTTTATTCTTTGTTTGCTTTGTTTTCTTTGTACTTGTAACAAAATCTTCAGCGTTTCCTTATTATTTTATTTTTTAATTATTTCTTCATTGTTTTATTCATTACAATTTATTCACTTTGTATCCTAGTTGTACCCTCCTTTCTCCTCCCCTCTCAATTCCAACCTCCCTGCCTCTTCTATTCCCATGCCACTCCCCAAGTCCACTAATAGGGGAGGTCCTCCTCCCCTTCCATCTGACCCTAGCCTATCAGGTCTCATCAGAACTGCCTGCATTTTCTTCCTCTGTGGCCTGGTAAGGCTGCTTCCCCATCAGGGGGAGGTGATCAAAGAGCCAGCTGCTGAGTTTATGTCAGAGACAGTGCCTATTCCCATTACTAGGAAACTTACTTGCAAACTGAGCTGCCATGGGCTCCATCTGTGCAGGGGTTCTAGGTTATAACCATGTACGGTCCTTGGTTGGAGTATCAGTCTCAGAAAAAAAAAAAAAAACCTGGACTCAGATTTTTTAATTTTGTTGCTCTCCTTGTAGAGTTCCTGTCCTCTCCAGGTCTTTCATCTCCCCCTCCTTTCATAAGATTCCCTGCACTTGCCTAAAGTTTGGCTATGAGTCTCAGCATCTGCTTTAATACCCTGCTGGGTACAGTCCTTCAGAAGCCCTCTGCGGTAGCCTCCTGTCATGTTCCTTGTTTTCTCCCCCTTTCCATGTCTATCCAATTTGTTTTTCTGAATGAGGATTGAGCATTTTGCCCAGGTTTCTCCTTTCCCTTAGCTTCTTTGGGTATAGATATTTTAGTATGTTTATCCTATATTAAATTCTAATATCTACTTATAAGCGAGTATATACATGTGTGTCTTGCTGCTTCTGGGATACCTCACTCAGGATGATCTTTTATAGTTCCCATCATTTGCCTGCAGATTTCATGATTTCCTTGTTTAATTGCGGAGTAGTATTCCATTGTGTAAATTTACCACAATTTCTGTATCCATTCCTTCTTTGACGGACATCTGGGTTGTTTCCAGGTTCTGGCTATTATCAATAAAGCTGCTATGAACATGGCTCAGCAAATGTCTTTGTTGTGTATGTGAGCATATTTCGGATATATATGCCAAGGAGTGGTATAGCTGGATCTTGAGGTAATTGACTGAGAAAGCGTCAGATTGATTTCCAAAGTGATTGTGCAAGTTTACATTCCCACCAGCAGTGGAGGAGGGTTCCCAATTCTCCACAACCTCTCCAGTATGTGTTGTCACTTTTTTTGTCTGAATTTATTTTGTGTGTGTGTGTTCTTTTTTTATTTTTTGTATTAATTACAATTTATTCACTTTGTATCCTAGCTGTAACCCCTTTCCAAGTCCCCTCCGAATCCCAGGATAGGCTCAGATGGAAAGGGAGGAATTCCCCCTATCAGTGGACTAGAGGACAGGCAGAAGGGGTCACTTGAGTGATCTTAGCCATTCTGATAGATGTAAGATGAAATCTCAGGGTCATTTTGATTTGCATTTCCCTGATGACAAAAGAAGGTGACCATTTCTTTAAGTAATTTCTGCAATTCCATATTTCTCTAATTCGAGTTCTCTGTTTAGCTCTGTATGCCATGTTTTAATTTGATTACTTGATTTTTGCTTTTTAACTTCTTGGGTTCTTTGTACTTTTCTCTCTGCCTTTTAGCTAGTTTAGCTAAGGGTTTGGTATCTTGTTGATTTTCTCAAACAATCAACTATTGGTATCATTGATTCTTTGAACTGTTTTCTTTGTCTCTAATTAATTGATTTCAGCTCTGAGTTTTACTATATCCATATCCAATCCTCTACTCTTCTTGGGTGTGTCTCCCTCTTTTTTTTTTCCCCCTTAGGGCTTTTTGGTGTGCCATTAAGTTGCTTGTATGAAATGTCTCCAACTTCTTTCTGGAGGCACTTAGTTCTATGAACTTTCCTCTTAGCACTGTGTCCCATAAGTTTGGACAAGGGACATTCATTTTCATTGAATTTTTGAAGTCTCTTATTTTTTTTTTTTTTTTTTTTTTTTACTTTTTCCCTGACGTAACTCTCATTGAGTAGAGTTGTGTAGTTTCCATGCATATATAGGCTTTTTGTTATTTCTGTTGTTGTTGAGGTCTAGTTTTAGGCCATCGTGGTCTGATAGGATACAAGGGATCATTTCAATCTTCTTGTATCTGCTGAGGCTTGCTTTGTGTCCTGAGAAGGTACAGTATTTTCAGTTTGGGTGAAAGGTTCTGTAGACATCTATTAGGTCCATTGATTTAAGTCTATGTAAGTGTTATCATTTCCCTATTTAGCTTCTTTCTAGATGATCTGTGCCTTGGTGAGAGTGGAATGTTGAATCCCCCATTATTAAAGTGTTGGGATTGATGTGTGATTCAAGTTTTAATAATGTTTCATTTATAAATGCAGGTGCTCTTATATTTGGGGCATAGACATTCAGGATTGTGATGTTCTCCTGGTAGATTTTTCCTTTGATGAGAATGAAATGTCCCTCCTCATATTTTTGATTAAATTTGGTTAAAAGTCTATTTTATTAAATATTAGGATGGCTACTAGTATCAGCTTGTTTTGTTTTATAGGGTCTGTTTGCTTGAAAAGTCTTTTTCCAGCCTTTTTCTCTTTGTGTTAATCTTTGTTTCAGAGCTGTGTTTCTTGGATACAGCAGAATGTTGAATCCTGTTTCCACAACCATTCCGTTAGCCTATGTCTTTTTATTGGAGAGTTGAGTCTGTTAATGTTGATAGATAATAGTGACCAATGAATGTTAGTTCCTGTTATTGTGAAGTTGTGGTGTTACTATGTTTCTATGCTTGTTTTCTTTTAATTTTTTGTTGTAAAGTTATGTATATTCTGGGTGTAGTTAGTGGGTGTAGTTGATTTTGTTAGATTGGAGTTTTCCTTCTTGTACCTTCTATAGGCCTGGGTTGCTGTGTAGATATTGTTTAAGTTTAGTTTTGTCATGGAATATTTTGTTTTCTCCATCTATGCTGATTGAAAGCTTTGCAGGTTATAGTAGTCTGAGTTGGCATTTGTGTTCTCTTGAGTCTGCATGACATCTGCCCAGGCCCTTCTGGTTTTCATAGTTTCACACCAAGTCTGGTGTGATTCTGATAGGTCTACCTTTGTATGTTACTTGGCCTTTTCCCTTGCTGCTTTTAATCTTTTTTTTTCTTTGTTCTTTGTTTCTTTGTTCTGTGTTTTGACTATGATGTGACGTGAGAGGTTTCTATTCTGGTTTAATCTATTTGGTGTTCTGTAAGCCTCTTGTATGTTTATGGACATCTCTTTCTTTAAATTGGGAAATTTTTCTTCTATGATTTTCTTGAAAATATTTTCTGAATCTTAGAGCCTGGAATCTTCTTTTTTGTATATTTCTTTTATTCTTAGGTTTTGTCTTTTCATGGTGTCCTTGATTTCTTGGATATTTTGTGTCAGTACCTTTTCTTATTTTGTCTTTTTTAAATAAATGTATTGATTTCTTCAATTGTGTCTTTAGTGCCTAAGATTCTCTCCTTCATACCTTGAATTCTGTTGGTGATGCTTACCACTGTGGTTTGTGATATCTTTGCTAGGTTATCTATCTTCAGGAGTTTCTCTGTGTGTTTTCTTTGTTGATTGTAATTCTGTTTTCACTTCTTCCCCCACTTCCTTCATCTTTTTATATTTGGATTCCTTTCTTTCCATAGTAGTCCATATTTTTTTGTTTGTTTCCTCTTAATGAACCCCGGATAATTGATAAGCATAAATTTGAGATCATTTTCCTTTGTTCCAGATGAATTAAAATATCCATTGTTTTTGAAGGTCGCTGATCAGCCATGATGTCCTGACTTTTATTAGATGCTGCCCTTAGCCACCAGCTTATCCATAACCTTCACTGTTTGTTCCTGAAGACTGTACTCCAGACTGGCTCAGGCTGTCTCTGGAGTCTGGAGTATTCTTCAGGAAGATGAGAGATGTCCACCAGTTTGAGAGCGGATGTTGGTGCTTCAGCTGTAGCTAAGGGAGGAGTGTCTCAGGCGCATGTGTACAAGTGCAGGAATGTGAATGGAGGTGTGCCTTGAAGCATACTGTGCTAGAGCGTGTAGATGCCTGGAAGGGTGGACTGTAAGTGTACGTGCCATGAATGTCTCAGTGGCCCACAGGTCTGTGGTACTGTTCTCCAGTCACTCAGACCTGTCTGGGTTGCACCATCTTGGCTACAAGAATTGTTTGCCCTGACTCCACTGGGTGACCCACCGAACAGGGGCTTAAATGTTGAGAATGCCGTCCCAAGGATTCCTATGTTGCCCACAGTGAAGGTGTGAGTGGGAGGGATCTGATGTCTGGCTGCTTGTGTAGGGAGACCCTGGATCTGGGCTTCTGCATGCACTCACTTGAAGGCACACTCACTTGCCCGTGGGCCTGTGCAAAAAGCACAGGGGATCCCCCTGTTCTCTACTCTCAGATTTGAGCCTGCAGGGGCAAATGAGAGCATAAGATATTCAAAACCTCAGTGGGGTCTGCTGTTCGGCAGCTAGGAAGGGAGACCTGTACTTGGGACCGTAGTCTCGGAGTTTGGAGGCTGGTGATGGGGCAGCCTCAGCAAGCAGGGAGGACACTGCCTCTGCTGTCTCAGGCACTGAGCAGGGAGGCTCATGTCTGGGGCAAGGGCAAGTGCAAGGGGTGGAATATTCACCAATCTCAGACCCTAGAGATGTTCACAGTGACCTGGATCCAAATTGTTCCAGCTCACGGGCTGTCTCCTCTCACCCAGGAAGCCTTAATGTCGATGTTCTGGCTTCAGCTTCCCCTTAACTCACCAGTTTCAGAGTTTTGGAGTTTCAGAGTTTTGAGTTTTTGATCATCTGTCTCGCAGACAAAGTACATGCTGATCACACCATATTGGACTCCCCCATTAGTGTTTTCTCCCTTCATTTTTATCAGATCTCTAAAATTTTACTTTAATTTTTGAAGATGCTACATTCAATGGCCATTGATGTTGTGTCTACTTTCTGTGTATATTTGAAATATGTAGATAAATTTATCTTTGCTTTTCTTTTATTTAGTATGTATTTCTAACAGAGATCCAGTCTAAGAACAAAGAGAGTTATTTATAAGGGTTGTTTCACTTTTTATTCCATAGGTTAGAGACACTGATGATAATGCTTATACTAATATCTTTTAGTAAAAGCCACTGATTACAGAACTCTTCCCTAAATAACCAAATAAATTTAATTTTAAATTAAATTATTTAATTTAATAATTATGTTAAGTAATCAGCATATATTATTTTCATTTTAAATATTCTTATCAGAAAAAAAGATAAAATTTGTACTTTTGCGCTAAATGAAGGAAGAGACTAACCACAGAACAAAAAGGTAAAAAAAATAACTCATACATCTTAGAATATAGAAATAAAGACTCAAAAGTTTAAAATCAGTCCAGAAAGAGAAGGAATAAAGGGAAGGAAGAAGAAAAAAAACAAAAAATAAATATATTTATACATTAGAGTTTATTTGGCAAGGAAATGCTAAAGTCCCTATGTATTTTGGTAAGTTTAACAAATTCGGATTAAGAAGCAAAGGAGGCTGATAAAGTGTAATTAAAGGATATTTAAGATAAACTTTTACAAAAGTTTCATTTTGTGGACATATATATATGTCCACAAAATGAAGAGAGAAAGCTATTTTTTATATACCCTGATGATCTTTCACACTTTGGAGCCAGTGACACACTGAGGTGCTGACAAGGATCAGAAAGACAGAGAAGAAAAACAACAGCCAAACAAACCCGCCCTGTACTTTGTTGACAGCAGGACTCAGGGCAGAGTCCCCTCAGCTTCCCTAAGCAGCTCTAGTTCTGGAGAAACCTAGCTGTGAGTCATCGCTTCTTATAACCCAGAAATATCAAAAATAAAAGAAAGAATAGAAACCCTACATTTTAAATGTACTCACTCATAATACAGACCTGTTCATAACACAGTCTGTCAGTATTTCAAACAGTATATATTGCTTTTTAAAACTTAGACTAAGGATTTACAATTTTGGAAAACAAAATATTTAGTATAACTTAGAGAATCATATGTATGTGTCTGTACAAAACTTATACAATTATGCAAAAATTGTGTCTCAAACATTATTATTCATTATTATGAGTAATAAAACAGGCTCTCAGGTAAAAAATACAAAACAAAGACTTGATCTCTTCAAACTATATTCCAGATAAAGCTCAAAACCTCAAGGGAGGAAATAAAAAAGAACCTTCAACATTGGGGCAGACCACACTGTCAATTTTATCAATTTTATAATTGATAAAGATACTCCAAGGGTTTGAGATAGTGTCATCTCCAAATATATCACACTGGAATATCTATTGTTTTCAGTTACTAGAAATTAAAAAAGAAGTAATATAGAAAAAATTAGTGACTTCTACAGCTATCAAAATCAAGTAAAATATTCTACATTGTAAAGAAAATTTACCTCCTTATTTGATAAAGATGCTCCCTAGTTTTATATTTGAAAAACAATCTTTATTCACCCTTTCTTTCCTGTTATAAAAACCGCTATGTTATCTATCAGTATGCTAACTATATCATGTTAACTCACCTAGTTTTTATTGTGCTTGATTTTTATGAAATTATATGAAGTTACATACAGTTAAAATTATCCTCATACCACAGTGTATGCCAATTTTAATTTTAGCTCAGTAACAGAATGAAAGAAGGTAGATATAATTCATATCCTTTCTCTTTTACTTTTTTAACAATACAGTCATCCCTTGGTACATTTATATTAGTGAAAGAATTGGTTCCAGGAATGCAACTGAACCTTATGGAAGTCAGAATGGCCAAGGTCAATAAAACAAATGACAGCAAACTCTGGTGAGGATGTGGGATAAGAAGAACAGTTACCCATGGTGATAAGATTATAAACTTGTACAATAACTATGGAAATCAGTTATGGTTCTTCAGGAATCTAGAAACAAATCTAACTCAAGATCCAACTATACAACTTTTAAGTATATACTCAAAGAACTCTATATTTTAGTACAGATATATGTATATTCAACCATGTTAATTGCTGTCCTGTAAAAAATAGTGAGAAATTGGAAACAGACTAGAAGTTTGTCACCAACTGAATGGCTAAAAAAAAAGTAATACATTTATACAATAGACCATTGTTGAGCTTTTAAAAAATGAAATAATGAAATTTGCAGGTAATGGATGGCACTAAATAAAAGATCATCCTGAGGAGGTTACTCAGATATGAAAAGACAAATAGAGTCTGTATTCACTTACATGTGGAATTTAGCTAAATCTTTGGTAATCAGAATACAATTCATAAAACCGTAGAGGTTAGGTTTAGAATAAAAGCCTGGGGGTAGGAATTATTTCACAAGGTAGGAGAAATAGAAGAGAGTTATGAATGGACAGGTGGTACAGACTAAAACAGTTGAGCCAAATATGAAGAGAAGAGTAATCAAGTGAGTACAGGGACTGGCAGCTAAAATATAGAGCCATATGAGAAGTCATATGGAAAACTAATACAGTAGAACTTTTTAAAATGTATGTGCATATATATATACACACACTCTCTTTCTCTCTCTCTAATACACACACACACACACACACACACACACACACACACACACACACCAACAGCCAAAACCTCGACACAATTAGATATCTCTCACCATCAAATGAAACCTGCAGTACTGAGAATGGGACTACAGCTAATTGAGAATTTGTTTAAATGGATCAAGGAAACACCTAAATAATCTATATTATAGCCAAGCCCATTCATTGCTATTCCCAAACAGACTGTAAGGCTTTATTGCTGAAGGAATCACCTACAGAATTCATTGAGCATGGAGAGGTAACTCTTGTTCCTCCCTAGAACCTTCATTTCATCTTATTATTTATGGTACTGAAATGTACTCTGCATGCTACCAGAGGAGAAAAATAAACCTCAACTTCACTACAATCATGTTCTTCTACAATGGTAACCTTCCTGCAAAATAGCTGGTGCACCAATAATGGAACAAAAGTTATGAAAGTAAGCAACCACTGTCTGATTGAAAATAAGGACCACTCATTAGATAAAACCCATCCCTGATACTGCTTTAGTAGCCAAGAACCTGAGATTAGATAGGGCATGGACCTAAGGAAAATGTTACTGAATACAAATGCTACTGTTCTGCTAAAGGAAGGTACCAATAAATAACTCCTAAGGACATCCTGCTGTACTCATAGATCTGCGTTGTGCTCAGTCATCATCAGATAAGCTGCTTCCCACAGTAGATGAGATCTAGTACAGAGACCCACAGCCAGACAATGTGCAGGGTGAGAAACCTTGGAACACTAAGTCCTAAATGGAAAGTCTCCATCAAATTCCTCCTCAGGGCTGGTGAACTCTGTTGAAGAGGATGTAGAAAACTGTAAGCCAGTGGGATGGAGGACACCAATGGGAACAAGTCCTTCTAGACAGAGCAGAACTGACTCACATGTGAACTCACAAAAATTGTGGCAGCATGCCACGACTTACCCATGTCTCTGTGCTGAGAAGGGAAGTAGACACAGCTCCCATCCCTGACCCAGAGGTATTTGTAATTGATAACTGCTCATGAAGGAAACATTAGTTTTCTACAGTGGAGTATTAATGTTTATACAAACCACACTTAATTGCAGTCCTCATACATAGCAGTATATGGCCAAAACAAAGAAGCTCAATGGTAATTTTGAGATAATTTGTGTCTTATAATGCTTTTGTCTGAAGTTTTTGTGAAATTTTTTGCATATATTTTATGGGTTTTATTTGATTTATGCTTGTTTTTTTGTGATGGTGTCTTTGTGTCTCCATGTCTCTTATGCTTATGCTTTAGATTTATTATTGTTTGATTGTTTTATTCTCTTGTGGTTTGTTGTATTTATTTCTTTTTATTAATTTATTTATTTTTATTCACTTTACATCCTGGTTGTAGCCCCATCTCTCCTCTTGTCCCAGCCTACCCTACCTCCTTCCTGCTTTCCCCCTCATCTATTCCCCAGAAAAGGGAAGCTGCTTTTCCCATTCACCTCAGCTCTTCAAATTACATCAGGACTGATCATGTCCTCTTCCTCTGTAGCCTGACAAGGCAGTCTTGTCTGGGAAAAATGAATAAAAAGCTAGCAAGTGAGTCCTTGTCCAATGCAGTCCCCTTACTCCTCTTACTCTTGACTATTAAAAACAAAGAAATTTTGAAATCTACATCCAAATGTATGGAACTAGAAGAGATAATTCTGAGTGAGGTAACCCAGACCCAGAAAGAAGCACATGGTATATACTCACTTATAAGGGGGATTGCAGCCATGCAGTACAGGGAAAGCACAATATGAGGCACAGACCCAAATAAGATAAATAACAATGAAGATCCAAGGGAGGATACATAAATCTCACTTGGAAGGAGAGACAGAATAGACAAAAGGTATTGGCTGAACAGAGGGAACACGGTAGAAGAGGGAGCACAGAGAGTTAAGAGGGTGGAGATCAGACCTGGAGAGAGGACAGAAGGCCTGTAGGGAAAAGAGAAAAAGAGGGTGGGAGTATCTCTGTAACAGGCTGTATACCAAAGTTAGGGTAGGCCCCTGGGAGGATATGAGGTGGATTCAGGCAGTGACTTTTAGTAGCAGAGGCCATAGAGACTGAGGAAGACACCCTCTAACTAGACTAGCATTCTAGAAGAGGGAGTGAACCTCCAACCCATCCACAAAAATTTCAGCCATCTAAGATGTGCAGGGATACAGGGATAAAGATAGAGCAGATAGAGGACAGATTGAGGGAATACCCAGTCAATGCCTGGCCCAACCAAAGACCTACCCTATGGGAGAATGCCAACCCTGACACTATGAATGATACTCTGTTAAGCTTGTAGACAGTAGCCTGACAGAGTTGTCCTCTGAGAGACTGTTCCCAGAAGCATCTTAAAACAGATGCGGAGACTCAGCCCAAAATTGAGCAATGCTTATGGAGTCTTGTGGCAAAGTGGGAGGAAAGAGAATAGGGCCTGGAGGTGACAGGAGCTTCACAAGAAGACCAACTGTGCCAACTCACCTCTGGGCCAGAGGGTCTTGATGAGACTGAAGCACCAACCAAGGTCCATGCATAAACTGGATGTAGGCCACCTACAAAAACGTAGCAGATGGTCAGCATAGGCTTGTTGTATTTACTTCATCTTATTGTATTATTAGTTTGTTTTCTAATGAGAGAGAGAAAGGGTTTTAGTTGTGTGGGATAGGAACGATCTGGGAGGAGTTGGGGGATGTAGAATAATGATCTGAAGATATTTATGAAATAATTCTATTTTCAATAAAGGAAATATAAAAATAAAATCATACTTTGCTGATGCTAAAGCCCTTAGTTAGACTTTACATACAATTCAGGAACATTGTCTCAAAAATTATAATTACCTTGGTTGAATACAATAGTAACCTATGTAGATAGTTGTTAAACTGAGTTGTTTAAATACAATGATGAGGTTAAAAATGCTTGTATATGCTCAGTACTCTTGAAATTTACCCATAATGTGGTTGGTACAAAGTTTACAGGTATTAAAACAGAAAATCCTTGGACACAAAGAACTACCTGTATTTTTATTTTGTAAAGATGAATATATTATTTTTAAGCCATCCATTATTTATTGCAGTTGAGAATGTGTTAAACAACACATTTTTAAAATATAAAAATATATGTGATTGTCAATTTAAGAAACATTTAATAAAATGTTTATTCTTGGAAATAGTTTTCTAATTCTTATGTTTTATTTTCTGTTTTAATAATAGAGTAATATTTCTTTTCCATATAGAAAATCATTGCTATTGATTTCAACATAGTAAAGTAAAAGATGAGTAACATCACGTTATATGAGATGGTCATGGTCATTACCTTGTGTGAGTGTCCAACCCAAGCTGTAAATAAAAATGATACTGAAATTAAATATAAATTATAATTAAGGAGAAATAATAGTTTTGTAAGAATGGACATTTGCACTAACTTATCGTAAGTTGAAATATTGAAGTCTACACTGAGCCAAAGTTTTTACTCTTCATATGTGAAATAACATTGATAACTAATTTATATTTAAGGAAATATTTTCTTGCATGTATATTGGTTGACCATATATATGATGATAAAAAGTATCAGTGTTGTCAAATACAAATGAATAAACCCTGCTAAAGCATAGCTGCTGGAAATTGAATATATCTACTGTATCTTTATTACTGGATGAAAGACTATAGACGAACAATGGCTACTGGAAGGGAGAATCAGCTTTCTTCAGGGACGATCCTCTTAGAAGATCACATCATCACTGCGGACAACTCTGAAGGTACACATGCATATTAGTAACCCTAAATGTACTCATTAGGTAACACTCACTCACAAACAAACACACACACAACAACAACAGCAACAACAACAATAAGAAGATTCAGAAAGCTTCAGGAGCAAGATTCAGGAGCAAGGGAGAACTTTAAGGGAGAGAAGTAGGAGTGGAAATAATGAAAACAGTGCTCATGTATGAAATTATAAAAACGTAAATTAAAAAATTTAAACGTAAGACATAATAAATAGTTTCAATTGTCACAGTATTACTAAAGTTAGTAGTATGTTTTTCTTTGAATCTACAAACCATTCAAGGTTTGAATATTGACACAATATTAAAAGTATCAACATTACGGCAGAAAGCAGAAATAAATACTCTAATGTAGTCTGTGAGCATGCACGTAAATTTGCACATATCCATTCTGTTTATGTACAACACAAAAACACAAGCACGTACACTTTCTTCAGGACTATTTTTCCAAACAAAACAGTGATCTCTGCCTCTTTCAGGGACATTCATTTCTTGTATTGATTATGAGAACAGAAATTAGCATTTGTAACACAGCTAGTGAGAAGGGGAAATGAGTGTGTATTAATTTTCTTTTTTGCTCTGTTGCACAAATGCCCTTTCCTCTACTTATTTTGTGTTGCTGACTCCTGCCTCATTGCTTTCAGCTACAAAGCAAGGCTATTTATCTTAAGGTTGACCAATGATGAAGTTTAGTAAGCAATGTCAAACAAGGTTGGCAAGTAAATATGTTTTGTGCCAACTCATTTTCATCATTGTCAGTGTACTTGCACTGGGCATGCATGTGAAAGCAATAAGAAATGCTGTCTATTCAAGAAAGTAGGGCTGTTTAGGACTCACCAATAAGGTAAAATCAGATATACTTCATTCAGAGGCATTTTTCTGCTTGGTATAAACTTAGAGAACCAGCTGGTTTCATAATTATTACAAACTTCATTTTCTGCCTTCCAAGTCCTGGGTACCACTGCACTTACACAGTCAATACCATTTAATTTATAACTTAATCTTATTTTTCATTCCATTCTTCCATGTTTCTACTTATTCTTATCTAATTATCAGATTATAATTTTGAAAATATAAGGGAAATCTTTTTCTAGATGACCAAAGGTGAGTACGAGATAAAAAAAAATCTGTGTATTTAACATGAATAAAATTGAATATTAAGTAAAATAACATTCTATAATATAGAAAATGTATAATGAAATACATATTAATTAATTTACCAAAAATTACAGTAAGTCACAGTGACTACTGACAATATTAGGTTTCTTCTTTCTTTGCAATAATTATGTTATAGTAGAATGGTGCAATACTATTAAGAATATATAATTATATATATTCATATATATAAATATTAAATAAAGAGGTATTGAATTTCAATGAAAATTACATTTTTAGATTTATAATAAACAGATGTCACATTGATAGCTAATTTTTTTTTCTGTTTTTGGATTTTTGAAATAAGGTTTCTTTTTGTAGCTTCGGCTCTCATGGACTTGCTTTGTAGATCAGGCTGGCCTCAAACTCACATAGATCTGCCTCCCTCTGTCTCACTGATTGCTGGGATTATAGGCATTTGCCACCACAACCAGAATGAAATTCTTTATTGTTGTTGTTATCATTTATAATTTATTCACTTTGTTTCCTGGTTGTAGAGCCCTTCCTCATCTCCTCCCTGTTCCACCCTTTTTATACCCTTTCTCTCTCTTCCTCTCCTAATCTTCTCCCCTAGTTCATGGGGAAGTCCTCCTCCCCTACTATCTGACTGTAGCCTATCAGACCCCATCAGGACTGTCTGGATCCTCTTTTTCTATGGGCTGGCTAGGTCACCCCACCAGGGAGAAGCAATCAAGGAGCAGGCAACCAAGTTCATGTCAAAGCCTGTCTTCTCTCCCCTTACTAGAGAGACCACATAGAGACTGAGCTGTCTATGGGCCACATACGAGAAGGTGGCTTATTTCCTTATTTCATCTCTATGCATAGTCTTTGGCTGATGTAACAGTCTGCAGTTCTCCATAGGCCCAGCATTTTTTTTTTTTTTTGCTTTTTTGGTCTCCTTGTGGGGCTCTTGTCCCCTCTAGGTCCTTCTATCTCCACCTTCTTCTATAAGACTGCCTGCACTCTACCCAAAGCTTGGCTGTGAGTCTCTGCATCTGCTTTGATCCCTTGCCCCGTGGAGTCATCGGTAGGCTCCAGTCCTGTTCCCTCTCTTCTACTGCTTACAGTCTCTATCCTGTTTGCCCTTCTGAATGAGAATTAAGCATCTTGCCTAGGATCTTCCCTGTTGATTAGCTTCTTTTAGTTTGTATATTTTAGTGTGTTTATCCTATATTTATATAGCTAATATCCACATATGTGTGAGTATATAGTATACATGTTATTCTGCTTTTGGGTTACCTCACTTGGGATGATCTTTTCTAGTTCCATTCATTTGCCTCCAAATTTCATGATTTCCTTGTTTTGAATTGCTGAGTAGTACTGCATTGTGTAAATGTACCACAATTTCTGTATCCATTCTTAGGTTGAGGGGTATCTAGGTTGTTTGCTGATTCTGCCTATTACAAATAAAGTTCCTATGAATAAACAAATAAAGCTGCTAGTTGAGCAAATGTCCTGGCTGAGCTCTTTCAGATATATGCCAAAGAGTGATATAGCTGGGTCTTGAGGTAGTGCTACTCCCAGTTTTCTGAGAAAACACTTTGATTTTCAAAGTGGTTGTACAGTGTCCAAGTGGGTTACATAGTAATGGGAAGAGGGACTGCCTCTGACATAATCTGATTGGCCTGCTCTTTGATCACCTCCCCCTGAGGTGGGAGCAGCCTTACCAGGCCACGGTAGAGACAGTGCAGCCACTTTTGATGAGAACTTATAGACTAAGATCAGAAAGGAGAGGAGAACCTCCCCTATTAGTGGACTTGGGGAGTGGCATGCATGCAGAAAGGGGAGGGAGGGTGGGATCAGCAGGGGAGGAGGGAGGGGCTTATGGGGAATACAAAATGAATAAAGTGTAATTAATAAAAACAAAGAAGAAAGTGGACAATAAAACCACACACAAAAAATCCAAAAACCAAGAGGCTAGTATAAAATAAGGTGTGTGCATCAAATAAGAAAATGGGCAAGATTTTGAGTGTCGTATGACTTTCTCTCTCTCTCTCTCTCTCTCTCTCTCTCTCTCTGTTTGCTTTGTCTTACTACCCTAACATAAAGGTGCGGTAAATGATGAGCATTCAGTAAATGTAATTTAGTACATTTTATCATCCACTCCTTGACTTTTGCTTTAGTTTATTACATGATTTTTCACATTAAAACAAAAAAGTGGTTGTACAAGTTTACATTCTCATCAGCAATGGAGGAGGGTTCCCCTTTCTCCACATCCTCTTCAGCGTATGTTGTCACTTGAGTTGCTGATCTTAGCTACAGAATGGACTTCTTAAGTAAAGTTGGATAACTGTTTCCTGCATGACATTTAAGCCTTAACCTGTGGAGCTTCATAGGTAAATTTTGTAACAAAGACCTTATAATTCATCATGTGAAATAAAGTACATTCAACCTTATACCATAGATTTGCAATTGAAGACAGATTGGATGACCTATATTTCATATATAGTATAATGTCCCATCAATGTGGGATGGGAATTTTATTATGGGTACTTAAATTGTTGATGTACCCAAATATATTTGTTTACTATCTGCACTTTGACTAATGTGCTTCGTTGTAACAATCTTCATTCGTTGAGAAAAGAAGCTCTTCGGTGAAGAGTGAAAGTTGCAGTAATCTTCATGAATAAGTATTAGTATTTACAAGGCAATATAATCTAGTCACTTTAATGAAATGATAGTAATTGATTTCTTTCCAGGGTCTACAGCTGACACAGTCATGGGTTCTTGCTTACCTAGGTTCACAATAGCAGCAGTGAATTTTCTCCCAGTTAGTAGATCTTAAGTCTATTGAGATAACTGTTGGTTACTCCCAAAATATTATTCCCACTATTGCATGACAGAGCATGATTTGCCAAGCTGCAACCTTAGCTTACTGGATTTACAGTTCTATGACTTTTATTCAAATCCCTCTCTTAGAGGAGTAAGAAGAGATATAGATACTGATTTTCTTTGTACCTTGTGTCATCTATCTTATATGCATAAGGCTATTAAACAAGTGGAATAATTTATTTTACTGGAGGAAGGCACAAAATAATTCATAATAATGATTAAATAGAGGCTTGATTCAGCAATTCATTGGAGTAGATGCAGAGACCCACAGACAAATATTAAGCAGTGCTCAGGGAACCCTGGGGAAAAAGGGGGAAGAAAGACTATAGAAGCCAGAGGGGACAAAGACACCTTGAGACCACAACCTGCAGAACCAACTCACCAGGGCTCATAAGGGCTCACAAAGACTGAAGTCACAATCTTAGAGGCTGTGTGGGTTTGAGTTAATGAGTTAAGTCCTGTGCATATATACTGTGGTTACTGTTTTTGTGGGACTACCAAACATGAAAGTAGGGAGTGTCTCTGACTCTTTTACCTGCAATTGGCTCCCTTTATTTACTTCCTGATGGGTTACCTTGTCTAGCTTTGATATGAGAGTATGTGCCTAGTTTGATTGCAACTTTTTATGCTGTGTTCACTTGATACCCCAGGGAGGTCTGTTGTATTCCTAATGGAATTGGAAGAAGAGTAGATCTGGGGAAAAGAAGAGATGTGAGTTGGACAGGGAAGTGGGGGAGAGAGAAACACTTCCTGTGTTTAGGAAGTATTTTTTTACTTTACTTTTTTAAATATTAGTTACAGTTTGTTAACTTTTTATCCCAGCTGTTTCCTGCTCTCTCATTCCCTCCCAATCCTACCCTTCCTTCCTCACCTCCTCCCTGCTTCTTTCCAAGCCCACTGATAGGGGAGGATCTCTTTCCCTTTCATCTGACCCTGGTTTATCAGGTATCTACAGGACTGGCTGCAAAGTCCTCCGCTGTTTAGGAAATATTGTATAAAAGAAAGTAAAGAGAAAAAAACTTAAATTAATAAAGAATGTATTGAATGATTGAAATTGTTATGATACTGTGGTGTACTTCAAAATTTAGCTTTTCCAGCCATGCTTTTTTTAGGCTTTGTAATAGACAACACCTCTACTGTTCTCCAGCTCACAGTCTGATCATATCAGCGAAGTTTTGGTCACTGCCCACTAGTGTCAGGAAACATAAGGCAAGCAGCTGGCCGGAAAGAATGGTCACAGGTGTACCAGGCACTGTGTTGCAAGACTCAGAGCCAGTTGCTTATAAATTATTAGAGAACATATTAAAAATACTTAAAATAAGTAAGAAATCTAATGCACTTGTTTTTTTTTTCTTGCTAGGCAATATAGCTTTAATTATTAGTATTATTATTTGGTTAAATACTAGGTCTGTGGATCATTTAATAGAAACTAAAGTGAAAGAAAATTTTTCTATATTGGGTTAAAGTTATATTATTTTAATGTTTGCTACTGGTAGAGGTACTAGTACTCTAAGTTTATTCACTTATTTTCCTTACCTTTAAAATATCAAGTTCTTTCTGCTGCTTAGATATTCTATTGGTTTAAACTTCAGTGCAAAGTTCAACCCTCTTCACTTCCTTTTATGTGACAGGCAGACTACAGTGTGGGAAGATGGAAAAGAACCTCTTTCCTTGTTGGAGAAATTTTCTTACAAATTCCTTCAGCCACAAAGCTCCCTGTGGCTGCCTCTCAGGACTATTCCCTCTCTTCTGCCAGAGCTAAGAGGAGCTCTTCCTTGTTGTCCCACAGTGAATTCTAATTTGGATCTGCACGAACAGTCCTAACGGGGTTGGTGAGGACACGCAGGCTCTACAGCTCAGGTGGGTTTGACTTCCGCGTTGCCCACACTCAGCTTCCTACAATCCAATTATCCATGACAATTAGAATCTATGAAATTCTGCTACAGTAAACTAGATCTTTGAGTATCTGTCCTTCCTCATTTGCGGTGTGGAACTGGGCTTCAGTCTTAGATAATGTGTCTGAGAAAGGATCCTAATATTCAATTTGTCCAGACATTTCTTCCTATAACAATAATAATGATAATTTAAAACCTCTCTGCATGTCACTGTTGAAGCCAGAAGACTCCAAGAAAAAATTTATTTATTTTTTATATTTCCTTGGAGAAAAATATGTTTCTACAAAGTGTTAGAACATGAATTGTGGTACTTTCTTAGTTATCAAGGGAGCGATGGGATTCTACATTCTGTATTACTTCTATTTTCTTTAGTTTACTTGGTATGTATGTAAATTGGAGCACAGGACACCTTTTTAATGGCTGTTCTGATTGCTAAGAAATATTATGCTTTTACTCACATGTTAGAGACAGTATAATAAAACCATAAACAGCAGAGAAAGTGATAAAAATATGTGTTTATGCATATCCTAATTATCTGCTTTCCTGCTGAGGATAACTGTATTTTGGATATGATAGGGCCATTATTTGCCCAGGGGAGATGCTTTTTTTGTCATGAAGATTTTTCTTGGGTACAGCATATTTGGAGAAGATGGTAAGACAGGGATTACAAAAGTGTAATTTTTAGCACTGAGAGCACATGCTGTCTGTCTTAACTATCTTCATCAGCTAACTGGTTTCCACTTGCCTTGCTCTATATTGGCAGAGGGGTAGCCTAAGGAAATATGTCAATGATTAATGCACCATCAGACAGTAAAATACTCTTTTTCAACACTTACATGTTTATCATTGCTTTAGAGGAAAAAAATATGTTTCTATTGAAGGGAAATTTTTCCTATGAAAACTTAAATTGTTTTAAACATTTAAACATTAAATTGTATTATGGAGTATAAAACTTCAGCCCATAAAGCTTGGCTCTGGTACCCTGAGTAGGAATGAAGAAAGGAATGGACAAAGGAATGAAGAAAGGACCAACACACACACACACACACACACACACACACACACACGAGAGAGAGAGAGAGAGAGAGAGAGAGAGAGAGAGAGAAGCCAGTGTCAGGTGGAAGGGAACGTTCTGACGGGGTGGGGCTTACTACTGATACAATCAGGAACTCAGCACAGTGTGTCTAGAGTTTCGATAGGTCTCCAGAAGAAAAATCAGCAGTGGCTAGATTTTTTTTTTTTAACATACAAATTATTTTTTCTTCTTTACTTGGACACCCTATAAAAACAATGACGTCGCTCTGAGCCTCACTGGAGAAGACATTGCCACTGCCACAAGATTGGGATATTGGAGTCCTTGACATGGCTGTGCTCAAGTCAACAATACACATTCACACCTGGGGACAGCACCAGCCATTGACAGGGTGGCCCAAGAGGAGATAAGTGGTGAGGACGAAGGAGTAAGTTAGGAACTCTGGTCAGGGAACCTTGCAGCTCTCACTGACTAACAAGTGGCTTCTTACTGATACAAGTTTCACAAGACAAAACAAACTAAGGATTATCCAAGAAGTATAGATTATGTCATCTTATCTCAAGACTTGTGTTTGATTTTTTTTTTCTCAGTTCATGTCTTGGGTTACAAGTTTAGTCACAATTAGAAATCACAAATAGGAGGCGGGGCAAGATGGCGGCCCCGGGAGGACTCTCATTCTGAGGAGCAGCACAGCAGGATTGGCACAGTGACCAGCAATCAGAACTTGCGGGCATAAAACACAAGTGGCTGTGTTTCTCAGGTGAAAGAATACCCCACGGTGGGGGATTCAATCAGCTTTAACTCACCCGGCTAAACCGCAGAAGAGATCCCAGTTCCGCCAGGCTCTTGGTCATCAGCCTGGGGCTACCCGCCAGCACGATCTGGTCACGGTCCCAGACTGAACTGTGGGCCCACAACACCATAGACTGGATTTCCCAGTCGAGAGATAACCCCACGGAGCAGGAAACAATTGGGACCGACCCCAGGTTATCCAGACATCCCCTGGAAAAGACTCGGGTTCCGCAGGTGCCCCAGGAGCCAGCCCGGACCCAGAACCGAGGACACAGGCGCCTGCCTGTGCGCCTGATTCGCCGCCTCAGATAGAACTGTGCGCACCAGGGCACCAGGGCACCAGACTGCGTGTCTCTGGCAGGAGGAAACCCCCAGCGGAGGGGGTCAGCAGCTCTAACGCTTAGGACACCCAGCACCAAAACACTTCCTGGACTCACGCAGACTCTAGTGCAGGCAGGAGCGCTGTGCTCTACCGCCATTGTTGAGTTCCCCTGGGGCACTGGGACACACAGCTGCATCCTCGGACCTGCAGGAGCCGAAGAGCCATTACAGCAGCCCTCAGATACTGTGCCAGGGATCGGCCAGTTGTCCCTGGCTGGACTGTCAAAACTGTGGGAATCCCTGATCCTTCAGGGGGGCTGCACCCACAGCGTCTGGACCAGAGCGGTGCCTGCAGCCCCCATCCCAGACAGAGACACACAGCTTCTGGTCCAGAGTGAGGCACCCAGCCTCCAGACCAGAACAGTGCCCCCAGGCGCCAACTCAACCTAGGTGCACATTCCCCAGGTCCAGAGTGGAGCAATCAGCCTTTGGCCCAGAGACTTGCTGAGTGCACCTCCCACTTTCCCGGACAGAACTGTGCGCCCCAGGATAACAGACTGAGTTTCCCTGTTGGGAGAAAACCCCACAGCTAGGGAATCAGCAGTTTCTTCAAGAGGACTGTACATGGAAATTTAGTGAGCAGCAGCACACTAAATTTATAACAAGAAACCCAGCAGTGGGGCAGCTGTCTTGAGAAATTCTATGGGTAAGAGGAGATCCCCCCCTGCCTAACATAGACCACAGCTACTACTCAGGGCTATAAACCTGAGGTGAGCAGTGGCAACTCCGGAGAAACACTGGCCATACAGTGACCATAACCAAAAAGCAGAGAAGGACTCCTTCAGGAAAAATCATCTTCCGGCCAAGGGGATACTCCCTACCTCAGGACTCCAGGAAGCACAGAAGCTAACAGCCAACACCTAAATCAGCCCAATGGGTAGAGGTCAGCGTAAAGGCTCAACCAACAAAAGACAGAGCAATATGGCATCTCCAGAACCCAGCCGTCCAGGGGCGAACAGCCCTGAACAATGCAGCATAATAGAAAATCAAGAAGATGACCTTACATCTATATTGATGAAGAGAATAATAGAGGAAACAGATAAAATACGTAAAGAATTAGAGGAAGATAAAACCAAACAGATCATGGCTATCCGTAAAGAAATGGAGGAAGATAAAGACAAGCAGATTAGGGCCATCCGTGAAGAAATACGGGAAGATGCAGCCAAACAGCTTGTGGCCTTCAGAGAAGAAATAATTAAATCACTGAAAGAAATCAAAGAGACAGAGTTGAAGGAACTAAAAGAAAAAGAGGTAAATACAAGCAGACAGGTGAAGGAAGTAAACAAAACAACTCAAGACCTGAAGATAGAACTAGAAAAATTAAAGAAAACACAAATGGAGGAAATAATGGAGAGGAAGAATATAGGGAAGAAAACAGGAACTACAGAGGTAAGCACAACCAACAGAATACAAGAAATGGAAGAAAGAATTTCAGGTGTAGAAGATACAATGGAAGAAATCGATGTATCTGTCAAAGAAAATGTTAAATGCAAAAAATTCCTGACACAGACCGTCCAAGAAATCCAAGACAATATGAAAAGACAAAACCTAAGAATAATAGGAATAGAGGAAAAAGAACACTCCCTTCTCCAAGGCCCAGAAAATATTTTCAACAAAATCATTGAAGAAAATTTCCCCAAGTTAAAGGAGAAGCCAAAAAGGATACATGAGGCCTACAGAACACCCAACAAATTTGACCAGAAAAGAAAATCCTCCCGCCACATAATAATCAAAACAGTAAGTATACAGAACAAAGAAAAAATACTAAAAGCTGCAAGGGAAAAAGGCCAAGTAACATATAACATATAACGGCAAACCCATTAGAATCACACCTGACTTTTCAACAGAAACTATGAAAGCCAGAAGGGCCTGGACAGATATCATGCAGACCCTAAGAGAACACAGATGTCAACCCAGGCTATTATACCCTGCAAAACACTCAGTCCTCATAGACGGAGAAAACAAGATATTCAATGAAAAACAAATTTCAACAATACCTACACACAAATCCAGCATTACAGAAGATACTGGAAGGGAACATACAACCCAAGAAAATTAGCTTCTGTCAAGAAAACACAGGAAGTAATTAACCCTACTACAGCAAAACAAAAAGCAACTAAGCACACAACCTTATGAACACAGCCAACATCAAAATCAAAGGATCTAACAGCCACTGGTCATTAATTTCTCTCAACATCAATGGACTCAACTCTCCAGTAAAAAGACACAGATTAACAGAATGGATACGTAAACAAAACCCAGCAAACTGTTGCATACAAGAAACACACCTAAGACACAAAGATAGACATTACCTGAGGGTAAAAGGTTGGAAGACGACTTTCCAAGCAAATGGACCCAAGAAACAAGCAGGAGTAGCCATTCTAATATCTGATAAAATAGACTTTCAACCAAAATTAATAAAAAGAGAGGAGGAAGGACACTTCATACTCATCAAGGGAAAATTCCACCAGGAAGACATCACAATCCTGAACATCTATGCCCCAAATACAAGAGCACCCACATTTGTAAAAGAAACATTGATAAAATTTAAACCACATATAGATCCCCACACATTAATAGTGGGAGACTTCAACACCCCACTCTCAACAAAGGACAGGTCAACAAAACAGAAATTAAACAAAGAAACAATATCTCTGACAGAGGTCATGAATCAAATGGACCTCACAGACATCTACAGAACTTTACACCCAAACACAAAAGAATTTACCTTCTTCTCAGCACCTCATGGAACCTTCTCCAAAATAGACCATATAGTTGGTCACAAAGCAAGCCTCAACAGATACAAGAAGACTGAAATAATCCCTTGTATCCTGTCTGATCACCATGGAATAAAGCTGGACTTCAACAACAACAGAAATAGCAAAAAGCCTACACACTCATGGAAACTGAACAACTTGTTACTAAATGACAGCTGGGTCAGGAAAGAAATAAAGAAAGAAATTAAAGCCTTTCTAAAACTCAATGAAAATGAAGATACAACATACCCTAACTTGTGGGACACAATGAAAGCAGTGCTAAGAGGAAAGTTCATAGCACTAAGTGCCTTCAAGAAGAAAATCGAGAGAGCTCATTCAAGCAACTTAATGGCCCACTTAAAAACCCTAGAAAAAGAAGAAGCAGACACACCAAAAAGGAGTAGACGGCTGGAAATAATCAAACTCAGGACTGAAATCAATCAATTAGAAACAAATAAAACAATTCAAAGAATCAATGAAACCAAGAGCTGGTTCTTTGAGAAAATCAACAAGATCGACAAACCCTTAGCCAAGCTAACTAAAAGGCAGAGAGACACCACCCAATTCAACAAAATAAGAAATGAAAAGGGGGACATAACTACAGACACTGAGGAAAACCAAACAATCATTAGGACTTACTTCAAAAGTCTATATGCCACAAAATTTGAAAATCTAAATGAAATGGACAATTTTCTTGATGGATTTGACTCACCAAAGCTGAATCAGGACCAGGTAAATCAACTAAATAGTCCTATATCCCCCAAAGAAATAGAAGCAGTCATCAAAAGTCTCCCATCCAAAAAAAGCCCAGGACCAGATGGCTTCAGCGCAGAATTCTACCAGACCTTCAAAGAAGAGATAACTCCAATTCTCTTCAAACTATTCCACAAAATAGAAACAGAAGGAACATTACCAAACTCATTCTATGAAGCCACAATCACCTTGGTACCTAAACCTCACAAAGACTCAACAAAGAAAGAGAATTTCAGGCCAATCTCCCTTATGAACATTGATGCAAAAATACTTAACAAAATACTTGCAAACCGGGTCCAAGAACACATCAAAGATATAATCCACTATGACCAAGTAGGCTTCATCCCAGGTATGCAGGGGTGGTTCAATATACGGAAATCCATCAATGTGATCCACCATATTAACAAACTGAAAGAAAAAAAACCACATGATAATCTCCCTAGATGCTGAAAAAGCATTTGACAAAATCCAACGTCCATTCATGTTTAAAGTACTGGAGAGATCAGGGATACAAGGCACATATCTAAATATAGTAAAGGCAATATACAGCAAGCCTATAGCCAACATCAAACTGAACGGAGAGAAACTTAAAGCAATCCCACTGAAATCAGGGACAAGATAAGGCTGCCCACTCTCTCCATATCTCTTCAACATTGTACTTGAAGTCCTAGCCAGAGCAATAAGACAACTAAAGGAGATGGAGGGGATACAAATCAGAAAGGAAGAGGTCAAAGTGTCACTATTTGCAGATGATATGATAGTATACATGAGCGACCCCAAAGATTCAACCAGAGAACTTCTTCAGCTGATTAACACCTTCAGCAAAGTGGCAGGATACAAAATCAACTCAAAAAAAATCAGAAGCCCTCTTGTATACCAAAGACAAAAGGGCTGAGAAAGAAATTAGAGAAACAACACCATTCACAATAGCCACAAATGACATAAAGTACCTTGGTGTAACCCTAACCAAGCAAGTCAAAGACTTGTATGAAAAGAATTTCAAGTCTCTGAAGAAAGAATTATAGAAAGATATGAGAAGATGGAAAGATCTCCCATGCTCATGGCTTGGCAGGATTAACATAGTAAAAATGGCCATCTTACCAAAAGCAATCTACAGATTCAATGCAATCCACATCAAATTGCCAACACAATTCTTTACAAACCTGGAAAGAAAAATTCTCAACTTCATATGGAATAACAAGAAACCAAGAATTGCTAAAACAATCCTCTACAATAAAAGATCTTATGGAGGTATCTCCATCCCTGATCTCAAGCTGTACTATAGAGCAACAGTTATAAAAACTGCATGGTACTAGCATAGAAACAGAATGGTGGACCAATGGAATCGAACAGAAGACCCATAAATAAACCCACACACTTACGGACACCGCATTTTTGACAAAGATGCCAAAACCATACAATGGAAAAAAGATAGCATCTTCAACAAATGGTGCTGGTCCAACAGGATGTCTACATGTAGAAAAATGAAAATAGATCCATACTTATCACCCTGCACAAATATGAAGTCCAAGTGGATCAAAGACCTCAACATAAAACCAGACACATTAAATCGGCTAGAAAAAAAAGTGGGGAATACCCTAGAACTCATTGGTACAGGAGAAAACTTCCTGAACAGAACACCAACAGCACAGGCTCTAAGAGCAACAATCAATAAATGGGACCTCATGAAATTGAAAAGCTTCTGTAAAGGAAAGGACACCGTCATCAAACAAAGCAACTGCCTACAGATTGGGAAAGAATCATCACCAACCCTTTATCTGACAGAGGACTCATATCCAATATATATAAAGAACTAAACAAGCTGAAAAGCAACAAACCAAGTAATCCACTTAAAAAATGGGGAACAGAGCTAAAAAGAGAATTCTCTGTAGAGGAATATCGAATGGCAGAGAAGCACTTAAAGAAATGCTCAACCTCATTAGCCATTAGGGAAATGCAAATCAAAACAACCCTGAGATTTCACCTTACACCTATCAGAATGGCCAAGATGAAAAACTCAAGGGACAACACATGCTGGAGAGGTTGTGGAGAAAGGGGAACCCTTCTCCACTGCTGGTGGGAATGTAAACTGGTACAACCACTCTGGAAATCAATCTGGCGCTTTCTCAGACAACTAGAAATAGCACTTCCTCAAGATCCAGCCATACCACTCCTAGGCATATACCCAAAAGAGGCGCAAGTACACAAAAAGGACATTTGCTCAACCATGTTTGTAGCAGCTTTATTTGTAATAGCCAGAAGCTGGAAACAACCCAGATGCCCCTCAACTGAAGAATGGATGCAGAAACTGTGGTACATCTATACAATGGAGTATTACTCAGCAATGAAAAATAAGGAAATCATGAAATTTGCAGGTAAATGATGGGACCTGGAAAGGATCATCCTGAGTGAGTTGTCCCAGAAGCAAAAAGACACGCATGGTATATACTCACTAATATAAGCATACAATATAGAATAAACCCACTAAAATCTGTACATCTAAACAAACTAAGCAAAAGAGAGGACCCTAACTAAAATGTTCAATCCCCATCCTGAAAGGCAAAGAGGATGGACATGAGAAGAAAAAGAAAATAGGAAACAACCTCGGAACCTGCTACAGAGGGCCTCTGAAAGCCAGAAGAAAACAGGAAACAACCTTGAAACCTGCCACAGAGGGCCTCTGAAAGCTTCTGCAGTATAGACTGTCAAAGCAGATGCTGAGCATGATGGCCAACTGACGGGCAGAGTGAATGGAATCTTATGTAAGAAGTGGGAAATAGTAAGAGCTGGAGGGGATGGGAACTCCACAAGGAGAGCAACAGAACAAGATAATTTGAACACAGGGAACTTCCCAGAAAATCATACTCCAACCAAGGACTATTCGTGGAGATGACCTGGAACCCCTGCACAGGTGTAGCCCATGGCAGTTCAGTGTCCAAGTGGGTTCCATAGTAATGGGAAGAGGGACTGCCTCTGACATAATCTGATTGGCCTGCTCTTGATCACTTCCCCCTGAGGGGGGATCAGCCTTACCAGGCCACAGTAGAGGACAATGCAGCCACTTTTGATGAGAACTGATAGACTAAGATCAGAAAGAAGAGGAGAACCTCCCCTATCAGTGGACTTGGGGAGGGGCATGCATGCAGAAAGGGGAGGGAGGGTGGGATCGGCAGGGGAGGAGGGAGGGGCTTATGGGGGGATACAAAATGAATAAAGTGTAATTAATAAAAAATTTAAAAAAAGAAAGCTGAAAATAAAAGAAAGCACAAATAGAACAGATTTTATTATCAGCCCTATAACTCCAATTCAAAGAAGGTAAAGGATGTCTCCTCCAAAGTAAACACATTTATTATATGACAGCCTACACTTAAGCTAGCAGTATTTGCAGTTTTAAAGCATTCCCGACAAATAGAAAATATCTGAACTGGTCTTTTTATGAATAAGAAATACTCATATCTAACTCCTTTGATTTATGTGCTTTCACATCTATGCTACAGAAGTTTTTCAGTTTCATCCGGTCCCATTTATTGATTGTTGCTCTTAGAGCCTGTGCTGTTGGTGTTCTGTTCAGGAAGTTGTCTCCTGTGCCAATGAGCTCTAACCTCTTCCCCACTGTTTCTTCTAATAGGTTTAATGTATCTGGTTTTATATTGAGATCTTTGATCCACTTGGACTTTAGTTTTGTGCAGGGTGATAGGTATGAATCTATTTGCATTTTTCTACATGTAGATATTCAGTTAGACCAGCACTATACCATCTTTTTTCCATCATATGGTTTTGGCATCTTTGTCAAAATTTAGGTGTCCGTAAGTGTGTGGACTTACGGGTCTTCTTTTGATTCCATTAATCCACCATTCTGTTTCTATGCCAGCACAATGCAGTTTTTATTACTGTTGTTCTATAGTACAGCTTGAGATCAGGGATGGAGATACTTCCATAAGATCTTTTATTATAGAGGATTGTTTTAGAAATTCTGGGTTTCTTGTTATTCCATATGAAATTGAGAATTTTTCTTTCAAGTTCTTTAAAGAATTGTATTGGTAATTTCATGGGAATTGCATTGACTCCATTGACTTTTAAACACATATCAGAAAGGCTAAGATTGAAAAAAAATCTAAATGATAACACATGCTTGAGAGGATGTGGAAAAAGGAGAACCCTCCTCCATTGATGGTGAGAATGTAAAATTGTACAACCACTTTGGAAATCAATCTGGTTATTTCTCAGGCAATTAGAAATAGTGGTATCTAAAGATCCATCTATACCACTCCTAGGCACATATTCAAAAGATGCTTAAGTATACAACAAGGTCATTTGCTCAGCCATGATAGTAGCAGATTTACTTGTAATAGCCAGAAGCTGGAAAGAACCCAGATGTCCCTCAGTTGTGGAATGGATAAAGAAATTGTGGTACATCTACACAATGCAATACCACTCAGCAACTAAAAACAAGGAAATCATAAAATTTGCATGCAAATGATAGGAACTAGAAAAGATCATCCTGAGTGAGTTATCCCAGAAGTAGAAAAACACACATGGTATATACTCACTTATAAATGGATACTAGACATATAGGATAAACACACTAAAATCTGTATACCTAAAGAAGTTACGCAAGAAAGAGGACCCTGGGTAAGACGTCCAATCCTCATTCAGAAAAGAAAAGGAGATGAACATCAGAAGAAGAAAACAGTGAACAGGATAGGAGCCTAACACAGAGGGCCTCTGAAAGACTCTGCCCAATAGGGTATCAAAGTAGATGCTGAGACTCATAACCAAACTTTGAGCTGAGTGCAGGGAACCTTCTGAATGAAGGGAGAGATAGACTTTAAAAGAAGGGCTGACACCAATGCTCTTTAAACTATTCCTCCAAATAGAAAGAAAAGGAACATTCAAGTCTCTGAAGACAGAATAGAAGAAGATATCAGAAGATGGAAAGATCTCCCACGTTCATGGATTTGTAGGATTAACATAGTAAGAATGACCATCCTACCAAAACCAATCTACAGATTCAATGCAATTGCATCAAAATACCAATTCAATTCTTTACAGGACTTGAAAGAACAATTCTCAATTTCATATGAAAAAAATTTAAAAAACATATTTGTTAAAAACAATCTGTACATTAAAAGATAATCTGGAGATATCGCCATCCCTGATTTCAAGGTGTACTACAGAGCCACAGTAGTAAAACCTGCATGGTACTAGCTTAGAAACAGAATGGTGGATCAAAGAAATCTAATAGAAGACCCAGAAATAAATCCACACAACTACAGATACTTGATTTTTACAATGAAGCCAAAACCATTCATTAGAAAAAAGACAGTATCTTTAACAAATGGTACTGGTCTAATTGGATGTCTACATGTAGACAAATGCAAATAGAGCTATATTTATCAACTTGCACAAAACTTAAATCTAAGTGGATCAAAGATCTCAACATAAAACCTGACACTCTAAACCAGTTAGAAGAAAAAATGGGGAAGAGCTTGAACTCATTCACACAGGAGATAGCTTCTTGAACAGAACAGCAACAGGACAGGCTCTAAGATCAACAATCAATAAAAGGAACCTCATGAAACTAAAAGCTTCTGTAAAGCAAAGGACACCATAAACAGAACAAAATGGCACCATACATACTGGGAAAAGATCTTCACCAACCCTACATCCAATAAAGAGCAAATATCCAGAATATATAAAGAACTAAAGAAGTGAAACATCTACAATCCAAGTAATCCAATTAAAAATTGGGGTAGAGTGGTAAACAGAGAATTCTCAATAGAGGAATAGGGAATTGCAGAGAAATGCTTTAAAGAAATGTTCATAGCCCTTAGTCATCAGGGAGATACAAATCAAAACAACACTGATTTTTCATCTTTTATCCATCAGAATGGCTAAGATGAAAATTTCAAGTGACAACACATGCTGGAGAGGATGTGGAGAGAGGAGAACATTCCTTCACTGCTGGTGGGAATGTAAACTTGCACAACCACTTTGGAAGTCAAACTGGTGCTTACTCAGAGAATTAGGAATAGTGTTAAGTCATGATCCAGCTGTATCACTCCTGGGCATAAATCCAAAAGAGGCTAAACCAAACCTCAAGGACATTTGTTCAGCTATGCTCATAGCAGCATTATTCATAATAGCCAGAATCTGCAAACAAACTAGATGTCCCTCAGCAGAAGAATGGATGCAGAAATTGTGGTACATTTACACAATGGAATATTACTCAGCCATGAAAAACAAGGATATCATGAAATTTGCAGGCAAATGTTGGGAACTAGAAAAGATCATCTTGAGTGAGGTAACTCAGAAGTAGATAGACACACATGGTATATACTCACTAATAAGTAGATATTAGCCCTTTATTATAGAATAAAGATACTAAAATCTGCACACCTAAAGAAAATCAACAACAAGGAAGACCCTAGGGAAGATGCTCAATCCTCATTCAGAAGTACAAATGTAATAGACATAGGAAATAGAAGAAGAAGGGAACAGGACAGGAACCTACCACAGATTGCTGCTGACAGACTCTACTGGTCGAGGTATCAAAGCAGAGGAATAGTTCCGGGAATCTTATGAAAGTAGGGAAATATACAAAGACCTGGAGGGGACAGAAGCTCCAAAAGGAGACCAACAGTGCCAAAAACTGAGACCTGTGTGCCTGGAATAGAATAATAATCCAACCAAGGACAATGTATGGAGAGGACCTAAAACCCAGGCTCATATGTAGCCCATAGACTCAGTCTCCAAGTGGGTTCCCTAGGAAGGGTTCAGGTGCTTTCTCTGGCATGAACTCAGTGACATACTCTCTGATCACCTCCCCCTGAGGGGTGCTGCCTTGCCAGGCCACAGAGGAAGACAATGCAGTCAGCCCTGATGAGACCTGATTTGCTAGGGTCTAATACAAGGGGAGAAAGACCTATCAGTGGACTAGGAGAGAGGCATATGGGGAGAAGAAAGAAGGAGAGTGGTATTGGGAGGAGATGAGGAGGGGACCACAGCTGGGATACAAATTGAAAAATTTGTAATAAATTATAATAATAATTCAAATATATTGTCAAAAAGTCATTTATATTGTCATTTCCTTCTATTATATGTTCAGTTTTTATCAATATATAATGCTTTTCATACTTATTCATAGGATAATACTTTTTGTGTTTTCCTTATGACCTTTATAAATATTAATAGAATTAAGATAATTTAGAGCTGAACATGATACTCTAAAATAATACTACCTTCTAAGCACAACTTAAACCCCTGCTCAGATGTAGCTCATAGGCAACTCTGTCTCCATATGGGTTCCAAGTAAGTGGGGCAGGGGCTGTCTCTGACAAGAACTTGGTTGTCTGCTCTTTGATCACTTCCTTCTGGTTACAAGCCCTTCCTGGGCCATAGAGGAAGAGGATCCAGGCAGTCCTGATGAGACTTGATAAGCTAGGATCAGATGGCAAGCAAGGAGAACTCACCCTTTCAGTGGACAAGGAGAAGGCAATGGGGGGAAGGAAGAAGGGTAGGACTGGGTGGAGATGAGGAAGGAGGCTACAATCGGGATACAAAATGAATAAATTGTAAAAAATAAACATTTTTTTTTTTAAAAAAGGAGAGCTGTACAAAAAACAGAGAAACCCCAGAAAGAATTAAAGCATGAAGTTTCAGGAACAAATGCGTATATACTATTTATCCCCAGAATCTTCATTTTCCTTTACAAAAATATTTATATGGGGCGGCATTCATATTTTGCACAGTTGATTCATTTAAAATGTCTAACTCAAAAGTTGCTTACTACGTTTAATAATATATTCAAATAATCACCCAGAACACTTTTATTATCTCAGAAAGAAGTTTCAAAATGCTTAGGTCAGTTCCCTAAACCCACACAGGATGCAACGTTTCGAGAAAGAAATATCTACCATTGGCGATCTTAGAGATTTTAGGGCACAAAGCATTGCTGAGGAAGTGGTCACTAGGAGTGGACTTTGCAATTTTATAGTCACATTTTGTGGAGTCCCCTTCTGGAACTGTCAGCCGAACTAAACTCTTCTTCATGTAAGTTGTTTTGATAAGGGTATCTTATCACAGAAACAGAGTAATGTGAAGATCATACCAGAGAATGGGTATTTCTGTGAATAAGTCAGTAATCCAAGTAAATCATTGGATTTTGGAAGAATACGCTAGGTCTTTGGTATTTTCAACTGAAATGTTGTGAAGTTCCCTAAGCATAGAGTCATATGCTGTTCTAGTAGGATTTTTGGAAGGAGTATAACTGAGAGTAATGTGGATAATAGATGTCCAGCTCATGAAGTTTCAGAAGGGAACAATATAAGCGACTGACCCAGAGGTCATTTGGATGATACCTTGGCGTAGAACCTAGATGCCCACATTTGAAGGCATTTTTTTTTTTTTTTTTAAGGACTGATTTCTTTGGTGAAGGAAATTTCAAGAGAGTATAGTTTTGAATCAGGGATGTGTTGATTGCCTTTTACTCTTTTGCAGGTCTTCAATAAAAAAGAGAAAGTAGGGCAGAAAACAATAATAAATGAAAAAAATGTGTTTTGGAAGCTTCCTGCTTTGGACAATATGTGTTGAAGAAAAATGCTTTGGAAGAGATTATTACTTTTAAGAAGAGGTCTACTGTTACACTACAGAATACTACTCAACAATTAAAAACAAGGAAATAGTGAAATTTGCACGCAAATGGTGGGAACTAGAAAAGATCATTCTGAGTGAGGTATCCCAGAAGCAGGAAGACACACAAGGTAAATAGATATTAGACATTAATATAGGATAAACACACTGAAATCTAAAATCTATTATCCTAAAGAAGCTAAACAACAAAGAGAACCCTAGGAAAGATGCTTAATCCTCATTCAGAAGGGCAAACAGGATAGACATAGGAAGTAGGAGAGGACAAAGAACAGGACAGGAACCATCCGCAGGCCTCTGAAAGACTCTCCCACCAGTGTTGGTATAATGTTTTTTTTGTTTTTTTGTTTTTTGTTTTTTTTTTTTTAATGTATACACCTTACCCTTGTTCATTAAAATACTGATTTCTCCCCCACTCCATCCCCAACTCTCTGGTTTCAATCCTGATATTGCATTGTGATACTCATTCTAAGCATCCTGTCTCAACTCTTGTGTAAACAGGAACAAAATAAAGCAACTGGACACAATGTTGAGCAGGGAGGAGCCAGAAGGCAGGAGATGAGTGGGAGAAGGGGCGAGAGGAGAGCGAGGAGAGCAGAGCTGGAGAAGAGAGCTTGGAGGACGTGGAGCATGAACCAGACCTAAGATTTCACAAAAAGCAAGTATAATGTGGGAAATCTAAATATTAGGAAACTGAGGGCTTGGAGGTTTAGGAGGGAGTAAATATTGCCCAGCACTGTGTTCTAGGTTAACTAAAAATCCAGTCTCTGTGTGGTGATTTGGTTATACAGCTGCTGAGGATTACTAGAAGATAAACCAATAGTAAATATTAGTCATCATTTACAACACACCAGGGTATGGGTGGAAATACTGACACTCATAATCAATCTTTGGGCAGAGTACAGTCAACTTTATAGAATTCGAGGGAGTTAGACAGACATGGAGGGGACAGGAACTGTACAAGGAAACCAAGAGAGCCAAACAACCTGGGCCCATGGGGGTCTGCAGAGACTGACACTACAACTAAGGACCATGCAGGGATAGGACTTAGACCTCTTGCTCCGTTTCCAAGTGGGTTCCCTAGTAAGGAGAAGAGCAACTGTCTCTGACATGAATTCTGTAACTGCCTCTTTGATCAGCTCCCTCTGGGTAGTGCAGCCCTACCAGGCCACAGAGGAAGATGATGCAGTCAGCGCTGATGATACTTGATAGGCTAAGGTCAGATAGAAGGGGAGCAGGTCATCCTATATCAGTGGACTAGGGAAAGGCATAGTAGGAGAAGAGGGAGGGTGGGTAGTACTGGGAGTAGGGGGCTACAGCCGGGATACAAAGTGAATATATTGAAACAAACAAACAATTTAAAAAAGGAGAGGTCTACCGCTCTTTGGTGGAACATGGGAAGGATGCCCTCAGAACATGATTCTAGCCAAAGAAGGTTCACCTCTTCAAAGGAGAGCAGGGCTGCCTGCCATAGGTAGCAATAACTTCAATAGACAAAAAGTAGACTAATGTGTTGCGATTTTGTGAGAATCCATCCAAAGTTGTTTGTCAAACATTGCAGAGTTTCCATTGGTACTGGCTTTTAATTTTTTTTTATTATTACCATTTATTACAATTTATTCAATTTGTATCCAGTCTCTGGCCCCTCCTTCATCTCCTCCCAGTCCCTGAGGTAGAAGAGAACTCATGCTCCATGCCTTCAGAAAGCTTTTGAAGACGGTCAATGTATGGCAGTGCTGGAGTCACATTGAGACAATGAAGACTTCTTAACTTGCCATTGTATGAAGCTTTAAATGTTACATCTGTGTTGTGGTGGAGACCTCCAAGTGTTGGGGTCATAACAATGAGACATTGCCAAGTATAGCACCATGCAGAAAGTAAGATTAGTCCAACACAGATATGCCTGTTCCAGTCAACAGAGCCAAATAAGTATGGTGAATTTTCTCGTGAAGATCCAATCCGCTTTCAGTTTCCTCAATTTATATGTCTGCACCATGTGAGTTGTGTCTTTTTGTATTATTCTGTTAAAGCATAATGTTCCAAAAATGAGGCATTAGCTTAGTGCAACTTAAATTTTCCTGCATGTGACACTAACTTAAGTATTATTTTATCACATTTGAAATTAAAAATTCTTGAAAAGAACTAAAATAGTAACCACAAAACAATGTGGAACATTAAGAGATTGGGTTTTACAACAGTTATTTGAAATAATTTCTATTATTTTCTGCAATGCACATCTAGTTTGGCAAAATGTAAACTTCTTATTTTAATTCTTGAAGTTAAAAACTAAATATTTAATAAAATCCGTATTTTTGAACAGTTTTCTATGCCAAAGAACTATTTAAATAATTTAATAATGGTACTTAAGTGGAAGTTTCTGGTTTTCTTGAAGACTCAGTTTTGTCATGTGATATTTTGCTAAAAGCTTTGCTGTAGATGGGCTTGTGAGGGGGTGCATGATTTTTGCTGTGAGCGATACCAAGTGAGGAGAGTGACTTTGGCCAGCTGAGAATATCTGTGGGTGGACTCTGAGGAGAGGAGATATGTAGAGGCCTACTGACAGTGAGACATCACCTTTTGGACTCACCTTGCTGCACTGAACTCAGTGCTTCAAAAGCTCAGGTGATGGTGTGTCAGCAGCAGGATGAAAACTGTAAGATTGGCTCTTTCTGTCTTTGCTCCATCAGATTCTGAAAGTTTCCTTCTGGGCTACTACGTAAGCTTAGAAATATAGGTGCATAATGGGACTTGAAATTTCATGCTTGCTTGATACTGTAAGGCAAATTCGTGTTTGGAGGATATAATTTTTAGAGCAGATACTATTCTTAGTTTGGAACTCTAGTCAGCATACTTATAATTAGGAATATTTCAACTTCTTTTAAATGTTTACTATCTCCAGTAGTGGGGGTGTGGGTCCTGCCATTTGCGAGACACTGGGAGACATTAATCAGGTTTTCAGAATATTTGTGAACAGTTTGATGACCAGTATTATAAAAGTTAATTTTTTTAAATATGAGGAAAAGCATTTAAAACAACTAAACATACTTCAAATTTGCTGCTTCCTACTTATTTAAAATTTTTTATTCTGCTACATATTCTTTAAGTAGCAAATGACTATTTCATCTGTATGAAATAGTATGATGGAACCATGTCTGTACAAGCAAGTAGTTAATGATGTCAAGATGAGCGTTTGCACTCAATTATAATGGAACATTTAAACAAATGTAACAAGGAGATACATTTTCATTTTCTTGGTTTAATGCAATAATGCTTGAACTATTAACACAGAATCAGCTAAATTTGTTTAGGATCCTTTGTCAATATTTGGGTATAAGTTACAAAATAAGGATATTTTTTTCAATATATAAAAATATTACAATATGCTGCAGTAGGCCGTTCATGTGATCAACACAAGTTCTAAAACTCACTTTCTTATTTCCTTTAAATCTCACACAGTTAATGCAAATGGAAAAAGCAAGTTTAACGTGTGAAATGCGTTCTTTCATCCACAACAATTGTATTAGCTAAAAATGTTAAACAAAATGAATAAATGCATTTCATGAGAAGTTCAGAACTATGCAGCATTTAAAATAAACAATATTATACATGTAATATTGTTTTGTAATATTGTAATATTATTTTTATAAATATAAAATTGTAATATTATTTTTAAAATTTGATGGCACATAACTATGTTAGTAAAGTTTATAATAAATATATGTGAATATGTAAAAGTTAATGTATTTTTAATGTATTAAATGTATTTTTTGGTTGCTCAAGACAGGGTTTGTCTATGTAGATCTGGCTATCCTGGAAGTGCCTCTAAGGCCAGACTGATCTTGAATTCAGAGATCTGCCTGTCTCTCTTTACAGAGTGCTGGAATTAAAGGTGTGAAGCATCACTTCCCAGCTAAGTTATTTTTTAAGAGAATGGATGATAAACTATTATATAACATCACTGCATCTATTTCTATTGTTAATTGGCTGGTGTTATAATATTCATCCAATTTATTGCTAACTGTTTTCCGCTATTAATATCTGAAAGTATCACATATGCAAAGCCAAATCTCAATGAAGATTTTTTTCTGGTTTGGTTCACTGGATAGACAAACAACATTTTCCAGAAAGTACTTCTAAATAAATTTTAGTGTGAAAACTCATATTACATGTATTTCAAGTAATTTATTTGAAAAAGATTTGGATTATGAAGTATTCTATATCAGCAGAATAACATACATTTCTGTTTTCATAGTGTTTTATTATATAGAACTACAGCTGTGAGGACACCCTGAATTAATGTTTACAGACTTGTATATTAGTGGGATATATAGATATATATACCACTATATATATATGCCATATATAGTAATATCATATATTCACATGGCCTACATTAAACTTCACACACATACAAAAAAATCATATATGATAGGTAAAACTTTCAATAACTGCAGTCTACAATTGCTAAAATTTATTTTACATTTACTATTCTCCATAGATTCTAACTACAATCAATTGCATCACCACTACCATATTATGCAACTTATTTAAATGTTTCCAGAAGCATCTATTTATTTATATATAGATATATTCGTATATAATACACATGTATGTCTCTCTATATTTACACAAATATGTCTAAAAAATGCATGCATAAAATATTTCCATATTGCATGGGAAGACTACAAATACGAATCTGAGGATTGCTTTGTCTAAATTCTAAGATACATGAAAAATTAAAGATATACATGCTAATACGTAGAATGAAACAATAGGAAAATCATTAAAATATAGTATTTCATCTCATCAAATGTCCCACTTTAGAGGAGACACTTGGATACAAATACAAACATACACAAGGCACAAAATAACTGCTAAGATAAAATGACACAAGATAATTGCATTCAGCTCCATTAGCTTAACAACTAAACAATGAAGAACATAACTTCAGAATGCACCTTACCTGCTCTGAAAACCGGAAACAGTGTCTTAATGGCTTTCATAAAGTTAATTTAGAATATAATGTCAGTTATACATTTTCTAATTGCCAAAATAATACTTAGTTGTATATCAATGAACAAAAACTTATACTTTATATTACTGAAGAATATTCCTATTTTATTTTAATATGCTATCTGGTGTTGTTTAAAATAAACAAGACCCAAAATGTTATTTTATAATTTTTTTAAAAGTGCTATCTCTATAAAACATGCTTTTCATTTAGAATCTTTGTCTTCAAAGGGTGTAAGTAGGGAAAATGAGAGATTATAGCCATTCCTTTCTGCCAAACCCAGGCTAATGACTAGAATTTAAATAGTAAAAAAGTTGAATTACACATGTGGGTTGAAATGGCCTCTTAGGCTTTTTAGCCTGTCTCCCTGAAAGCAAGAGAACCAATTTAATCACGCAGTGTGAAGAGAGTGACAGACGAAAAGCACATCAGTCCCGGCAGGTCTGGCATGACTTGAAAGACAAAATCTATCACAATGAATTAAAAGCCCAATGTGAAAAAGAAACAGACAGTAAGGCCTGATTTACATGCATGTTTTACCAGAGCATGGAAGGAAACTGTCGAAGCCACTGACTAAAAGCACACGTTAACTATACAGGAAGACGTGTCAGGTCTACCTAGCCCCCGGAAACAAAGCAATAGACAGTCAAGGTTGACTTCCAGACATTACCTGAGCATTTATATCTTAGAACAAGTTGCCAAACATTTAACATAAAGGTAACTTTGGAGTCAGCACTTTAAGGAGTTTGAACTTTTAGATTTTATTGCGTCAGTTTTGTATTTCATTAAAACATTCTTGAAAAATAAGTCATAGCTATGCACAAATTAGAGAAAGGACTTATTAAATATTTATGTGTCCAAACAATTAAAATGCTTTGTATAATATTAGAATCATTGTAATATTATTAGAGCATCATTCATCACTGCTTACTTATAGAGCACCTTATTTTCAGACAAGTCTAATGCACCAGACATTCTGAAACTATTATAACCCAGTTTCCTTTGCTTTTCCTATAAAGTCTGCATCAGCTCTATTTTGTGATTGATATTTCTCTGCAGTTTGCTCTTTCTCACACTGCTTAGTCTCACTGTATGTTTTTCTGTTTGCCTTTGACTCCAGGTTCCTGAATTGTTCTTCTGAATAACAGAAGTTCAGAATTATTCATTTCAGGATCATTGTCTTCTGCTGAAGACAGAAATGAAAAAGAAGATATCCCTTTGAGCCTCAAATGAAAGTATCTGAAATGAAACAAAACAAAACAATGCAAAACAAACAAAGAAAGAAACAAAACTGTTCTCTTGATAATGGTGTAGCTAATTAACTGGCTATTATGTTTTCTATACTTCAGGTTTCTTTTCATCATTCCTGTAGTGCTTTTCAATCATTAATTTAAATACAGAGGTGACTTTTCACAAAAGGGGATGTATGAAGATGCTAAGAAGTTTAAGATGGAGTTCTAATCAACCTGCATTGTGTTTTGGCTTTAACTCTGAAGATCTCAGGGACTTTCAGCTAGCCCAGCTACAGAAAAAGAATAGAATAGAGAATGCTTATTTCTAAATGGAAAATATATACTGCTCTACCCTGATACCGCCATTCAGGGGTCATTGTGTAAGAGGGAGCAAAAGGGTGTAAGAGTAAGAGGCAGTGAATGACCACAAGGAAACAGTGTCTTTTGGACACAATAGAGAAGCTTCTAATATGAACTCATAACACTTAAAAAACAAAACAAACCAAACAGCATGCACAAGACTTATGCAAACTCAAAACAAAGCAAATCTCAACATAGAGAAGGAACTGGGATGCACACACCCACACTTACGGGCAGCGCAGTTGGAAGCCCTTAGCTGCTGGGAAGAGAAAGAGTTCTCTTTTAGAGATAGACTGTTGAATCAGCCACTGTACAGTAGAATGGTACACATATAGAAATATTTGTGCAGTACAAATTTGACCTGAAGAAATTAAAATTCAATTAAAAATATAGGAGAACACAAGGCAGGTGAGCAGTAGACCTGGAAACAGTTGGAGGAGGATCCAAACACATTGTTTGAAACCTTAAATAACTAATTTAAAAGAATAAATAAAATATAAGGAAAGTTTTTTTTTCTTAAAAATTATACCTTTTATTTATTTTTTTAAAATTCTTTATTAAATTACACTTTATTATCTTTGTATCTCCCCTGTGTTTCCCTCCCTCCTCCTGTCCCAATCCCTCCCTTCCTCCACCCTCTGCATGCAGGCCACTCCCCAAGTCCACTGATAGGAGAGGTCTTCTTTTCCTTTCTTCTGATCCTAGCCAAAAAAAAAAAAAAAAAAAAAAAAAAAAAAAAAAAGCAAGAAATGTTATATGAACAGGATGGAAACTCAAAATGACATTTTTGAAATTTCACCTGTTATGACATATATTTATCTCACATATTCATATTTTATATAAATGAAGAATATTTAACCAAAGGCAATGACAATAACATTACTTTCTAATCATGTTTAATGGATGATTTCTTATCTATAAAATAGAAATGCCTAAAAATATAGCAACTTAAAATTAGTTTTTTAAATATCTGATTAATGGAAACATGTAAAATAATATTGTTTCATGTGTTTTTTTTTCTAGTGCAGGAATAAGGGAAATATAAGTTGGAGAAAATAATTTTGCTTTCTAAATGTTAATTTAATGTTGAAAACTTCCAATTTGTCATCAGTTTTATGAGCCCGAATATTTAACAAAAAAGACAAATAGGAAAAAATATTTTATTGTATAGAGAAAAGACATTTGTCCTTTTAGCAGTAGAGAATCCATGAAACACCAGGGCTATAACTATTTATTGTAGAAGGACACTTTTTTTTTATTCAGTTTAAGATAGTATACTAATTTTGACTATGTTATTTAAAGTATGTCTCTTACCAGTGCCATCCTATGGTAATGATTCTAAAGACACTTAATGTTCACCAAGTGCATAACAGATGTTGGGAATGCTTCTTTTAGATTTATACAGAACTATAACCACCATTTTAAAAATAAGGAAGCTGAATTCACAAATGATGGTATCCAGTACCATGCAGATTTTAAATAGTAAGGCTTCAACTTGTGGGTTTCCATACTCCAGAATCTATCATTTTTGTTTTAATGAGATTTTCATTGAAATACTATTAGCTTCAGATTAACATAATTTCTCTAGGTAAAATTATTTATCATTAGCACTGTAAAAGTTTTCTGACAAAATCATTTCTTCTGTAAAAAGACATTTACAAAAGCATATGAGAAATTGGGTCAAGGTCCTGAGCTATGTGTAGAGTATACAGTCAGAGCTATTGATGAATTGATAATTAAAGGAATGAGTGTCTGGAAGCTTGAGATACACAGTATCTAAGATATTCACAAGATTTTAGAGTGGGCAAATGGATTATGGCTATGTACACCTAAGAAGTTAGTTCAGTTACAGACACTGCCACTCTTACTAATTTTATGTATTTACATATATATATATATATATATATATATATATATATATATATATACAAATTTAGATATGTGTTGGTAGATAAATTGATAATGTGGATAATGCTTGGACAGATAGACAGAAAGATAACAGAAAATGATATAGAAGATAGATAATTTAGCAGTTATTAGCATGAATAAATTTTTTACAATTTGGGAGGAACAAACATAATTTTAAAGGAGTTTAACGTGTGGCATGTAACATGTATTGATTGAGCAAAGACATACTCTGCTTTCCCAGGTGAAGAGGATTCTTTTTTGTAATACGTATTTCTTGTAATACGTTAGAGTAATCAGTGGTGGTTGTATGTGTTCAGGAAAAAATGAGTGAATGTAACTTTAATTCTCTCCAAATTTTGATGTACACTAGCACAGTGGGATTTTGGCATATGCAACGATTAAAATTCTCAAATTAAACAGGCTGATCAGCAAAAGTGTGTAAATCTAGACAACAAACTTTATAGCTGCGTAGAGACTATAGATCAGTATAAGAGACTTACTAGCCATTTTAAGATCATCTAATTTCATTATTTTTCACATGAGTTTTCTCCCAAGGGCTGCAATTTCCCTTCATAATTAACAGTAAAACTCTTCAAAATAATTGCAGGAACTCTCCTGCCTCATTAGGAGTGTAAGAGAATTGTGTTTAAGGAGTTATTCTCCAAAGATAATTTTGAAGTGAAAAAGTTCTTAGTAAATATTAAAAAAGGAAAGCAAATATTAAAAGCTAATATTTTCAAAGACAGCTTTTGTGTTATTCCTCTGTAACATACTACCAACAATGGATCAGAATTCATAAAAGGATGTACAAGTACTTTCCACAGTCTGGCTTCACACCCATTTTTTCTCAGTGTGAGATTACTTTTATTCCTCTAATAGAAAATGATTAGGTGTGAATTCCAAGCTGAGAGCTATGTACTTTCCTATCATAAAGGTCTCTATGTGGAAGTAGAAAATATTTGCTTTGGCCTAAGGGTTTTCTAAGTGTTATTAAGGCTTAAAAAAAACTGCTTTTTCTACAAGGTTTTATTTATTTCACCTACCCTTGCAAAACAGAATGAGAGATAGAGATAGAGAAAGAGATGGGGGAGGGAGTTTGTGGAATCAGTATTTGTTTTGTTTTCAATTCTATATACATTTATGCAGATTTCACTTAAAAATAGATGATTTGTTCATATGCAGTGAGCTGCTGATACATTTGATTTTTAATATTGCATATCATACTGAATTACCAACATATGACAGCTTAAAATAACACACATTTATTATTTCCCACATTATAAAGGGTCATGTCTGGTACAGTCAGATTCTCATGCAGAAGTGGCTCAGAAGGCACCAGTGACGTTATTAGTGGGACTGTATTTCCATATAAAACTAGAGACGATTCTTCTTCAAGCCTGTTTAAATGATTGGGTGACTTTTCCTATGCCTATGTGAATAAGCCCCATTTTTTTGCTAGATGAACAACAGGCTATTTGAAGGCTTAGTGGATACTGCAGTTTCTTGTCCTGAAGAATCTTCCAGTATAACTCCCAGAGGTATCAAGTCAACAAGGAGAGTCTTAAATACAGCCCAAACAGCATCATCTCTCTTTAAGTTAACTCAAATATGTGTCATCGTTAAAGTTACTTAAAGGAGAGTTTAGTATGGCTCATTATGTGAGAGTTTTCCACCAACAGTTGTGTCTTATCTCTGTTGTGTTAGTGCTGTGAAGCAGAGCAGAGTTCTGGAAGAGTGTGCAGAGGAGTTTATACCATCTCATGATGTCTGAGAAGCTAACCAGAAGGACACAATCTCCCAATATCAACTTCACAACAGTAACTGCAGTGATCAAAGGTCCCTCAACTAGGATCCACTTCCTAAAGGATCTTCTGTCTCCAAAGAGCATGACATCCTTATGAACAAATATTTATTTCACAAGCCTTTAGAGTATATTGTAGATTACAAGCCTAGTGATTTCAGGTATTCTCTTTTTACAACAGACATCTAGTTTTCCTACATTCCTCATTTTTCTGAGTAAAGGTGAATACACAGTTTGCATTTTGCCTTGTAGTTTGAATTAACCATCCATATATTAAAACTATTTATATACACAAATTTGTGAATATTGCATATTAAAACTGATAAGTTATAGGTAGTTCAAATTGGATTGATTATCTCTAACACAGAGCTCACTATTAAACTCAAAATTAGTATGAGTCCAACTGCCTTTTTTTTTCTCACTCTGTAAAGCTGAGTGTGTTAGATTCTTTGGTTAGCAATGAACCTATTGTTCCCAAGGAGCGCTGATGGTTATGGTCCTGACACTGTTTTTGTAACTCTCGTTGTATTACATCATTATAAAACAATGCTTCAAGTTTTCCATCGATTGGGAATCCTTAGTCAAAAAGATGAGGTCAGTTTATGAATTCTTGGTATTCAGGAGGTACTTTACAATGAGGTATATCAATTAAATGAAATCAGGTTAATTTCTTCAAGAATCTATGTACCTGAGGTAGACATGAAAATACAGGCACAGGCCTCATATAAGCAAATGAGAGATCAAAGAATATGTAACTTGGCAATTATCAAATGGAGACTCAATCCTTGGAGTCATAAGCCAAAGGAACCAAAATTCATAAAACTTCCATGATACTGACTGTGTTATGAGAACTCAAGAGATAGGAATCCTAATAGAACACCAGTTAGCCTTTAATTAACTCTTTTATTAATTCAGTATATGAGTGGTATAGAAAGTGACACAGCTTCAATCTCCTCTGGACAATGCAGCCAGTCCTGAAGAGACCTGATAAGCTAGGGTCAGATGGAAGGGGAGGAGGACCTCCCTTATCAGTGGACTTGGAAAGGGGCAGGGAGGAGATGAGGGAGGGAGGATGGGATTCGGAGGGAATGAGCTAATGGGCTACAGCTGGGATACAAAGTTAATAAACTGTAAGTAATATTAAAAAATAACAATTTAATTAAAAAATGAATAAAATCATGGGGGACAAGATGGCGGGACCAGGAGAACACTGTGTCTGAGGAGCAGGACAACTTTTTCTGTACAACAACCAAGAGACTGAACTCTGGGCCCTAAAACAACAGATTAGAGGAAACACCCACGGCATGGGAATCAGTCAAGTCCACTTTCAGGTCCCCCAGCCGGAACCCAGAAGAGATCCTGGGTTGCGCAGGCACTAGGTAGGTCGCCAGACCAGAGCCACATGCCTGCATGTCCTGATCACCTTGCTGAATGTTGGGCATGAAAACACCAGAGACTGGGAGTCGCAGTCACGAGAAAGACCCACAGGGAAGGAAGGAAACAGGACTGGCCACAGTTCACCCAGTCTTTCCTTGGAAAAGGTCTCGCAGAATGGCAGGTGTGCACTGCCAGCACTGAACTGGGCTCCAGCTGTGAGCACAGAGACTTGCTGTGCACCCAGCTCTCCATCACAGATAGAGCTGTGAGCCCCAGAGCAACAGACTAGGAGTCCTTGCCGGGAGAAAACCCCACAGGGAAGGAAGGAAGCGGGGATGGACTTAGGCCACCCAGTATATCCCTGAAAAAGGTTCCCCAGACCGGCCCAACCCAGGGACCTGCTGTGCACCAGCTAGCCTGCTGCTACCAGGAGAGCAGTACTCACCTGCCACAGATTACTGCTTGGGTACTGGGGCACAGAGCCCCAACCTCAGCCCTTCAGAAGCACTGGATCCCTAAGACCAACCCCCAGATACTGCTCCAAGGGGCAACCAGTTATCCCTAACAAAACTGACCAAACCACAGGACACTCAGGTTACAGCAGAAGCTCACTAAATTTACAAGAAACCCAGAAACAGGGCATCTGTCTCCAGGACTTCTCCCTGTGAGAGGAGAGCCCTCTTGACTAACAAGGACCACAGTTACCACTCAGGTCTGTACACCTAAGATATGCTGTGGCAACTGCTGAAAAACACCAGCCATACAGTGACCATATCCAAAAAGCTGAGGAGGCTTCCTTCATGAAAATCCATCTTCCTGCCAAGGAGATTCCCTCTACCACAGGATTCCAGGAACCACCAGAAACTAACACCCAACACCTAAGATAGTTTAATGGGTAGAAGCCAGCTTAAAAGCTCAACCAACAAAAGACAGAGCAATTTATGGCATCTCCAGGACCCAGTTATCCAGGGGCAAATAAAATGTGTAAAGACCTAGAAGAAGAGTAACTCAAACAGATTATGGCCATCCTTAAAGAAATAGAGGAGGATAAAAAACAACAACAACAACAACAACAACAACAAAAAAAAAAAAACAGATTATGGCCAACCATAAAGAAATAGAAGAAGATAAAGAAAAACAGATGTGGCCATCCATAAATAAATACAGGAAGATGCAGCCAAACAGTTTGTGGCTTTTAGAGAGGAAATACTTAAATCACTGAAAGAAATAAAAGAAACAGGATTGTTCAAACAAACAACTGAAGGAACTGAAGGAAAAACAGGAAAATACGGTCAGACAAGTGAAGGAAATCAACAGAACGGCTCAAGATCTGAATATAGAATTGGAAAAATTAAAGAAAACACAAATGGAGGAAATTGTGGAGAGAAAGAACCTCAGGGAGAAAACTGGAAATACAGAGGTATGCATAACCAATAGACTAAAAGAGATGGAAGAAAGAATCTCAGGTGTGGAAGATACAATGGAAGAAATAGATGTATCTGTCAAAGAAAATGTTAAGTCTAAAAAATTCCTGACACAGACTGTCTAAGAAATTCAAGACAACATAAAAAGACAAAACCTAATAATAATAGGAATAAAAGAAAAAGAAGATTCCCTGCTCCAAGGCCCAGAAAATATTTTCAACAAAATCATTGAAGAAAATTTCCCCAACCTACAGGAGAGGCCAGTAAAAACAGAAGAGGCTACAGAACACATTATGAATTAGACCAGAAAAGAAAATTCTCCTGTCACATAATAATCAAAACAATAAGCATACAGAACAAAGAAAAAAATACTAAAAGCTGCAAGGGAAAAAGGCCAAGTAACATATAATGCCAAACCCATCAGAATCCCAACTGACTTCACAACAGAGACTATGAAAGCCAGAAGAGCCTGGACGGATATCATGCAGTCCCTAAAAGAACACAGATGTCAGCCTAGGCTACTATACCAAGCAAAATTCTCACTCCTCATAGATGGAGAAAACAAGATATTCAATGAAAAAAACAAATTTCAAACAATACCTACACACAAATACAGTGTTACAGAAGACATTAGAAGGAAAAATACAACCCAAGAAAACTAGCTACTTTCAAGAAAACACAGGAAATAATTAACCTCACTACATTAAAACAAAAAGCAACCAAGCACACAAACTTATGACCACAACCAACACCAAAAATCAAAGGATCTAACAGCCACTGGTCATTAATCTCTCTCAACCTCAATGGACTCAATTCTCCAATAAAAAGACACAGATTAACAGAATGGATGCGTAAACAAGACTCAACAATCTGTTGCTTACAAGAAATACACCTAAGTCACAAAGATAGACATTACCTGAGGGTAAAGGGATGGAAGACAGCTTTCCGAGCAAATGGACCCAAGAAGCAATAGGGGTAGCTATCCTAATATCTGTCAAAATAGACTTTCAAACGAAATTAATCAAAAGAGATGGGGAAGGACACTTCATATTCATCAAGGGAGAATTCCACCAGGAAGACATTGCAATCCTGAACATCTATGGCCCAAATACAAGAGCACCCGCATTTGTAAAAGAAACATTGATAAAACTGAAACCTCACATAGATCCCCACACATTAATAGTGGGAAACTTCAACACCCCACTATCAACAAAGGAAAGGTCAACAAAATAGAAATTAAACAAAGAAAAAAATGTCTCTAACAGAGGTCATGAATCAAATGGACCTAACAGACATCCACAGAACCTTACACCCAAACACAAAAGATTTTACTTTCTTCTCAGCACCTCATGGAACCTTCTCCAAAATAGACCACATAATTGGTCACAAAGCAAGCCTCAACATATATAGGAAGATTGAAATAATCCCTTGTATCCTATCTGATCACAGTGGAATAAAGCTGGACCTCAACAACAACAGAAATAGCAAAAAGCCTACACACATATGGAAACTGAACAACTTGCTACTAAATGACAGCTGGGTCATGGAAGAAATAAAGAAAGAAATTAAAGTCTTCCTAGAATTCAATGAAAATGGAGGCACAACATACCCAAAGTTGTGGAACACAAAGAAATAAGTGCTTAGAGGAAAGTTCATAGCACTAAGTGCCTTCAAGAAGAAATTCGAGACAGCTCATTGAAGCAACTTAATGGCTCAACTAAAAACCCTAGAAAAAGAAGAAGCAAACACACCAAAAAGGAATAGACAGCTGGAAATAATCAAACTCAGGGCTGAAATCAATCAATTCCTAACAAACATAACAATTCAAAGAATCAGTGAAACCAAGAGTTGGTTCTTTGAGAAAATCAACAAGACAGACAAACCCTTAGCCAAACTAACTAAAAGGCAGAGAGACACCATCCAAATCAACAAAATCAGAAATGAAAAGGGGGACATAACTACAGACACTGAGGAAATCCAAACAATCATTAGAACTTACTTCAAAAGTCTATATGCCACAAAATTTGAAAATCTAAATGAAATGGACAATTTACTTGATCAATTTGACTTACCAAAGCTGAATCAGGACCAGGTAAATCAATTAAATAATCATATATCCCCTAAGGATATAGAAGTGGTCATCAAAAGTCTCCCATTCAAAAAAAAAGCCCAGATGGTTTCAGCACAGAATTCTACCAGACCTTTAAAGAAGAGCTAATTCCAGTTCTTTTCAAACTATTCCACAAAATAGAAAAGCAAGGAACACTACCAAAATCATTCTATGAAGCCACAGTTACCTTGGTATCTAAACCTCACAAAGACCCAACAAAGAAAGAGAATTTCAGGCACATCTCCCTTTTGAACATTGATGCAAAAATACTCAACAAAATAACTTGCAAACCGAAAACAAGAACACACCAAAGATATCATCCACTATGACCAAGTAGGGTTCATCCCAGGTATGCAGGGGTGGTTCAACATAAGGAAATCCATCAATGTGATCCACCATATTAGCAAACTGAAAGAAAAAGTCCACATGATAATCTCCCTAGATGCTGAAAAAGCATTTGTCAAAATCCAACATCCATTCATGTTTAAAGTATTGGAGAGATCAGGAATAGAAAGCACGTATCTAAAAGTAGTAAAGGCAATATGCAGCAAGCCTATAGCCAACATCAAACTAAACGGAGAGAAACTTAAAGCAATCCCACCGAAATAAGGGACGAGACAATAAGACAGCTGAAGGAGATCAAGGGGATACAAATTGGAAATGAAGAAGTCAAAGTGTCCCTATTAGCAGATGATATGATAGTATACCTGAGTGACCCCAAAAATTCTACCAGGGAACTCCAACAGCTGATAAACACCTTCAACAAAGTGGCTGGATACAAAATTAACTCAAAAAAAAAAAAATCAGTACCCCTTCTGTATACAAAAGACAAAAGGGCTGAGAAAAGAAATTAGGGAAACAACACCCTTCACAAATAGCCACAAATGACATAAAGTACCTGGGTGTAACACTAACCAAGCAAGTCAAAGACTTGTATGAAAAAAAATTCAAGTCTCTGAAGAAAGAATTAGAAGAAGATATCAGAAGATGGAAAGATCTACCATGCTCATGATTTGGCAGGATTAATATAGTAAAAATGGCTATCTTAGCAAAAAGCAATCTACAGATTCAATTCAGTTCCCATCAAATTACCAACACAATACTTTACAGACATTGTAAGAAAAATTCTCAACTTCTTATGTAATAACAAGAAACCCAGAATTGCTAAAACAATCCTCTATAATAAAAGATCTTCAGGAGGTATCTCCATCCCTGATCTTGAACTATACTATAGAGCAACAGTAATAGAAACTGCATGGTATTGGCTTAGAAACAGAACGGTGGATCAATGGAACCTGAAGGGAAGACCCAGAAATAAACAGACACACTTATGGACACTTGATCTTTGACAAAGATGCCAAAATCATACAATGGTAAAAGATAGCATCTTCAACAAATGGTGCTGGTCTAACTGGATATCTACATGTAGAATAATGCAAATAGATCCATACTTATCACCCTGCACAAAACTAAAGTCCAAGTGGATCAAAGACCTCAATATAAAACCAGATACACTAAACCTATTAAAAGAAACAGTGGGGAAGAGGTTAGAACTCATTGGCACAGGAGACAACTTCCTGAACAGAACACCAACTGCACAGGCTCTAAGAGCAACAATCAATAAATGGGACCTCATGAAACTGAAAAGCTTCTGTAAATCAAAGGACACAATCATCAAAACAAAACGACTGCCTAGAGATTGGGAAGCATCTTCACCAACCCTTTATCCAACAGAGAGCTAATATCCAGTATATATAAAGAACTAAAGAAGTTGAAAAGCAACAAACCAAGTAATCAAATTAAAAAATGGGGAACAGAACTAAACAGAATTCTCGACAGAGGAATATCAAATGGCAGAGAAACACTTAAAGAAATGCTCAACCTCATTAGCCATCAGGGAAATGCAAATCAAAACCACCCTGAGATTTCACCTTTCACCCATCAGAATGGCCAAAATGAAAAACTCAAGTGACAACACATGCTGGAGAGGTTGTAGAGAAAGGGGACCCTCCTCCACTGCTGGTGGGAATGTAAACTTGTACAACCACTCTGGAAATCAATCTGGCACTTTCACAGACAACTGGGAATAGTGCTTCTTCAAGATCCAGCCATACCACTCCTATGCATGTATCCAAAGTGGCTTAAGTACACAATAAGGACATTTGCTCATCCATGTTTGTAGTAGCTTTATTTGTAATAGCCAGAAGCTGGAAACAACCCAGATGCCCCTCAATTGAAGAATGGATAGAGAAATTGTGGTACTTCTACACAATGAAATATTACCCAACAATGAAAAATAAGGAAAACATGAAATTTGCAGGCAAATGGTGGGAACTGGAAAGGATCATCCTGAGTGAGCTGTTCCAGAAGCAGAAAGACACACGTGATATATACTCACGCTTTTATACATATAATATAGGATAAACCTACTAAAATCTGTACATCTAAGGAAACTAATCAAGAGAGAGGACCCTGACTAAAATGTTCAATCCCCATCCTGAAAGGCAAAGAGGATGAACATCAGATGAAGAAAACAGGAAACAAGTTAGGAACCTGCCACAGAGGGCCTCTGAAAGGGTCTGTCCTGCAGACTATCAAAGCAGATGCTGAGACTTATGGCCAACTCTTAGGCAGAGTGCATGGGATCTTAGGAAATTAGTGGGAAATACTAAGACCTGGAGAGGACAAGAACCACACAAGGAAAGCAACAGAGCCAGAAAATTTGTACACAGGGGTCTTTCCAGAGACTCATACTCTAACCAAGTGCCATACATGTAGATAACCTAGAACCCCTGCACAGATGCAGCCTTGGTAGTTCAGTGTTCAAGTGGGTTCCATAGTAATGGGAAGAGGGACTGATTCTGACATGAATTGATTGGCCTGATCTTTGATCACCTCCCCCTGAGGGGGGAGCAGCCTTACCAGGCCACAGAGGAAGACAATGCAGCCACTCCTGATGAGATCTTATAGACTAAGATCCGAAGGAAAGAGAGGAGGACCTCCTCTATCAGTGGATTTGGGGAAGGACATGTGTGAAGAAGCAGAAAGGAAGGTGGGATTAGGAGGGGAGGAGGGAGAGGTTTATGGGGGGATACAAAGTGAACAAAGTGTAATTAATAAAAGTTAAAAAAAGAATAAAATCACCTGTCATTAAAAAAAAAGGAAGTGACACAGAATAATTTCTTTTTTTTTTTCTTTTCTTTTTGTGTTGGGCCAATGTGTTCATGCCAATTTTATTTATTATTTTATTTTTATTTTTATTTCTTTTTTATTTTTTAATATTAGTTACAGTTTGTTAACTTTGTATCCCTGCAATATCCTGCTCCTTAGTTCCCTCCCAATCCCACCCTCCCTCCCACCCTCATCTCCTCACTGCTCCTTTCCAAGTCCACTGATAGGGGTGAACCTCCTCCCCTTTCATCTGATACTGGTTTATCAGGTGTCTTCAGGATTGGCTGCAAAGTCTTCCTCTGTGGCCCTCCTGAAGAGAATGCCAACAGCCTAGGCTCTGAGAGCAACAATCGATACATGGGACCTCATGAAACTGAAAAGCCTCTATAAAGCAAAGGCCTAGTCATCAAAACAAAACGACAGCCTCACTGGGAAAGGATCCTCACCAAACCTATATCTGACAGAGGGCTGATATCTAGAATATATAAAGAGCTAAAGAAGTTTAAAAAAGCAGCAAATCAAGCAATCTGATTAAAAAATGGGGTACAGAGCTAAACAGAATTCTCAGTAGAGGAGTACAGAATGGCAGAGAAACACTTAAAGATATGCTCAACATCCTTAGCCATCAGAGAGATGCAAATCAAAATGACCCTGAGATTTCACCTGACACCCAGCAGAATAGCTAAAATCAAAAACTCAAATGACAACACATGCTGGAGAGGTTGTGGAGAAAGGGGAACCCTCCTCCATTGCTGGTGGGAATACAAACTTGTACAGCCACTTTAGAAATCAATCTGGTGCTTTCTCAGACAATTAGGAATAGCGCTTCCTCAAGATCCAGCCGTACCATTCCTAGGCATATATCCAAAAGAGGCTCAAGTACACAACAAGGACATTTGTTCAACCATGTTTATAGCAGCTTTATTTGTAATAGCCAGAACCTGGAAACAACCCAGATGTCCCTCAGCTGAAGAATGGATACAGAAGTTGTGGTACTTTTACACAATGGAACACTACTCAGCTATTAAAAATGAGGAAATCATGAAATTTGCAGGCAAATGGTGGGATCTAGAAAAGATCATCTTGAGTGAGGTATCCCAAAAGCAGAAAGACACACATGGTATATACTCACTTATATAGACCTATAAGATAGGAAAAACATAATGAAATCTATACACCTAAAGAAGATAAACAAAAAAGAGGACCCAGGGTACGATGATCAATCCTCAATTAGAAAGACAGATGGGATGGACATTGGATGTAAGAGCAAACAAGTAACAGGAATAATTTCTTGAATGTGTGATGCCTCCAGACATATTTCTATTCATGAAACTAAGATCAGTTGAGAGATATGAGTTACTATTTTAAAAAATGCCATAATCCCTCATTTTTAAAAACATTCAGCTGCCCTGGGACCTATGTATATCAAGATTATGATTTTGTTACAATAATGATATAGATTATACACACCATCTAATATTTGTTCTCAAAGTGGATCAATATGTCAGTGACTGACTGTTCCAGGAAGAAATGTACTGATTGTCACAGCAACGGAAAGTTGCAATCTAGAAACCTGGGTCTTTGTTAACCAAAAAATCTAATCTTCTCAGCTTCAGTAACGTGATCCCAGACGGATGCCTTGTATGTCTCTGGACATCCTCAGGCATATGCAGGCGCGGCACTGCCACCTAAGCAAGGGCTGTTCAGGAAAAGAGGAGTACCTGGCTGGACAGTCAGGCAGAACGGGCAACACGGAACCCATCTCACCTAACACATACTGTAAATGGATTGTTAGCAATTACAACAACTTTAGTTCCAAATAATTAATGAACAGATGGGAGCTATATCGTGAAAGTATCTAAAGTCAGGCCAGGATTAAAATGCATGTGGAGGAGTTTGTCAGATACAATGAGTCTCCCAGACAAATGTCCTAGGGCAAGGATAATTTGTCTGTCATTATTTGGAACAGGTATAGAAGAACAGAGAAAAAAAATTAGAATACCAAGGAAAAAGCAGTAAGAGAAAAGTATTTGACCGTGCAGGATATTGGAAAAACTTCACTGATTACTCTGACACTGTGTGGGAGCTATGACACTGTCTTAGCTGAGAAGTTACATGGTCTGATTGCATCATTTAAAAATTATGTCGAATATAAAGAGCCTGGGTATGATCCTTAGTGAAAGAGTATAACCACTTTTCTTTTAGGGAACGGTTAATACATTGGCAGTTAGGAAATGTATCATGTAGACATGGGGAGTTATTATGATGATTTTCTTAGCCATGATCATTAACTAATTATAACAGAGTACTTTCTTCTCTGTTAATGGCTTTATCAGCCAGATAAATTAGAGTGTTGAATTTACAGGTCAGAGCAACCTCTTTGCTATAAGGAATCACATCACCCTGCCAAAATTGAGAGAGCCATTTAAATCATGTTTTTCTCTTTAATTATGCTACTTTAAGGACAGTATTATGTATCAATGGCCTATTCAAGACCTTGAAATTCAAGTTGTTCTTTTTCTTCAAATTCTCACAGCTGCAGACTGGTACATCCTTCTCTCTGTTGCTTGCTGTGCAGGAACTACATTTAACATCTATTAACCTCATAGCACAGATCAAAAACACTTGTTTTTCACAATCAAAAATGAAAATATTCCATTGTGTAAATGTACGAAAATATCTATATCCATTCCTCAGTTGAGAGACATCTGGGTTGTTTCCAGACTCTGGCTATTACAAAAAAAGCTGTTATGAATATGGTTGAACAATGAGCTACAAACCAAAAAACCTTGGCTCAGGGGTCTTGTCTGAGACTGATATTCCAACCAAGAACCATGCATGGATAAAACCTAGAACCCTGCTCAGATGAAGCCCATGGCAGCTCAGTATACAAGTGGGTACCCTAGTAAGGGGAACAGTGACTGTCTCTGACATGAACTCAATGGCTGACTCTTTGATCACCTCCCCTTGATGGAGGAGCAGCCTTACCAGCCCACAGAACAAGACAATGCAGCCAGTCGTGATGAGACATGATAAGCTACTGTCAAAGGGAAGTGGAGGAGGACCTCCTCTATCAGTGGATTTGGGGAGGGGCATGGGAGATGATGAGGGAGAAAGGGTATGGTTGGGAGGGGAAGAGGGAGACTGTTACAATTGGGACACAAAGTGAATAAACTGTAATTAATAAAAAGTAAATTAATTAAAAAATGAAAATAATGTGTCTCAGTTGGGTTCAGAGATTCCTATTACTGTACATGTTAACATATTTTGCTGACCCTATACAGAACTTATATCACATATAATGTTTTTTTCAAATTAAGAACAAATTTCTTAACAACAGACACTATGTTTTATTCAAATTTCATAATATTCCCAAGGCTACATGAGATAGGACATTGTTCCCTGTTGTGCTATTAATTTTTTTAAAAAAGTAAGTAAAGTTTTGTTGAAACAGCAGAGGAATGACATGTACATTTGTTCTTCCCTGCAGATTAATTCAATAGTATATCATTCAGTATCACATACATGTCCTGGCCTGTTCTTCCGCTGAGATCTTCCTTGTCATTGTGAATTACTAATTTGTGAAAGAATTCTTATGAATGTTCATGAGGCTTCAATATTTGTTCTTTGTTCTCAAACTAAGGTTGCATTTGCCTATGTCAAAACTCTTAGGATCTTATTTGACTTTCTACTTCTAAGAATACTTAATTAAATTTTCATAAAGTAGTTTGTTAAATACAAAGTAAACAAACATAATTGTTCTTAATTTTACTATAAAAAGTTGATACCTGCTTATCATAACGAGAAACACGAGAAACCGCTAAGAAGCAAACACATTAAAAGATGAAAATTGATACAAAAATACCGATGATATATTAACTCTGACAATGCAGGATTTTGAAACCAATTACAGTCTCAGTAGAAATCAAGGCTGAGGTAGCTTGTGTAGATGATGAAGATTATTTAAAAACTGTCAAATTTTATCAATATATTGTGGTTAAATAAGAGGAAAGAGTACTTAATTAGAAAGATCACCGTCCAAATATAATTTCATTGACTCTGCCTAAAAAATGATATTGCTAAGCATGCCAGCTGCAAGGATGTTTTACTGATTTGTAAGGTAGTTATTGTGTAATGGTGAGAATATAAAGTTATGAATCGACAATCAAAATTTCATTATATTATAACTGATGAATAAAAATGTAGATATACTGATTGATTATCATTGAACAAATACGAGCCACTTATTTCTAGAATAAATGCTTTCGAGAGATGCTGCGTCAGCCACTGACATGTGGAAGGCAGAACACTTAAACAATTATGGTTTTATTTTATTTTTAGAGCCTTATTAATTTATTTTTCAATTACAATTTATTCACTTTGTTTTCCAGCTGTAGCCCCCTACTTCTTCCCGTCCCAATCCCACTCTCCGTGCCTCTTCTCCTCCCATGACCCTTCCCCAAGTACACTGATAGGGAGGTCCTCCTCCCCTTCCATCTGACCCTAATCTATCTGGACTCATCAGTACTGTCTGCATTGTCTTCCTCTGTGGCCTGGTAAGGCTGCTCCCCCATTAGAGGGAGGTGATCAAAGAGCCAGACACTCATTCATGTCAGAGACATTCCTTGTTCCACTTACTAGACAACCCACTTGGATACTGAGCTTCCAGGGGCTACATCTGTGCAAGGGTTATAGGTTATATCCATGCATGTTTCTTGGTTGGAGTGTCAGTTTCAGAAAAGACCCCGGTACCTCAGAATTTTTTGTTCTGTTGCTCTCATTGTGGAGCTCTTGTCCCCTTCAGGTCTTCTTGTCTCTCCCTTCTTTCATAAAATTCCCTACACTCTGCCAAAAGTTTTGCTATGAGACTCAGCATCTCCTTCGATAACTTGCTGGGTAAAGTCTTTCAGTGGCCTTCTGTGGTAGGCTCCTGTCCTGTTGCCTGTTTTCTCCTTCTTCTAATGTCTATCCCTTTTGTCTTTCTAAGTAAGGATTGATCATCTTACACAGGGTCCTCCTTCTTTCTCAGCTTCTTTACGTTTACAGATTTTAATATTATTACCCTATATTTTATGTCTAATATCCACTTATAACTGAATATATACCATGTGTGTTTTTCTGTTTCTGGGATACCTCACTCAGGATGATCTTTTCTAGTTCCCCCAATTTGTCTGCAAATTTCATGATTTTCTTGTTTTTAATTGCTGAGTAGTATTGAATTGTGTAAATGTTCCACAATTTACATAACATTCCTCAGTTGAGGGACATCTAGGTTGATTCGTATTATGGCTATAACAAATAAAGCTGCTAAGAAAAAGGTTGAGCAAATGTCCTTGTTGTATAGTTGAGAATATTTTGAATATATGCTTAGGAGTGGTATAGTTGGATCTTGAGGAAGCACTCTTCCTATTGTCTGAGAAAGTGCCAGATTGATAGTCAAAGTGGTTGTACAAGTTTATATTCTAACTAGCAATGGAGGAGTGTTCCTCTTTATCCAGATCCTCGCCAGCATGTGTTCTCACTTGAGATTTTGATCTTAGGAATTTTGGCGTTTGTAAGATGAGATATCAGGGTCATTTTGATTTGCATTTCCTTGATGACTAGGGATGTCGAGCATTTGTTTAAGTGTTTCTCTGCCATTCGATACTCCTTTCTTGAGAATTCTCTGTTTAGCTCTGTACCCCATTTTTAATTGGATTACTTGATTTGTTGCTGTTTAACTTCTTGAATTTTTCATATATTCTGGATATTAGTCCTCTGTCAGATACAGCGTTGGTAAAGATGCTTTCCCAGTCTGTAGGCTCTCGTTTTGTTCTTCTGACAGTGTCCTTTGCTTTACAGAAGCTTTTCAGTTTCATAAGGTTCCATTTTTTGATTGTTGATCTTCTTATTTTTAGTTTTCTATTCAGGAAGTTGTCTCCAGTGCGAATGAGTCCAAGGCTCTTCCCCACTTTTTCTTCTAACAGGTTTATTCTGTCTGGTTTAATATTGAGGTCTTTGACCCACTTTGACTTTAGTTTTGTGCAGGGTGATAAGTATGGATCTCTTTGCAATTTTCCACATGTAGATATCCAGTTAGAACGTACTATTTTTTGAAGATGCTCTCTTTTTTTCTATTGTATGGTTTTGGCATCTTTGTTAAAAATCAGGGTCCAGCTGGATAAGATGATCAATCATCACTCAGAAAGGCAAAAGGGATAGACATGGGAAAAGAGAAAAAACAGGGAACAAGACAGGAGCTTACCACAGAGGGCCTCTGAAAGACTCTACACAGCAGGGTATCAAAGCAGATGATGAGGCTCATAGCCAAACCTTGGGCAGAGTGCAGGGAATCTTATGAAATAAGGAAGAGATAGAAAGATCTGCAGGGGATAGGAGCTCCAGAGGAGAGCAACAGAACCAAGAAATCTGGGCACAGGTGTAATTTCTGAGACTGTTATTACAACCGAGGACCATTCATGATGATAACCTAGAACCCCTGTACAGATGTAGCCCAAGGCAGCCCAGTATCCAAGTGGGTTCCCTCTTAAGAGGAACATGGAATGTCTCTGTCATGAACTGATTGGACTGCTCTTTGATCACCTCCCCCTGACAGGGGAGCAGTCTTACCAGGCCACAGAGGAAGACAATGCAGCCAGTCCTGATGAGACCTGATAGGCTAGGGTCAGAGGAAAATGGACGAGGACCTCCCTATCAGTGGGCTTGGAGAGGTGCATGGGACGAGATGAGGGGGAAAGGGTGGGATTGGGAGGGAATAAAGGAGAGGAATACAGCTGGATTACAAAGTGAATAACTGTAATTAATATAAAGGAATAACATTAAGAAAAATTGTCAGGTGTGCATAAATGTCTGAATTTATTTCCGGGTCTTCTATTTGATTCAGTTGATCTACCATTCTGTTTCTATGCCAGTACCATGCAGTTATAATTATTATTGCTCTGTAGCACATCTTGAGATCAGGGATGGAAATACCTGCAGACAATCTGTTGTTGTAAATGATTGTTTAGCAATTACGGGGTTTTTTGTTTGTTTGTTTTGTTTTTCTTTATGAAATTGAGAATTTTTCTTTCAAATTCTGTAAAGAATTGTGTTGGTATTTTGATGGGAATTGCAATGAATCTGTAGATTGCTTTTAGCAAGATGGCCATTTTTACTATGTTAATCCTATTGATCCATGAGCATGGGAGATCTTTCCATCTTTTGATATCGTCTTCATTTTCTTTCTTCAGAGACTTGCAGTGTTTTTCAACATGTTTTTCAATAGCTCGTTTAGAGTCACATCCTGTCTTTCCATGATGGCTTCTATTTCTTTTGTTTGTTTTTTGTTTGTTTGTTTTCTCTCTATCTGTCTCTACTTGTGCTTCTATTTGTTTGCCTGTACTTGCGTATAGTTCTTTGAAAGCTTTATTTGTTTCTTCTTTATGTGCCTCTAGTAACTGAATAAGAAAAGATTTGAGATCATTTTTCTTTGTTTCCAATGAATTAAAATATACATTGATTTTTGGGATTGCTGGTGTAGCCATGTAGTCCTGATTTTGGTTGGATGTGTTCTTTTGACATCCTCTAGCCATGTGCTTATCTGTAACACTTGCTCTTTGTTTCTGGAGTGTGTACTTCAGACTGTGCCTGTCTGTCTCTGGTGGCTGAAGTATTCTTCAGGAAGATTAGAGAGGTCCACTGGTATGATGGTAAATGTTGATGTTTCAGCTGTAACTAAGGGAGGAAGGTTGTAGGCCCATGTGCTTAACAAGGGAGTTGAGTGGAAGTGTGGCTTGAAGCACAGGGTGCTAGAGAATGTAGATGCCTGCACCTGTGGATAATACACACAGGAGGAAATGGTTGTGCTCTTTGAGGGATCAATGTGCTTGTGCAGGTGTCCTGAATGTCTCAAGGCCCCAGAAGCCTGTTATACTCTCCTCCACGTATTCAGATCTGTCTGAGTTGCACCATCTTGGCTCCAAGAATTGTTTACCTGGACTCCACTGGGACACCCACAGAACGGGGGCTTCAGTATTGAGAACACTGTCCCAAGGATCCCTATACTACCCACAGTGGGGGTGAGGGTGAGGGTAGGAGCGATCCGATGTCTGGCTGCTAGTGTAGAGGGACCCTGGATCTGGGCTTCTGCATGCACTCACTTGAAGGCACATCCACTTGCTCGTGGGCCTATCCAGAAAGCACACGGGCTCCCCTGTTCTCTACTCTCAGATTATGGCCCACAGGGGCAAATGAGAGTGTAGGAGATCTATCAGCTCAGTGGTCTCCAATGTTTGGCCACAGAACAGGGAGACCTGTACTTGAGACAGCAGCCTCTGTCTCAGTCACTGATCATGGAAACTCTTTCCTGGGGCAAGCACTGTAGTTTCTGTCAAGCAGGGAGGCTCATGCTTGGGGCAAGGGGAAGTGCAAGGAGATTGAATATTCACCACTCTCAGGCCCTGGAGACATCCTTGAGTGACCTGAATCCAAACTGCCCCTGCTTATGGGTTGTCCCCTCTATTTCCCAGGATGCCTCAAGGTCGATGTTCTGGCTTTAGCTGCCCCTCACACCCATTTCAGAGTTTCGGATTCTGTGCCCCTCTGATAATATGTGCACTGGTTGCCGCTATCTTTGACTCCAAATTATGATTTTTAAAACTGTAGAAATACAATGATATCCTCTTTGTTCTTTGCTCTTCTTTCTTTAATCCGTATTCTACGTTGTTTTTTCTAGAAATCAATATATGGTTCTATTTTAAATAAAGAAGAATCCTTTCACATGAACAGAAAGAAAATTAAAAAAAAAAAAGAAAGAAAGAAAGAAAAAAGAAAATCAAATGAAGTAGCCCATCCATGATAAGTATTTGAAAACATTTTTGTTTTCACCATGGTAACCAGATGAAGAGGGAGATTAGGGATATTAAGCTGGCTTTGCTGTGTGGCAATCAAAACAGGAACATATTTTACTAAAATTTAAAGGCTAAGAAATATAATTTTATGCAACTGCTACATAGCCAATCTATTTTATATTTTGATTAATGTTATTTATTCTTTTTCTTTTTCTTAAAAATGTGTGTGTGTGTGTGTGTGTGTGTGTGTGTGTGTTTGTGTATGTGTAGGAGAGAAAGAGAGAGAGAGAGAGTTTGTTTTTGTGTGCAGGAGTCCTGTGGAGGTCAGAAAAGAATTTGCAACAGTCACTTCTCCTTTACCATCTGGGACAGCAGAATCAAAACCAGGTGAATTCTGGCAGACAAGCTTGGCAGCAGAAGTCTTTAACTGATGAACCATCAGGCCATGCTCTCATTTTTCTTTTCCTTTTCTTTTTTTTTTACTTTATTATTTTTTATTAATTACACTTTATTCATTTTGTATGCCCCCATAAGCCCCTCTCTCCTCCCCTCCCGATCCCACCCTCCCTCCCGTTTCTGCATGCATGCCACTCCCCAAGTCCACTGATAGGTGAGGTTCTCCTCTTCTTTCTGATCTTAGTCTATCAGTTCTCATCAGAAGTGGCTGCATTGTCCTCTTCTGTGGCCTGGTAAGGCTGTTCCCCTCAGGGGGAGGTGATCAAAGAGCAGGCCAATCAGATTACATCAGAGGCAGTCCCTCTTCCCATTACTAGGTAACCCACTTGGACACTGAACTGCCATGGGCTACATCTGAAAAATAAAATTATTCACATGAAACCAGAAGAATTTTTTATTGTTCGATTACGTAGATACTATCAATATAATGTATGGTACACATTACTATCATCTAGAAATAAAAATTCTGAATCAAAAATTTAATGTCCAAAATTAAAAATAGTAACTTATTGTTTTTAATTTTGCATGTAGGCATAGAAATGAAACGTCAGATCCTTTGGAATTGATGGTGGTTGTATGCTGCCTGATGTGCCTGAGTTTATAACTTTAGGTGCTTGTGTTAAACCTAGGTAGGGATATATATATGAAGGATGTTTTGTGCCAAGTAAACAAAATTTAAGTTAAAAGACATTTTTTTTTTAAGGGAGAAAAAAAGTATATACAAAGAGGAGCATTCAAACACTGTATGGTAGTTAAGTCACAGTGTTTTCTTCCCATCCAACTTCAGTAAGAAAACACTCTGTGATTTGCCTACCAATGGAGGCAGTGCAACCTAAACCATCCATGTTGGAAATAAACTCAGAATTTCCTAATTATATCTCTCACATTAACTAGTTATACTAGTTTTTTTTTTTTTGAGTACCTACCCAGAAGAGACTAATTTGCATGTTAATATTTATTCAACATTATTTATAAAAGCTAAAATATGAAGTCAGCCTCTGGGTTGAAATACAGAAAATTAGAGGACCCCTGTGGTAGGCTCCTGTCCTGTCCTCTGTCTTCTCCTACTTCCGGTGTCAATCCTGTTTGCACTTCTGAATGAGGTTTCAGCCTCTTCCTAAGAAAGGAGATGATGAGACTCATAGCCAAACTTTGGTCAGAGTGAAGGGAACCTATGGTAGAAGAGGGAGATACAAAGACCTGGAAGGGAGAGGTGCTCCATAGAACCAAATAACTGGGCCCAGGGAGCCCTGCAGAGACTGATACTCCAAACAAGGACCATGCATGGAAAGGACATAGACCCCCTGCTCAGATGAAGCCCATAGGCTGCTCAGTTTCCAAGTGGGTTTCCTAATAAGGGGATCAGGGGCTGTCTCTGACATGAACTCAGTGGCTTGCTCTTTAATCATCTCTTCCTGGGGAATGCAGCCTTGCCAGATCACAGAGGAAGATGATGGAGCCAGTCCTGATAGACTAGGGACAGATGGAAGGGAATGAAGTCCTACCCTTTCAGTGGACTAGGGAAAGGGCATAGGGGGAGAAGAGGGAGAACATGGGACTTGGAGGAGAATTGGGGTTGGCTACAGCCAGGATACAAAGTGAATAAATTTTAATAATGAATAAACAATCAAATAAATAAAATGTAAAACCAAAGAAATGAAAAACAAAATTAGTTTTTAACATGTAATATATTCATTTACTCATGAAATGAAATTATGCCATTTCATTAAAATGTATGCAACTGGAAATTAATTAAGAGAACTTAATCTCTAAAATGCAAATATCAGATTTTCTTTCATTTGTAGATCCTAGACGTCAAGCACGTATACAAAACATAACAAAAAGATCTAAAGCAGCAAAGAGAACTATTGAAAGGAGAGAGGTGAGAAAGATAGGGATGGGAAAATGGAGATAGTATGCTCAGAGTACATTTTATACACTCATGAAAATTTTATTGTGAAACCCAGCACCATGTACAACACACATCAATGACATTAGAAAATATGGAGAAACTGTTCTCAAGAAAATTAGTTCATGCAGAAGCAAGATGAAAGTGGCATTCTGCAATGAACCTAAGGTAGATTATTTATTCATTTGTTTGTTAGTTTATTTATTTATTGGTCAAAGAAGAGCCAGTGAAAGCATTTTAAGTGTTTAAACATTACCACAGTCTCCACACTCTCTTTGTAGAAAACCTTTACTGTAATAGAAGGAAATGGATGCCTTCAAATTCAGATATAAAGTTAAGAGCTCTGCAAAGCTATAAGAGTGAATATTTAGAATAAGAGCTGCATGCACAATTACAATCCACTCTTAACAATGACAGTCAGGACAATTTGAGTTGCTTTTGTCGTGAGAAACGAGAAATGATCATGATAACATGCAGGGAACGTGGGGAGGGTATTGGGTTGTCCTTGTTCAAGGCATATGGAGCACAAAGACTACAGTGAAATGTAGGGTAAAGATTTGCTTCTAACATAGTGATGAACAGATTCTTTGGACTTCTCAACTGACTACGCAAGTGGTGTCCAAAAATATAAACTTAGAATTTGTGCATGTGTGCAGGTGCCAGAGAATAGCTTCAGGTGTCTTTGTGTATAGATTCTCGTCTTAAGTTGTGACCCAGTCTCTTATTGAATCTGGCGCTCACCATTTTAGCTAGGAAGGTTTGCCAGTAAGGCCTAGAGAGCCTTTGTCTAAGCTACTCAAGACTGTAATTACAGACATGAACCTCCTTCCATGTGAAGCTTTTATGTGGCTTGTTGGTAATCCAAACTTCATTAGTCATACATGCATACACACTTTGCCCAGATTAATCACCCAGGTAACAAATAATAAACTAGTAAAACTTAAGTATGAAGGGGAAATTTTCTTTGAATTCATAGCTGCTACAAAACACAAATCAACTAATGTACAAATATGTTGTAGAGCAGAAGAGAATCAAAATGACAGAGCTTCAGAAGACAACCATTCTCCTTCAACCATTATGAGCAAGAAGATATATTAGGATTGCACTTATTTAATCAGTTAAGGCACATAAACAATGGAAATGAATGTGTTGTGCCTTATCTTTTTGAATGTTAAAAAATAGTTGTGTTCAACTCTTGGAAATATTTTCCTCTCAATAATCTGATGCATACAATACCACAAACAAATACCAAATTGTTCTTTGAGTTTGGCTTTTAAACCTTCCTTCCATTTTAAATCACTTTATTAGCAGAAATAGGCATCTTTTACCTAAGAAAGTAAAATGAAACTGAATTCTGATGAAAACTTTAATGAAATTTTTTCTGAATATGAACATTCTCACGGAATTAACCATTTTCACTTATCTACTTCTATCAGTTCTCCAATCCTAGGTTGGTACATTTATACAGTATGTTTTGTAAAGTGACATAAAATCTGAAACATGCAAAGACATGAAGCATAAAAGCTTGGCTCACAAATGGAGAAGCATTCATCTCCATAGCAACTGTCTTCGTATAATGACATTTACTATGCCATTATTATTTTTTCTAGTATTTTAATGCCACAGCAGCTTTAAGATTGGATTTTATTAGCATTTCCAAAACACCTCTCTCTCTCTTTAATCTTTAGGCATAAATTTCTCAAGCAGTTTTTTTTTTTTGCATCAAAGTATTTATCACATTTTGAGGAGGCAAAATATACAGGTTTTCTTCCTTCCAACAGAGATGAAAGAATGCACAGACATCAAAGCAGCTATACCAACCACAATGCATGGTTTTGTTCATGTAAATTTTCTAAACCTTGTAGACTGGTCTGCTGAGTGAACTGCTTCACTGTATTTCAAGATGGGAGCATCTGGTAGAGTGATTCCTCCACAGTTCTCAGATGTTTGTACCGCAGTAATACAAAACATGAAAACAGCTAAATGAATAGGAAAAATAAAAACTGACCAACCAGTCTCTTCCTTTCCTTTTTTGTATTCAGGGAGAAGGAAGACAAGCAAAAAGCCACATGGGGAAGCTGTGAATGTACACTGTGTCACCTCTAGAGGCTCTAGGCTGAGAAAATCAGGGCAGATTTGCAAACTTCTTTATCTGTTTCAACCAAGACATGAAGGGCCATGCATAGAGAGGATCTAGAACAACTGTGTAGCCCAAATGCAGCTCAGTCTCCACGTAGGTTTCCTAGTAAGGGGAGAAGAGAGTCTCTGACATGAACTTGATTGCCTGCTCTTTGATCATTTTTCTCTGGCAGAACAATTTAGCCAGCCCACAGAGGAAGAATATCCAGGCAGTCCTGATGGAAACTGATAGGTTAGGGTCAGACAGTAGGAGAGGATGACTTCCGCTATCAGTGGACTAGGGAGGAGAGATGGAAGCATAAGAGGGAGGGATGGTGGCACCAGGAGAAGATGAAGGAGGGGGGCCACAACTGGGATAAAAAGTGAATAAATTGTAAATAATAATAATAATTATAACTATAATAGAAAACAGAAAAGGAAAAAATAACCCAAAAATGTGTGCCCCAAATTAGTGATAACTACCCTATTTGATTCCTTAAAATCTGAAATTAGAGACTAGAGTAGATTAAGCATCTGTCAGATTTCCCAGAGGCTCATTGTGACCACTAAAAGCACCAAACTCTTCAGACACAGACCATCGCCAGCACCATTCAGATCTGTGAGGACGTACTAGCGAGGCTGCACCCCGAGCTGTGAGTTATCACTGAAGTCAAGTCTATCATCTCTAGTAATAAGAACTCCTTCAACCACTCTACATACACAGAAAGGAGACAAGGATTGGTAACCAGACTGCCCCAAAGAGGAATTCTTCCAGGTAGAATTTGAAATCTTGGCTAAAGTGATAAGGCAGCTAAATGAGATCAAAGGGAGAAAAATAGGGAAGAGACACATAAAAATATCATTTTCAGATGATAATACTTTTTTCAAAAGACACAAAACACTGCTCCTACATAGAGACTGAGCTTCATATGGGCTACACAGGAGTTCTAGATCCTCTCTATGCATGGTCCTTCGTTAATGCACCAGTTTCTGCAGTCCCCACCCTGCCCAACTTTGGTTTTTTTGTTTGTTTGTTTGTTTGTTTGTTTGTGTGTGTGTGTGTGTGTGTGTGTGTGTGTGTGTGTGTGGTGGGAGGCTTTGTTGGTCTGCTTGTAGAGCTTCTGTCCCCGCCGGGTCTTTCTATATCTGCCTTCCCCCATAAGACTCCCTGAGCTCTGCCCAAAGTATGGCTTTGAGTCTCTTCATCTGCTTCAATACCCTGCTGGGTGGGGTCTAGATGACATTTGTAGTAGGCTCTGATTCTGTTCCCTCTCTTCTCTCACTTCTGATAACTATCTTGTTTGCCTTTCTGAATGAAAATTAAGCAAAATTAAGGTTTCTAGGAATCTCCTTGTTTAGCTTTCTTAGGTGTGTAAATTTTAGTATGTTTATTTTATATTATAGGGCTATTATCCATTTAAAAATGAGCATTTCGAGACAAGAGTTTCTCTCTATAACAGATAAGCCTGCCTTTGCATCTCAAGTGCTGGGATTACAGACATCACCACCATGCCTGGCACCTTATGAACTCTTTGAATGATTAGGTATCTATATAAAAGGATTTGCAGGTGTCTCAAAGAAAAAGTTACAGATTAACAAAACAAAACAAATAGAAAGCTAGGTTTTATTCTTTCTGTTACCTTGTGGATAGGATGACTGTCTATTACTAACTGTGAAGGAAGACAGTATGTGAAAGTGTATAAAACAGTAATATACTAGAATGAAAAATAAAGGATATAAAGTAAAAGAGTATCTTGAAGAGGTAGAAAGAAGAAGGCCCCTTTGAAGGGAAAAGTAATTATCTCTGAGTAGTACAGTGGCCAAAGTGTAAGAAAGAATGTTGTAGCTAGGGTTTCCTGCCAGAGACTGCTTCAAAAGATGCTTCAAATTCATGCATATCCACACATTTAGTTGCAGAGAACCACACTGTGTAGACTCACCCACAGCCATGGTGGTACACATTGATTTGTAGTTATTACGCTTTGCATTCAAAGAAGGTTTTCATCTGCAACCCTTACAACTGCAATAAAGATTGCTGGGTCAGAATGTTTCATTTTTAATGAATAATGCATGGAGCATTAAGTCATGTGTGGAGCTGTAGAAGCACAGCTGTAACTGAACACTTAGAATACGAATTTAGGCTTAAGTTTCTGCTTACTTTAATTGAAGAAAAAATGTGTTCAGTTTCTTTTTGAATGGATCAGAAAACCCTTGGAAAATATAAAAGGACTCCTTTGAGAAGTGCAAAGGAGTCCCCTTCACTGTTTCACACCTAAAAGGAACAAAAGCATAATTGAAAAATAATAAAACACCTATTAAATAGAAGAATGGGATTACTGCAGAGAATAGAATCAGATTTTAAACTCTCCCAGCCTTACACACTATAACTGTAGGATGAATTCAGTTTTCTAGATTCTAGCCTGCTCTCAGACCACGATGCCACAATATACTGGAATACAGCTAATGAGCAGCTGAGTATCTTGCCAAGATCAGGATTTTCTAAAAGAAAGAATCTGTCTCCGTTTATGGAGTCCCATTTACCTGGTACCTCATTCTGCTCATGCTCAGACAGTTCAGTCATTTTCATAAAAAATAGTTAAAACAGCATCTGTCAGTGGTATTAAGGCCATTTGCTCTACATAGTTAACTTCCACTCTTGGCACAATTACGTACACAATAAATATTGACTCACACGAATTTAAGTGATTAAGTACAAACAGAATAGACAAAACATTTTGTCCAATGGTGAGGTGGTTAGAAAGATAATAACTAAAACTCATGAGATTCTTCATAAGTAACATACTGTGTTACTTTATTGACTTTATTTAGAAATGACTTCGTTCCAATAACAGAAAGTATCTAGTACTATTGCACAGTCTCAGCCAGTACATGACATATGAAAGACCACAGCACTGTGCTTTAATGTCATGAAGTGACTGGCTCCATAGCATAATACTTGTAAATATTATACCAGAAGGTCTACCAATATGATGAACAGGAGTCTGTTTGCTTAACGGTTACCCACTGTGTCTTTAATCCCTCATACCAAACAAGACAAGAATGGAAGAATGCAAAAAGGTAAATAGCACCAAAATACATTTTATTTCTTTTGACAACTGAAAGGAAGAAGCCAGGACCTATTGCGGATTTTCATTACAGTTCGATTTATTAGTTTTCAGTGGGTTCCCAGGCTTATGACTCTTTCTTACTGTTTTATACTGCTAACTCATTTTAAGATGGATATAGAGATTTGAAATAAACCAAATGTATATGTATCATAAATATTAAGTGCTTTATAATTACAAAAGTAATACCACTGTGCATGAATCAAAGGAAAGTTCAACCATGTTTCAGATTCTTTGTCCAATTTGTTCTACATTGTTATATACTTTAAACATAAACCAGAATAAACAATATTGGCATCAGTATGACTTAAATTTTGTGAATAAGCCAAAAGGAAGTTATCAGCTCTTATAGGTTATGGTTTATCACAGGTAAGATGCAGTATCAAGGCTAAACATGGTATGTACATAAATTTTGTTTATTCATGATTCTCAGGAGGTTCTGTTATTAAATCTGGTGTTGATAACTGGTTTGAAGGCTCTGCCTAGTTACTTTGCCTATGTTAAACAACTCTTCTAAAACCTAGATTTCCTAAACTATGAGATGGTGATTATGTGTTTGTTGCTATTAGAATCAATGACATGTCACATAGAATGTATCCTTATTGTACTTAGCCAAAAAAATGATACTTTGAAATCCATAAATGTATTTAAAAGAATGTTGGTTGGTCCTGGTAGAAGTCTTTAATTCCAGGAGTCAAAGGCAGGCAGATCTCGATAAGTTCGAGGTCATCAGATGTATACTGCAAGTTTCAGGACAACAAGGACTACACAGAGAAACACTATCTCAAAAACAGACAAAGAGAGAAGAAAGCAAGAGATATTTGATGTCTCCTGAGATCACTTAATAATGACTAGAGCTAGTATCTATTTTTTTCATTTTATATTCAGTCATGTATTATTGTTTTATTTTGTTGTTTTTGCTAATAATGTACAGTTGAATCCTTGGTTGGATGCAGAATACTTTGGTAAGTTGCATAACCACCTTCTGTATCAAAACTAATTTTCTGTCTGTTTTTTATGTACATCAACTCTTTAACATTCACAATATGTGAGCTTGAAAAATATTTCAAAATGATCAATGGAAAAACACAAAGTGCCTATTATTTTCATCCTGTATAATCCATACTGATAAAAAAACAGTAGTAAGTAGAGTTACCTTTTCTTATTCATTATACATACCTGAATGTCTACCAACAGCCTCTGAGGTAGTCCTATTCACACCAAAACTTTTTGTGATACTTAGACCATTTTACTAAAAACATTCACAGCACAAGATCATCAAATACTTCTGGCTAGTTTCTGTATTTGGGGACTAAGTATTTTCTATAATCATTAAGAAGTACTAGCAGAGGTGCTGCTTATGACACAGTAGTATTACAGGCAACTATATTACCTTTTATAATTCCTAAGTGTGTATATAACAAATAGGTACAGGTTGCAATTTTTATTGACAAAAGAATATTACAATACAAATTTTGGAAACTCTTCTTCTCTGAGTTAAAATTATGAATTGTCAAAGTCCTATAAATAGAACACAGAAGTAGAAAATGATACAGTGTCAAAGTGAATAACATTCAGACAGGCCAGATAGAATTATAGAGCTAAGAACATAAAAATGTAGAAGAGTGGGAAATACTAGCAGAGTTGTTTATTTTCATATTGAAAGGCATTGAACAACAGGCTTTATGTGTGGTAGAAAAACATTCCACTTTTGGGTTACCTCCTAAACTAAAAGGTGCTTATTTTGTTTTATGATTGTCAGCTTTACAGTAGTAAATGAAATGAATGATAATGGGTAACACTTGTTAAAAAAAATGGTCATGACCATCAATCTAGGAAGTACTAGAAAAGACAAGACACAATGCACCTGACTTTACTGATGTGTACTGTTTTCTCTCAAATTCCATATGGATAAAAAAAAAAAAGAAAGATAGAAGGATGAGGATGCAGGCTTTAGGTCTCCCTGTTTACACAGAAAAGTAGGAATTTTAAGTTGTATTATTACAATCCTTCATTTGCATGAACTCAGTAACTTGATGAATGCCATTAATTCCTTATTTAGATTTAGGCTTAAACAACAAATATAAAGAAAGTTGGAGAAGAAAACTCTAATTTCTTACAAATGTAGCATAATAACATATCACAGCTTTATGTTATGTCTTTTTAAAATTTTACTTTTATCTTATCAGTTACATTTTATTAACTCTGTATCCCAGCCGTATCCTGCTCCCTCAATGCCTCCCAATGCCACCCTCCCTCCCTCATCTCCACCGTGCCCCTTTCCAAGTCCACTAATAGAGGGGGAACTCCTCCCCATTCATCTGATCCTGTTTTGTCAGGTATCTTCAGGACTGGCTGCAAAGTCCTCCTCTGTGGCCTAACAGGACTGCTCCTCCCTTAGGGGAGGGGGAGGTCAAAGAGCCAGCCATTGAGTTCCTGTTAGAAATAGTCCTTGTTCCCCTCACTATGGGAAACCAATTGGTTACTGAGCTATCACAGGCTACATCCAAGCAGAGGTTCTAGGTTATATCAATACATGGTCCTTGGTTGAATGTCAGTCTCAGAAAAGACCCTGTGCCCAGATATATTTGGTCCTTGTAGAGCTCCTATCCTTTCCCCATTATACTAACTCTCCTTCATTCATATGATTCCCTGTACTCTGCCGAAGGTTTGGTCATGAGTCTTTGTATCTGCTTTAAAAACACAGCTAGTTAGAGTCTTTCAGATGCCCTCAGTAGACTCCTGTCATAAGTTCAATGCATATCCCATCTGTCTTTCTAAACGAGGATTGATCATCTTATCCCATGTCTGCTCACTTGATTATCTTTTTTAGATGTATAGATTTCATTATGTTTATCATATCTTATAGGTCTATATAAGCAAGTATATACCATGTTTGTCTTTCTCCTTCTGGGATATTTTACTCAGAATGATCTTTTCTAGATCCCACCATTTGCCTGCAAATTTCATGATTTCCTCCTTTTTGATTGCTGAGTAGTATTCCATTGCGTAAAAATACCACAATTTCTGTATCCATTCCTCCATTGATGGATATCTGGGTTGTTTCCAGGTTCTGGCTATTACAAATAAAGCTGCTCTAAACATGGTTGAGCAAGTTTCCCTTTTGTGTACTTGAGCAAAGTTTGGGTATATACATAGCAGTGGTATAGCTGGGTCTTGAGGAAGCACTACTCCTAATTGTCTGAAAAAGCGTCAGATAGATTTCCAGAGTGGTTGTACCAGTTTACATTCCCACCAGCAGTGGAGGAGGGTTCCCCTTGTTCCAAAACCTCTCCAGCATGTGTTGTCACTTGACTTTTTCATCTTGGTCATTCTGATGGGTGTAAAGTGATATCTCAGGGTTGTTTTGATTTGCATTTCCCTGGCTAATGAGGTTGAGCATTTCTTTAAGTGTTTCTCTGCCATTCGATATTCCTCTGTCGAGAATTCTCTGTTTAGCTCTGTTCCCCATTTTTTAATTGGATTACTTGGTTTGCTGCTTTTCAGCTTCTTTAGTTCTTTGTATACACTCGATATTAGTCCTCTGTCAGATAAAGGGTTAGTGAAGATGCTTTCACTGCCTCAATCTGTAGGCAGTCGTTTTGTTTTGATGACAGTGTCCTTTGCTTTACAGAAGCTTTTCAGTTTTATGAGGTCCCATTTATTGATTGTTGGTCTTAGAGCCTGTGCTGTTGGTGTTCTGTTCAGGAAGTTGTCTCCTGGGCCAATGATTCTAGGATGTTCCCCACTTTTTCTTCTAACAGATTTAGAGTATCTGGTTTTATGTTGAGGTCTTTGATCCACTTGGACTTTAGTTTTGTGCAGGGTGATAAATATAGATGTATTTTTCATTTTTCTGCATGTGGACATCCAGTTGGACCAGCACCATTTGTTGAAGATGCTGTCTTTTTTCCATTGAATGGTTTTGGCTTCTTTGTCAAAAATCGAGTATTCATAGGTGTGTGGGTTTATTTCTGGGTCTTCTATGCGGTTCCATTCATCCTCCTTTCTGTTTTTATGCTAATACCATGCAGTTTTTATTACTATTGCTCTGTAGTACAGCTTGAGATCGGTAATGGAGATACCTCCAGATGATCTGTTGCTGTACAGGATTTTTTTGGAGATTCTGGGTTTTTTGTTTCTCCATATGAAGCTGAAAATCTTTTTTTCAAGGTCTATAAAGAGTTGAGTTGGTATTTTGATGGGAATTGCATTGAATCTGTAGATTGCTTTTGGCAGGATGGCCATTTTCACAGTGTTAATCCTACCAATCCATGAGCACAGGAGATCTTTCCATCTTCTGAGATCTTCTTCAATTTCTTTCTTCAGAGACTTGAAGTTTTTCTCAAACAGGTCTTTCACTTGCTTGGTTAATGTCACCCCCAAGGTACTTTATGTTATTAGTGGCTATTGTGAAAGGTGTTGTTTCCCTAATTTTTTTCTTGGCCCTTTTGTCTTTGGTGTACAGGAGGGCTTCTGATTTTTTTGAGTTGATTTTGTATCCTGCAACTTTGCTGAAGGTGTTTATCATCTGGAGCAGTTCTCTGGTTGAATTTTTTGGGTTGCTCATATATACTATCATATCATCTGTGAATAGTGACACTTTGATCTCTTTCTTTCCGATTTGTATCCCCTTGATCTCCTTTAGTTGTCTTATTGCTCTGGCTAGTACTTCAAGTACTATGTTGAAGAGGTATGGAGAGAGTGGGCAGCCTTGTCTTGTCCCTGATTTCAGTGGGATTGATTTAAGTTTCTCTCCATTGAGTTTGATGTTGGCTATAGGCTTGCTGTATATTGCCTTTACTATGTTTAGATATGTGCCTTGTATCCCTGATCTCTCCAAGACTTTAAACATGAATGGGTGTTGGACTTTGTCAAATGCTTTTTCAGCATCTAAGGAGATGATCATGTGGTTTTTCTCCTTCAGTTTGTTTATGTGGTGGATTACATTGATGGATTTCCATATGTTGTACCATCCTTGCATGCCTGGGATGAAGCCTACTTGGTCATGGTGGATGATATCTTGATGTGTTCTTGGATTTGGTTTGCAAGTATTTTATTGAGTATTTTTGTGTCAATGCTCATAAGAGAGATAGATCTGAAGTTTTCTTTTTTGTTGGGTCTTTGTGTGGATTATGTATCAGGGTGACTGTCGCTTCATAGAATGAGTTTGGTAATGTACCGTCTGTTTCTATTTTGTGGAATAGTTTGAGTATAATTGGTGTTAGCACTTCTTTGAAGGTCTGATAGAATTTCGTGCTGAAACCATCTAGCCCAGGGCTTTTTTTGGAGGGGAGACTGTGAATGACTGCTTCAATTTCCTTGGGGGATATAGGGCTATTCAGTCTTTCTACCTGATGTAGACTTAATGTTGGAAGATGGAATCTATCAAGAAAATTGTCCATTTCATTTAGGTTTTCAAATTTTGTGGCATATAGGCTTTTGTAGTATGACCTAATAATTGTTTGAATTTCCTCAGTGTCTGTAGTTATGTCACCCTTTTCATTTCTGATTTTGCTGATTTGTATAGATTCTCTCTGCTTTTTAGTTAGTTTCGCTAAGGGTTTGTCTATCTTGTTGATTTTCTCAAAGAACCAGCTTTTTGTTTCATTAATTCTTTGAATAGTTTTATTTGTTTCTAATTGATTGATTTCTGCCCTTACTTTGATTATTTCCAGCCCTCTGCTCCTCTTGGGTGTATCTGCTTCTTTTTTTTTCTAGGGTTTTCATTTGGGCCATTAAGGTGCTTGTATATGACGTTACAAATTTCTTTTTGCAGGCACTTAGTGCTATAAATTTTCCTCTGAACACTGATTTTAATGTGTCCCATAAATTTGGATATGTTGTTCCTTCATTTTCATTGAATTCTAGGAAGTCTTTAATTTCTTTCTTTATTTTTTCCTTAACCCAGCTGTCATTGAGTAACAAGTTGTTCAGTTTCCATGTGCGTTTCGGCTTTTTGTTATTTCTGTTGTTGAGGTCCAGCTTTAGTCCATGGTGGTCAGATAGAATACAAGGGATTATTTCAATCTTTTTGTATCTGTTGAGGCTTTCTCTATGACCAACTATATGGTCTATTTTGGAGAAGGTTCCATGTGGTGTTGAAAAAAAGTTATACTCTTTTGAGTTTGGATGAAAAGATCTGTAGATGTCTATTAGGTCCATTTGATTTAGGGACTCTGTAAGTGTTTTTATTTCCCTATTTGTTTTCTGTCTAGTTGATTTGTCCCTTGATGAGAGTGGAGTGTTGAAGTCTCCCACTATTAAGGTATTAGGATCAATGTGTGATTTAAGCTGTAATATTGTTTCATTTATGAATGTAGGTGCTCTTGTATTTGGGGCATAGATATTCAAAATTGTGATGTTCTCTTGGTGGATTTTTTCCTTGATGAGAATATAGTGGCCCTCCTTATCTTTTTTGATTAACTTGGGTGGAAAGTCTATTTTATTAGATATTAGGATGGCTACTCCCGCTTGTTTTCTGGAACCATTTGCTTGAAAGACATTTTTCCAGCCCTTTACTCTGAGGTAGTGTTTATTTTTGTTGCATAGGTGTGTTTCTTGGATAGAACAGAATGTTGGATCCTGTTTCCGCAACCATTCTGTTAGTCTGTGTCTTTTTATTGGGGAATTGAGTCCATTGATGTTGATAGATACTAGTGATCAACAATTGTTACTTGCTTTTGATGTGGGGTTGGTGTTGTCACTGAGTTTCATTGCTTGTATTCTTTTTGTTGTTGTTTTTGTTGTTGTGTAGTTATCTATTTCCTCTGTTTCCTTGGATGTAGTTGTTTTCTTTGGTTTGGAATTTCCCTTCTAGTAACTTCTGTAGAGCTGGGTTACTATGTAGATAATGTTTAAATTTGGTTTTGTCATGGAATATTTGGAATTCTGCGTCTATGTTGATTGGAAGTTTTTCTGGGTATAGTAGTCTGGGTTGGAATCTGTGGTCCCTTAAGAACTGTATGATTTCTGTCCAGGCCCTTCTGGCTTTCATAGTTTCTGTTGAGAAATCTGGTGTGATTCTGATAGGTCTAGCTTCATATGTTACTTGACATTTTTCCCTTGTTTCTTTTACAATTTTTTGTTTGTTTTGAAGGTTCAGTGTTTTGATTATGATGTGACATGAAGAATTTCTTTTCTGGTCTAGTCTACTTGGTGTTCTGTAGGCCTCTTGTATGTTTATGGCCATCTCCTTCTTTAAGTTGGGAAAGTTTTCTTCTATAATTTTCTTGAAAATATTTTCCAGACCTTTGAGCCTGATGTCTTCTTTTTCTTCTACTCCTATTATTCTTAGATTTTGTCCTTTCATGGTGTCCTTGATTTCTTGGATGTCTTGTGTTTGGAACTTTTTTGATTTTATTTTTTTCTTTGAGAGATGTGTCAATTTCCGCAATTGTATCTTCGGCTCCTGAGATTCTTTCTTCCATCTCTTGTATTCTGTTGGTGATACTTACCTTTGTAGTTCCTGATCTTTTCTCTATGTTCTCCAGCTCCTGGTTTTTCTCTATTTGTGTTTTCTTTATTGATTCTAATTCTGTTTTCATGTCTTGCACCATTTCCTTCATCTGTTTGAATATGGAGTCCTGCTTTTCCATGATAGCTTCTATTTTTTTGTCTGTTTCCTCTCTATGTATCACTAATTGTGCCTCTACTTCTTTGGGTATAATTGCCTGTATTTATATGAGAGCTTTGTTTATTTCTTCTTTATTTGCCTTCATTTGTGTGGACATTTCTTTGAGAGCTTTGTTCATTTCTTCTTTGTTTGCCTCAATTTTCGTGGTCATTTCTCTGAGAGCTTTATTTGTTTCCTCGTTGTTCATCTCGATTTCTTTGGCTATTTCTCTGAGGGCTTTGTTCATTTCTTCTTTATGGGCCTCTAATAGTTAGAGAAACATAGTTTTGAGATCATTTTCTTGTATATCTAGTGAATTGAATTGTCCATTGTTTTGTGGGGTTGCTCTTGATGTCATTATGTCCTGATTTTTGTTGGGTGTGTTCTTACGTCTGCCTCTAGCCATCTGGTTATTTATAACCCTCACTGTTTGTTCCTTGAGTTTGTAGTTCGAGCTATGATCATCTCTTTCTGTTTTCTGGACTGTTTTTTCAGGATGATGAGAGAGGTTCACTGGTTTGGGAGTATGCGTTGTGTTTTCAGTTTTGCCTAAGTAAGGAATGTGACGCTGGCGCTATATGCATGTGCTTTTAGCAGGCACAGTGTGCATGCGTGGATTCTCTGAGCATTGCAGTGGCCTGAAAGCCACTATTACGCAGTTCTGACTGAGATCCAGGGATTGTTTGCCTGGATTACACTGGTGGACCCACAAGGCAGAAGCTTCAACGTTGGAGTCGCTATTCCAAGAATCCCTATGATGCCCACACTAGGGGTGTGGGTGGCAGGGATCTTGTCTGGTTACTTCTGTGGAGAGGCCCTGGGTCTGGGGCAAACTCTCCCTAGAAGCCTCCCTCACTCTCTTGCAAGACCAGTTGGAATGCACAGGGGTTCGCCTTGCTCTCTACTCTCTGATTTGGTCCTGCTGCGGGAAATGCGTGGGTAGGCTATCAGTCATCTCTGTGACAATGTGGTTGCAGAACTCGGTGTCCACCTTTCCTGTGTGCTGCCTCTCTGTTCTTTCCCTCTGTTGACTGGTCCCAGGGTAGCGCAGGAAAGAGTTAGGTTGAGTGTTCTCAATCCCAGTTCCTGGGCCCAGATCTCTCTGCCAGAAGCAGCCTGGCAATAGAACCTTCGTTTGCTGATCCCGAGAGAGTGCCAGGTAGGGTTGAGTGTCCTCATATTCAGAGCTTGAGTTTCTCTGCTAGGGGCTTCTGGGTTAGCTTGAGTGGGGGTGCTGTGTCCTGTGGCAGGCTGCCTTTCTCTCCTTCCCCTCTGACCTTCTCCTCTCCTAGGGCAAGCTTATGGTGGTGTTCTCAGGGGAGTGTCAGAAGGGGTTGGGACTTCTCAGTCCAGATACTGAGCCAGGGTTTCTCTGCCAGGGGTCGGGGGGCTGCCGGTGTTAGGACTTGGTGCTAGACCTTATTGTGCTGAACCCAGGAGAGTCTCAGGATGTGTTGAATGACCACAGTCCCAGATCCCGAGCTGAAGTTTGTTTGCTAGGAGCAGCTGGCAGCACTGGTATCCCAGCCCTGTGAAGCCGCTGTGCGCCTCTCTATCCCTCTGCTCCACTGCGGCAGGGTTATGGTGGCATTTGGGGGAGTGCCCGAAAGGATTGGGTTTTCTCAGCCCTGATCTCAGGTTGGGGTACAGACAATGTGGTCTGTGGCAGATTCTGCTGGATGCCTCCTGCCTCCTCTGAAGAGGGAATAGGGATTTTGAGCTGAATGCGCAGCTGCTCTATGTATGCTGGGAGCTCAATTGTGATGGTGGTGGGTACCCACGGTCAGCGAGAACTTCCAGGGAAAGACTGGGTGACCTGTGATCAGTCTCGCAACTTTCCTTCCTGGTGGGGTTTTCTTGCGACTGGGACTCTCAGTCTCAGGCACCCTTGTGCCCACCAATCAGCCTGGGAAAGTCATCGGGACATGCAGGCTTGCGGCTACTACCCAGAGACCCAAAGCCTGTGTTACCAGGGATCTCTTCCGGGTTCTGGCTGTGCAGCCTGAGAGTGGACCTGACTGAGTCCCACGCTGTGGGAGCCTCCCCTCACCTAGGAAACAGGATCGCTGTAGTTTTAGGGCTCTGAGTTCAGTCTCCTGGTCACTGCATGGAGAGTGTTGTCCAGCTTCTCAGACACAGTGTTCTCCGGGCGCCGCCATCTTGCCCCCCACACTCATGTTATGTCTTATTTGAAAAGAAATTGAGTTCTCAATCAATCCAAAACACAGATAAATGTTAATAACCTATATGAATAGTAATAACCTGGAGGCCTGGGAGCTCTTTCAGTAGTTACAGATCTTGTGTGCAAAGCAGAGTTCAGGTCTCCAGAATCCATATAACAGCTGGTTTTATGTGACATTTCCATTAAGGATGTGGTGCCTACAAGGTGGAAAGAAATCCTATGAATACACTTGCTAGACAATTTAGATGTATATGCCATGATCCATGATCAACTGAGAGTACCCACTTCAATTAATAAGGTAGAGACAAAACCAGTAAGATGCTCAAATCAATGGTGGGTCTTTCCAGGCACTTCACTCAAACCTGCATCCATATGCATGTGAACATGCTTACATACAAATCCCTGCATACAAGATGTACATAAGCATAAGCATGCATATGAGAGAGGCAATATTATAGTGTATAAACACACACACACACGCACAGAGTTGAATGAAGTAAGTAAAATAATTCAATAAAATGGACATTTCTTTGCAGGCACAGTGTTCTTTCACAATATAAAATAGGGCATGAATGTATTCTTTTAACAGTACATGTGTGAAGGATATTTGAGGAGAGAACTTTAAAAGGGTGTATTGTTTGTGTTAGACTGTAGAATAATGTTTCTCACCCTAGGATCCCCATAAATTTGAAATGGTACTAATTTGAAACAAAGCAAGAGAGAAACTACACAAGCAAATGTTTTGCTTTGTGGGTAGGAAGCTTAAAATGAGGAAATTGATAGGATAAATTGCACAAAAATTGTGCATGGGGAATTGCAGAATTACCTCTTTCATCCTGACTGTGGTTTAAGTGTCTCTGCAAACTTACAGTGCTTTACATAGCGATTTGTGAATATCTTACCTCTTTAAATCCATAAGCTCTGTAAACATTCATAAATTTGTTGACAAGGGACAACCTTAATACAGTTTTATGTTCTTCTTAGACTGAAAAGAGTCTCCTAAATAATGAATGGAAACTAGAATAAACATGATAAATAAGCTCTACTGAGGTAGGCACACACAGTACTCCCACATAGAATCAAATGTCTTCAGTGAGGCATGTTTCATCTATATAGTGCAATGAAACTAATATTTCTGATAAACCAGCAGACATATTTCTCATCTTATTAGGCTGCACCATCTGGTAACTACCTTCATTCCCAGTCCCTTATTCAGAATAAAGTGCCCAGATTATTCACACAGTCTTTCTTTGCAAAATAGTACCCATAATTATCCGAGATAATGGAATAAAATTGATGTCTTGTTACTAATGAGCTTAAGAAATTATTCAACTTTGTTTTATTTGATATGTTTCATACCTTTAAAGTGTTTTCTTTCCATCACCTAGTGGGCAAGGTAGCTAGAGAAGGAGACTAAAGGCTTTAAGCTTATTATGTCAGTTCAAGAATATCGTGAAGAGAAAAAAAAAAAAGGATTGAAAATAATATGGAAATATCCAGCATAACTACTTATTTAGAATAACTAATGGCATGGGTGTTTACACATTCTAAAAGTTTGGCTTAAGATAAAATACATGGACAAAAAAAACCCACATTTTTTAAATCAGATAATTGGTTTTGAATATAAACCTATAGTGTGTCAATAAAAAAATGCTACTAAGATTAAAGCCTTCACCCTATTATTTTCTCTTGAACTGCTCATTGGAGAACTGTAGATAATTTCATTATTATATATTCATGTAGGAATGCAGAATCCCATGAGTTGGAAGTTTTCGTATTTAATTTTCTAATGCTGTGAGAAGACGCAATAGCTAAGGCAGATGCAACCACTCCTGAGGTGATCTGATAGACTAAGATCAGAAAGGAGAGGAGAACCTCCCCTATCAGTGGAGTTGGGGAGGGGCATGCATGAGGAAGGGGGAGGGAGGGTGGGATTGGGAGGGGAGGAGGGAGGGGCTTATGAGGGAATACAAAATGAATAAAGTGTAATTAATGGTAAAAAAAAATGCAGCCACTTCTGATGAGAACTGATAGACTAAGATCAGAAAGAAGGAGAGGAGGACCTCCCCTATCAGTGGACTTAGGGAGGGGCATGCATGTAGAAAGGGGGGAGGGTGGGACCAGGAGGGGAGGAGGGAAGGGCTTATGGGGGATACAAAATGAATAAAGTGTAATTAATAAAAGTTAAAAAAATATAGGTAAGGCAATTTATGAAGACAGTGTTGGATTTGGGCTATGATTTAGAGGGTCCATGATGACAAAGCAAGGGCATGGTGATAGGAACCCCTTTTACAGCATGATGGACAAATGGAGACAGAAAGGAAGACCTTGCTGAGGATGGTGTGGACTTTTGGGACATGGACCAGACTATGCAGAACCAAAGATCTCTTCATACAAAGCTTCCTCGTGAGCTTGTAATTTAGGGGAAGTTACTCGGGTAACTGAAGAAGTTGTACAGTTAATTAATCATATACAGTATTCACAAAGTTGACAACATTCCCTTTGGACACAGGCACCAGTGCACACACTCTCCTCCAGCCACACAAGCAATGTATGACGCTCTCTAAACTCTAAACTGATTTACGCTAAGTGAGGAGATATTTGACAAATTAACGGAAAATAATAGATGAATTCCATTGTAATGTTATATAAATCATCAAAAGCAATTTTCAGAGTTTGTCAATATCTGAAGCAGTAGGAATAGTTCAATGGTAAAAATACTTTAGATTCCCCAATAAAAGATTGTGTCAATATTTATACCATTTCATTAGGTGCTAATAAAGCGTAAAATAAATAATATTGTAGATTATTTTCCCAGAAGATAAGTTATTCAGGTGGAACAATAGTTTATGTATTTATTTAAGTTATTAATGGTATGAAAAGCTAAATAGAAACTGTTCAGACAGTGCTAGCACAGAGACACAATGGTGGGTCTCTGGGTAGTGTGGTGAGTCCAGGGTGTATGAGCCCATCCTGATTTCTGCTTCCATTTTATGTTCTCCTCAAGGTGAGATGCACACACTCACACTTCTGTCACATGTGAGGAGCGCCATACTTGCTTTAGTACTGTCTCTTCTTTCCCAGGTGAAACAGAGACACAAGCAAGCAGATAGCCAAGACTAGTGAAGCCATTGGCCTTCCACAGGTAACCATTTTGTTGTCTAATGATGATGACCCTGTATCCCCTGGCCTTTGTGAATCAGCCTGCTGCTCAAGTTTATGCTATTTTCTTAGCTTTGTGCTATCTAATGATATTTAATTTCTGAAAACTTAATCTCAGTCTAATTATTATGCTTGAAAAATTAGTTTTGTGTTTATAAAGGGAAATTACTCTGGAGTTATGGATTGGAGCCCTGGACATGTGTGTGAACATTTATTTGTTATCGTATTGTAGCATAATTACAAAGTCTAGGACTTTGTTATTTGACACAGTCATCTAAATTTTAAGAAACATACACTGCTTAGGCTAGTATTTGGCGCAATATTCAGGTGCACGTTGCACTTATTAGGCACATACAACTGATGTGTGAAAACAGAAAGGCAATGCAATACCTTGCAATGAATAGCATATTATTGCTTTAGGGGAAATACTTAATTGTCACGTATAACCAAGGTTTGATATAAGAAGCATATAACTTCTCTATAAAGTAACTTTCAGTATAAAATCTGATTATCAACTTATTTATTCCCAATGAGAAATGTAGAAGGGAGCTCTTGTGTATTATATGAAGAAAACGCTGTCAATAATACATCTGATAGACTATAGCTAAGGGAGCAAATGGAAGGTGGGACATCCAGCAGTCAGAAGAGATCCTGGAATAGAGCCAAGCACACAAGATTCAGCCAGCAAGATGTGAATAGGACAAATGCATGGTATGTAAGCCCAAGCAATCAGCCATATGTCAGATGTAAATTGGTATACATGGATTACTTTAAGTCTGAGCTAGTCAGAGAAGATTCTAGCTATATGGCCTAGGTATTTGTAAATATTATTATTTCCAGGGTGGTATGGAAGAGGGAGGAAACCACCATGCTGTATTGCAACATATTGGTTCCCATAGAGGAGATTAGAAAAATTAATTATTCTAGATGAGAAAAGTTCCACAGGGTTAAGGAATTAAAATGACAACCCATAGAGATACAATATATTGAACTAAAAATCCAGTTTTTACCTATTGATACATATTCAAAATTGATACATATCCAAAATTTCAATGGGTTTTTGCCATATATTTGACGAGGAATATTTTAAGGATACACATTTGTTAGAAATGGTGACTGTCTTGGAGGTGCCGTTGCAAATTTGGGCTAATTGTGCTTCAGCATGCATATCAATTGGAATGCAACCTTTTTTTGCACATTGTGGCATATAAAATGTTACAGATATGACTTGCAGTTCTGGAGGACAAGCAATTATGGAGCAATCTGACAAAATTTAAAACAGATGCTCATAGAACAGAGTAGAGGTAAAGATTATCCCTGGGATAGTTTAAATGATGCTTTGTTTACTTTGAACTTTTAAAAAGTCAATGAGACAGGTAGTACAACTGCTAAAATACTAAAGTTTAGAAAGGACTGTTGAATTAGATGAGGATATAAAGGCCCTAATTACAAAATATAAGGAATAAGATATGTTGTGTTAGAGAGGAGATTTTATGCTTCTTCCAACAGGAAAGAAAAGGCTTCCATCCAAAGTAATAAAAATCAGATAAGAGAGATGGAAACTCCCTGAAGATCTTGTCCACAGACAAGAAGGAACAAATAAAGACCAAGGTAATATAGTTGCTGATACCTCTATGAGAACAACTCTGAGACTGGCTGAGACATAAATGTCTATGCATAGCCAGTAAATCTTGTTGGGTACAAAATCCTCAGGGCTTACGACATTCTTTTAAATGGCATAGATAAAAAATTGATATTACAGTTTGGTATACAATCAAAAACTGGCTTAAAGAAAGACGAACATCTTAATAGAAACAACCTTGAAAAGACTCATCCTCCAAGTAACTGAAAGGTTGACATATGTATTCCAGCATCCTGCATGATTCCACCTTAGACGGCTTCAGTTACTGTTCATCAAAACTTTCTTCCAGAACAGCTTCAAAGAAACCTGCTCATCCCAATTGATCCAGCTTCACAGACTGTTCCAAAAATGACTTCAATTAAGCCTGTATTTGCTCCACTTTTAGAGACTGGACAACAAATGTAATTATTAGCTTGCATTTTTTTTTCAATTACCCTTGTGCCCTCCAAAAGATGTACTATGGCCCAAATCAGCAGGATGCAACTCCATAAGAACAATGTCCTGTTTCCTTAGGTTGGGATGGGTAGCTTTTAGTTGTTCTATTGGATGATGAATGCTTATCATTTTAATGGGTTGGTTATAAGTTTTTAATGGTCTTAATTAGAAAGAAAACAGGGTATAGAAACTTAAACTTGGGGATTCTCTCTTTCATTCTCTTTTCTCATTTTTAGGTAAGGAGAAAGGTTTTGAGAACAAAAAGAGAGGAATGTAGGAATATCATATAAATAATATAAAAATAATAGGAGAAAAAGGTAGATTATTGAATCTGCTCTTTACAGAATTATTGTTCTCAGATTATTTTATGGATTTATACAGAAATATTACTATTTTGATACATTGGTATACATTTTTGTATACTGTTAAAATTTTTAAGTTATTTGTGATATACATATGTATAGATGTTTCTATTCTTGTATAAGAGTAGATTTTGCAACTCATTAAAAATACAAGGTTTATTTCCAATCATTTTAAAGCTGTTATTACAAATTGTTTAGGATAATTAAGTAATACAAACTAAGAATCAGTCAATTAAACTCATGGTCATGTCAGATACTAACCTAGATCATCACAAAAATATACATCCTAGGTTGAACAATTAGCAAACAGCTAAAAAAAAAACCCTTGCCTATTCAGATATATTACAGATAGATAATGATTATGAACTATGTAAGTTTGTATAAACAAAGTCTTCAAAACCTCAGAGACCTGCAGGCTATGGCATTTGAAATTGTTTTTATTACTTTAAGGCTTTTGGAAATGAGACATTTCAGCTCCTGGCAGCAGCCTGTTAAATTTGAAAGAAGATGATAAGCATAGAAGAATCTTCATTAGCAGATGGCTTCTAATGAAGCAAGCTTGCCACTAGGTGGGGGAAAATTGCCCTTGCTTCACTACAGAAAGAATGCTGTCCAAAATGGGTATGTAGGTAAGTTGACTATCAAGCTCTGCCAAGATAGGGCAAGTAAATCCCTCAGGAAGCCTGGTTAAGAATTTCTGTCTTAAAAAATCTGGGTTAATGCAGACAGCCAGAAGTCTGTCAACTCTAAATGTTGGAAGTTGCTTGACTGAACTTCTTACATACTTAGGTAATATTTATTTCCTTCTCAAGTCACTTGTGAGGATTAAGAATGAATAGCTACAGCCTTACAATTAAACATAAGTTATTTAGTATTTAAAAAGATATTTTTAGGTCAAAAATTTTAGGTTGTTAAAGACAAGCTTTAGTAGAAAATGGTTTAGGTACAGAACTCTGAGTTCATCAAAGCAGGATAAACAACTGAATATTTTTCCAAAGCTGCCAAATGAATTTGGGACTGCTCATTGTGAATGCAATTCTTAGCTAATAGATTTCATAATTATTTCATAATTGTTCTTATTGTATATAGTTTATTATGTAATAAAAAGAGAATATTGGACTAACTAGGGAAAGAGATCTTTTATAGATTAAATGGAAGCAACACCTGTCAATAATAAAACTGACGGCCTTAGGTATACTAAGGTATACTAGGTATACCTTAAGGTATACCTAAGTATACTAAGGTATACTTAGGTATACTAAGGCAGGAAATAGAAGGTGGGACATTCAGCAGGCAAAAGATATTCTGGGACAGAGCTGGATGCATAAGATTCAGCTGCCAAGATGTGAAGAATGCAAACACGTGGTATGTGAGCCCAGGTAACAAGCCATGTAGCGGAATGTCAATTAGTATAAATACATTATTTTAAGTTATGAGCTAGTCAAAGAAGAGCCTAGCTACATGGCCTAGGAATTTATAAATAATATTTTGAGTCTCATGAGTTGTTCTTTCCAGCGAGCTATGGAAGTGGAAGGAAAAATGCCACATCTTAAAGCAACAGAAAAAAAAATATTTCAGTAAAATTGGCAAAATTGAATATTCATAGGTAACTCAGTGTATTTGGATAGATGCAGCTTAATCATAAAATAAGTGACAATGTGAGGATTTCTTAGTTTCATAATTTAACGCGAAAGTATAAATGATTTCACTGGGTAAAGAGTCATGCAAGGAGAGCTTTATTAATTTGTGTCATAATGAGAATTAATTCTAAAAATGTGATCAGAATACAGCAAGCTGATTAGCGACAAATTTGCTATCATCATTACAATGGCATTCTAAATATTTTACATCTATTGCATAAACCATTACAAGAGTCTTTGTTGACAGCAATGTCCACTATGTGGGTAAAATTTTAACCACTAAACACTTACAGCTATTGGACACTCAAACTATAGGCACTGTAATTAATTGAAATTTAATTTAATTTTAATTAACTTAAAATTAAAGTGTGATTACCGCATGTGAGTGGTTGTTATATTTTTGAACAACAAAGTTCCAAGACTTTTTTGAACATTACAAATATACAACATGAATAACTGGGATCAATACCAGCAATACCATTCTTTATTGAAAAGCCATTTTTCTTCTTTTTTACAATTTACTTATTAGATATCCTGGTTGAAGTCCCCTTCCTCAACTCCTCCCAGGCCCACCCTCACTCACTCTTTCCCTCTATCCCCTTCCCCTACTTCACTGAAAGGGGGAGTTCTCCTCTTTTGCCATCTGCCTGTAGCTTACCAAACCACTTTTGATGAGACCTGATAGATTAGGATCAGATGGAAGGGAAGGAGGACCACCTCTATCAGTGGACTGGGGGAGGGGAATGGGTGGAGAACAGGGAGGTTGGATGGGATCGGGAGGGGAAGAGGGAGGGAGCCACAGGTGGGATACAAAGTGAATAAACTTTAATTATTAAAAATAAAAATAAAATAAAATAAAAAAGACTCATCAACAATTCCTGAATCCTCTTCCTCTGTGGCCAGGGGCAAGTGACAAAAGATCAGGGAATTGAGTTCATGACAGAGGCAGTTCCTGCTCCCCTTGCTCTGGAAGTGACATGGAGACTGAACCGCCAATGAGCTACATCTGAGCAGACAGTCTAGGTCCTCTCCATGCATAGTCCTTGGTTGGTACATCAATCTCTGCAAGACCCCCTGGGCTCAGGGTTTTTAGCTTTGTTGGTTCCCTAATGCTCCTTCAATACCACCACCCCCTTTCCTCCATGAGAATCTCTGCACTCTGTAAAAAGTTTGGCTGTGACTCTCAGCATTTGCTTCCATCACCTGTTGGGTGGAAACTTTCAGAGGACCCTCTAAGGTAGGCTCCCATATTATTCCTTCTCTTTCACCATTTCTGGGGTCTATCCTGTTTGTCATTCTGAATGAGATTTAACCATATTCCCTAGGGCCCTTCTTGTTGTTTAGCTTCTTTAGGACTACAAATTTTATTATGGTTATGGTAGTATGGTTATACTATCAATAAATCTGCTTATAAGTGAGTGTATAACATGTGTGCTTTCTGTTTCTGGGTTATGACTCACGATGACCTTTTCTAGTTCCTTCCATTTGCCTGAAAATTCCATGATTTCTTTGTTTTGTTTTGTTTTTAATAGCTAAGTAGTATTCCATTGTGTAAATGTGCCACAATTTCTGTATTCACTTTTCTGTTGAGGTCCATCTAGGTTGCTTCCAGATTCTGGCTATTACAAATAAAGGTGCCCTAGCCAGAGCAATAAGACAACTGAAGGAGATCAAGGGGATACATATCAGAAAGGAAGAGATCAAAGTGTCACTATTCACAGATGGTATGATAGTATATATGAGCGACCCCAAATATTCAACCAGAGAACTCCTCCAGCTGATAAACACCTTCAGCAAAGTGGCAGGATACAAAATCAACTCAAAAAAATCAGAAGCCCTCCTGTATAACAAAGACAAAAAGGCTGAGAAAGAAATTAGGGAAACAACACCCTTCACAATAGCCACTAACCACATAAAGTACCTTGGGGTGACACTAACCAAGGAAGTGAAAGACCTGTTCGAGAAAAACTTCAAGTCTCTGAAGAAAGAAATTGAAGATCTCAGAAGATGGAAAGATCTCCTGTGCTCATGGGTTGGTAGGATTAACATTGTGAAAATGGCCATCCTGCCAAAAGCAATATACAGATTCAATGCAATTCCCATCAAAATACCAACTCAATTCTTTACAGACCTTGAAAAAAAGATTTTCAGCTTCATATGGAGAAACAAAAAACCCAGAATCTCCAAAAAAATCCTGTACAGCAACAGATCATCTGGAGGTATCTCCATCCCCAATCTCAATCTCACAGAGCAATAGTAATAAAAACTGCATGGTATTAGCATAAAACAGAAAGGAGGATCAATGGAACCACATAGAAGACCCAGAAATAAACCCACACACCTATGAATATTCGATTTTTGACACAGAAGTTAAAACCATTCAATGGAAAAAAGACAGCATCTTCAACAAATGGTGCTGGTCCAACTGGATGTCCACATGCAGAAAAATGAAAATAGATCCATATTTATCACCCTGCAGATAACTAAAGTCCAAGTGGATCAAAGACCTCAACATAAAACCAGATACTCTAAATCTGTTAGAAGAAAAAGTGGAGAACAGCCTAGAACTCATTGGCACAGGAGACAACTTCCTGAACAGAACACCAACAGCACAGGCTCTAAGAGCAACAATCAATAAATGGGACCTCATGAAACAGAAAAGCTTCTGTAAAGCAAAGGACACTGTCATCAAAACAAAACAACTGCCTACAGATTGGGAAAGAATCTTCACTAACCCTTTATCTGACAGAGGACTAATATCGAGTATATACAAAGAATTAAGAAGCTGAAAAGCAGCAAACCAAGTAATCCAATTAAAAAATGGGGAACAGAGCTAAACAGAGAATTCTCTGAAGAGGAATATCGAATGGCAGAGAAACACTTAAAGAAATGCTCATCCTCATTAGCCATCAGGGAAATGCAAATCAAAACGACCCTGAGATATCACCTCACACCCATCAGAATGGACAAGATGAAAAATTCAAGAGACAACCCATGCTGGAGAGGTTGTGGAGAAAGGGGAACCCTCCTCTACTGCTGGTGGGAATGTAAACTGGTACAACCACTCTGGAAATCTGTCTGGCGCTTTCTAAGACAATTAGGAATAGTGCTTCCTCAAGACCCAGCTATACCACTGCTAGATATATACCCAAAGTTTGCTCAAGTACACAAAAGGGATATTTGCTCAACCATGTTTATAGCAGCTTTATTTGAATAGCCAGAACCTGGAAACAACCCAGATGTCCATCCTCGGAGGAATGGGTACAGAAATTGTGGTATTTTTACGCAATGGAATACTACTCAGCAATCAAAAAGGAGGAAATCATGAAATTTGCAGGCAAATGATGGGATCTAGAAAAGATCATCCTGAGTGAAATATCCCAGAAGGAGAAAGACAAACACGGTATATACTCACTTATATAGACCTATAAGATATGATAAACATAATGAAATCTGTACACCTAAAAAAGATAATCAAGAGAGCGGATATGAGGTAAGATGATCAATCCTCCTTTAGAAAGACAGATGTGATGTGCATTGAACGTATGACAGGAGTCTACTGAGCGCATTTGAAAGATTCTAACTAGCAGTGTTTTCAAAGCAAAGACTCATGACCAAAACTTTGGCAGAGTACAGGGAATCATAAGAAAGAAGGAGAGTTAGTCTGATGGGGAAAGGATAGGAGCTCCACAAGGACTAAATATATCTGGGTACAGGGTCTTTTCTGAGACTGACATTCAACCAAGGACCATGTATAGATATAACCTAGAACCTCTGCTCAGATGTAGCCTGTGGTAGCTCAGTAACCAATTGGTTTCCCATAGTGAGGGGAAAAAGGACTATTTCTAACAGGAACTCAATGACTGGCTCTTTGACCTCCCCACCCCCCAAAGGAGGAGCAGTCCTGTTAGGCCACAGAGGAGAGCTTTGCAGCCAGTCCTGAAGATACCTGATAAAACAGGATCAGATGAATGGGGAGGAGTTCCCCTCTATCAGTGGACTTGGAAAGGGGCATGGTGGAGATGAGGGAGGGAGGGAGGGACTGGGAGGGAATGAGGGATGGGAACACAGCTAGGATACAGAGTTAATAAAATGTAACTGATAAGAAAAAAATAAAATTCAAAAAAAAAAAACAAATAAAGGTGCTATCAACATAGTTGCGCAAATGTCCTTCTTGAATGGTGGGGCAACTTTTGGGTGTATGCTCAGCAGTGGCATTGCAGGATCTTGAGGTAGTGTTATTCCCAACTTTCTGAGAAAGTACCAGATTGTTTTCCAAAGTCATTGTACAAGTTTACACTCCCAGCAGCAAAATCTCACTTGACAACACATACTGGAGAGGTTGTGGAGAAAGGGGAACCCTCCTCCATTGCTGATAGGAATGCACACTTGTACAACCGCTTTGGAAATCAATCTGGTGCTTTCTCAGACAATTAAGAACAGTGCTTCCTCACGGTCCAGCTATACCACTCATAGTCATATATCCAAAAGATGCTCAAGTACACAACAAAGAAATTTTCTCAACCAAGTTTGTAGCAGCTTTATTCGTAATAGCCAGAATCTAGAAACAACCCAGATGTCCATCAGTGGAGGAATGAATACAGAAATTGTGGTACTTTTACCCAATGGAATACTACTCAGCAATTAAAACAAGGAAATCATGAAATTTGCAAGCAAATGGTGGGATCTAAGAAAGATCATCCTGAGTGAGGTATCCCAGGAGCAGAAAGACACACACGGTATATACTCACTTATAAGTGGGTACTAGACCTATAAGATAGGATAAACATACTAAAATCTATACACCTAAAGAAGATAAACAAGAAAGAGGACCCAGGTTAAGATGATCAATCCTCACTTAGAAAGATAAATGGGATGGACATTGGAAGTAGGGGAAAAGCCATTTTTAAAAACATATTACAGGTATATTCAGTAAACAGGAAAATGTTATCATCTTAAATGTTCCTTTTGGATCATTTTTGCATGCCACTGTTGTAATCAGTCAAATGTATTTATAGTTGAAGTTTTAGACACAACCTTTCTCTTTGATGCTTGGACCCGTGTGGGCAGAGTGGTATTGAATTCTCAGAAATTGACATCTTTAGCACTTGTTTTTTGCGATAGCATTACTCCCAGGTGTTTCATTCTCTGCCTTGCTTTCATGTGTTTCTCATAATATTTCTTTTGGAAAAAAAAATCAGAGAGCTGTTGAGATCAATGCACCGAAATGAATGTTCAAATAAGATATTATATTTTAATTGAGCATCTTAAAAGAATACTAATACTGAGCTTCAATTTGACGCCCTAGAGACGTCTGCAGTAGTTGTTATGACCCTGGCTTTACATTATACCACAGTAGAGGATAAATATGTGGAGAAAATAAATTTTCAGTCTGACCTCATACTTGACCTCACTGCATATCATAAGAAATGAAACATTGATTGATTTCTCAAAAATATAATAGATAACATATATAGGTATTACGCATTTTATGTGCATATAATATTTGAAAAACACCTAATGTCGTGCAGTTACACTACACATACAGAATTTGTTCCCTGACAATACCTGCATTTTATTACCTGATATTGTTGATTGTAATTAACTACAGGCATACTTCAAAAGTTAATTTTGGGGGCTGGAGAGATGGCTCAGTGGTTAAGAGCACTGTCTGCCCTTCCAGAGGTTCTGAGTTCAATTCCCAGCACCCACGAGGTGACTGCCTACAATATGATCTGACGCCTGCTTCTGGAATGCCGGTGTGCATGCAGATTCGGCAGTCTTATACATAAAAACAGAAGTTAATTTCATTATGTTTATATTTCTACTACAAGAAAATATACACCTCATGGGAACAATGGCACGAGTAAAATAAAGCTCCCTTAAACATGCACACACACAAATACACATACAGACACAAACAACAAAAATAAAGAAAAGACAGAAATTAGAGAGAGTAATGAAGAGACAACACACATAAAAATTGTCACAATTACTCTCCTGAAAATATAACCAAGATTATGTGATGTAAATTCCTCAAGATTATTTTTGTTTTTATTTTTTCATAAAAATATCAACAGTAGTAATTAGCAATAATGATAAACAATAACAACTAAAGCTTATTTCAAATATTGAGTTTATACAGTTAAGTTTTAGTGCTGGGATTGTTTTTACAATTGTTAAGCATGCTCCTCCAAGATTAAGTATAACGTACTATTTAGAAATAATTACTAAAAGTTTCAGGAACTAAATTGAAATAAATATGAGGAATAATGAATAAAAGCCTCATTAATAATAAATAAAAATAATGAAACATAATGCCCAAAATAAATAAAGATAATAAAAAAATCATCACAAAGAATGCCATTGACCTGACTGGTAAATTAACAAGTGAATGAAGCCCTGCTTTGTTTCCTGGCTCTAGGTTTCTGCCTAAGTTCTTGCCTTGGATTCCATTGATGAGAGACTCAAGAGTACAAGATGAAATAAATGCTTCCCTGCCCACAGCTCTTTTGTCAGTGTTTCACCACGACAGTGAGGCGAACTAGAACATCAGTGAACATTTCTAAAACATGTTCAACAGTTTTGGGTATCAGGAAATACACGTTTTAAAGCACTACACGATTCTGAGTAATCACGGTCACAAAGCGGCAAAGTTAGGAACTTTTATACACTTTTGGGAGTGTCAATAGCTGCAGTTTGGAAGTCAGTCTGGAAGTTTCTAAACAAACAAACAAACAAACAAACAAACCAAAACCAAAAAGCCTGAAGATGAATTTATGATTTGGCTCAGTTTACCATTCCTGGACATGTACCCAAACAACTTTATTATAGAGACAGAGACAGGAGACACTCTGGTTATTTCTGGTCCTTTCACAATAGCTATGACGTGGAGTCCAGCAACTGATGAATGAATAATGAAAAGGAAGTTCTTATACACAATAAATACTACTTAGCTCTACTAAAAATGAAATTTACAGCCAAGTACGTACAATTGTTAAAAATTTTACAAAGTGAAGTCACCAGGCCTCAGGTAAGAAACACTTCATGTTCTCTCTTATGTCTTCTTGTGTGTCCCTAGCTTCTGATATTTGGTTCTATGTCTGACCTATAGTGCATACAAAAGCCAGGGAAGTAGAGGGAAGGCATTGGTCCTGGAGATGTGTTTAGGAAAAGACTTTAGTAGAATACAAGTGAAATGAGCTATAGAAAGTGATTAGGAGATTACGAGAGAAAGTTTAAAGCAAAATATTAAGGAATTGGTGAAACCAAGATTTACCCAAAATAAAGTGTTTACAAAGACGTTGTTTGGGAATCTACAGTAGTGTATCTACAGTAAAACGTATTGGCAGGGAATAGTAGAAAACATTCTTTTTAAGATGGGAGTAGATGTGTGCATGCATGTGTATGTGTGTGTTTTATTTTATGTGTATATTTTCTCATACCTGTGTTTTTTCTCATCATATTACAATTTCAGAAATCATAATTTTCTATCAATCCCTGAAATCAGCAGTTATAGAATCATAGCTCACCTCTCTATCTCAGTCTCCCAGGTTCAACCATATTAGTTTTATGAACAACTTTGTATTGCATCTGTTTCTCAAGATCAGACCCTGAAATCGAAATTACTCATGCTTCCAGAAAAAACTCCATTCATTTTCCTTACCCTTCTGCTATAAAGTTTGCTGTCCATCATTATATTTTTGTTTTTGTTTTGTTTTTCACAATCATGCTCTCTGGGATTTCTGGCACTAGCCCTAACTCCCAACCAAATTTATGTTGTCTCCTCCTGAATACCGTGAGCTATTGTTACCATCACTGACAGTTCTGTGATGGGAAGATTTACCTCTGTGCTCACGCACATTATAATTTAAGTTTATATCGAGTTTTCGATGCTTTTAATTATCTCCTTATGTATTATCTTTCATACCTTATTCTATGCCTCAGAGCATTTGACATAGCCGCTATTTTATGATCACCAGAACTTATTTGCAATGCAGTTTTAAATCGGTGTTAACCAACCTATTTCCCTGAATTTAGACCTTGGTGGAAATAGTCTCATACTGTTTTCTAGTTCATTATTATTGCGTAACTAGGTGTGCACTGTGCACCTAGCTCTGACCAATCACGCACTCTCAACCCAGAATCCTCTACCCACTCTCCAAAGGTTTAAATAGCCTTGGTTTCCCCTAAGTAAGCAAGCTTCTCAAAGAAGCCTGCGTCCTGAGATCCTGTACTTGGGGTGCTCACCTGTCACCTGAGTTCTCCATCACCCACAGCCATTTCTGTCTCATGCTTTCTTCCCTAAGGATCCAAGTCTTCAATAGCTGGTCTACTTACTGCTCAGTGAAAGGGAACCCTAAAGGCAGTGTAACTAACCTACTTTACCTACTATTTTTTAAAAGATCTTTTGTGATTATATGCAAGGCTTCCTCTATTAATGCTCCTAATGTTTGCCTCTCTTATATCAGGTCTGCATATCCAAATCAGGTGTATTTCTTTCCTTGTTCCTTTGTCCTCCCATCCCCTCTGACTCTACTTATAAAGGTTAGCCTCACCATTTAAATAAATGAGTTGTCTACTGACAGAGTCTCCTGGTTGTTCTGCCCTCTGATTCTCAGGATTCCTCTTCTCTGGATTTATTCAGCACTGCTTCCCCCTAAACTGGGTCAGACTAGCATGCAATGGCCATACCATAATGGAACAAAGTGGGACTTGAGCCTGACAGCTGTCACTGAACGAACATGGAAGATGAGGCATCCCCATGATGAGCAGGAAGGTGAATACTCCCCCAAAGGGCTCTCGCTCTTTCTGGTCTTGCCTCCCTGTCCTGAGGGCTTGTAGACTCTCTCTCTACTTCCAACCTTCTAGGGAGAGACATGTTTAGGCATGGTCCATGAGTCCCACACATCTCAAACATCCATCTGCGTCTTGGGGATGGAAATTTCCCTAAGCTCAGTCCATCCTCATTAAGCCTATTCTCACATTCCCTAAGATTTTCTTGGAAACATCAGTTTGCTCCCGCCGTTGCTGCCTGTTCCTACAAAAATGCTACAGCCTCTTTATGGAAAAAACATTCCTCCTCCTACCTGAAAGCTAATTTCTGAGGACACACACACCCTTTTCAGGAATAGTAAGTCACTCTTGAGCAAGCCCGTGGCTGAAAACATACAAGTCAAATCTGTCCAGCCTTTCCCACCCTCATGGGGCCTTTATTACTCTCAGGGAGTTTTTGAATGGCTCCGTGCTCCTATTGGCCATACCCACGGATTCCTAACAGAAACGGATTCCTTGGCCTGTAGATAAGACAAAGAATGGAGAGGCCTTAAAAACATTTGGCTAAAAGCCATACATCCTTGAAACCTCCTTATCTCTCTCAGATATTCACTTGTTAGTTTAAAATCACTCTTGCTTTGCCATCTGTCTAATCGGGGTCTCTGGACAAATCAATAACTATTATTCCAGTTATAAACAGGCCACTGCTCTGTCACACTTGACATGGCTGCCTCCCCATCTCACCCCTTATCAGAAAAATTAGTTTTGAGGACACTTCCATCTTCACGATAGGGGGAATAGAGAGAGCAATAGACATATTCTCTAACTAGAGATCAAACCCCAGCTACTCATTTCTGAGAGCACCATGGCTTTTCCTCTCCATTCAGAGAACTCCATGCTGTCTACATGGTCCTTAGGGAAAAAGATTGCCATTTCTTCTTATTTTCTGATAGCCATGTTGTTAACCTATTACCCTGGCTATCAGATCCTTTGTCTGTCTGGCTAGATAAAAACTCCCTCTCCTCCATGTTCATGAATTTCCCAATTTAATTCAAGGAAGGACTGCCTCTTTCTTTGCCCAACATCTTCAGTCCAGCTACATATGATCCGCTGCCCAAATAGAAGAAAACTTTAAAAACTTATAGCCCATATATTCTTCTCATTTGCCATTATGGACATAACACAACAACTAAAGACTGGTAATGGCCCCACCTTCACCAACACTTATTCCAAAACCTTCTGCTTACATGGAAAGTCAGTCATCATACAAGGATCTCTCATACTTCCTAAGGACAAGGTATAATTGAAAAAACACACCAAAATTCAAAACCCAGCTAAAACTTCAAGACACAACCTTTTACTCCATTATGTTCAGTTGGGAATGGCCCTAAAATACTAAACTTTCTTTTATTTTATTTTATTTTTTTATATTAATTACAGTTTATTCACTTTGTTTCCCAGTAGCCCTCTCCCATTTCTCTCTCATTTCCTCCCAATCCTACCCTCCCTCCCTCATCTCCTTCTATGCTCTTCTCTAAGTCCACTGATAAGGGAGGTTCTCCACCCCTTCCAGCTGACCCTAGTCCATCAGGTCTCATTAGGACTGGATGCACTGTCTTCCTCTGTGGCCTGGTAAGACTGTTTCCCCCTCAGGGGGAGGTAATCAAAAGGCCAGCCACTGAGTTTATATCAGAGACAGTCCCTGTTCCCATTACTATGGAACCCACTTGGAAACTGCGTTGTCAAGGGCTACATCTGTGTAGGAGTTATAGGTTATCTCCATTCATGGTCCTTGGTTGGAGTATCAGTCTCAGAAAAGACCCCAGATTTTTTGGTTCTGTTGCTCTCCTTGCCGAGCTCTTGTCCTCTCCAGGTCGTTTTATCTCCTCCTCCTTTCATAAGATTCCCTGTACTCTGCCCAAAGTTTGGCTATGAGCCTCAGCGTGTGCTTTGATGCACTGCTGGGTAGTCTTTCAGAGGCCCTCTGTGGTAGGTTCCTGTCCTGTTTCCTGTTTTCTCCCTCTTCAGATGTCCATTCTATTTGCCTTTCTGAGTGAGAATTGATCATCTTACCCAGAGTCATCCTTCTTGCTTGGCTTCTTTTTGTATACAGAATTTGGTATGTTTATCCTATATTCTATGTCTAATATCCACTTATAAGTGATATATACCGTGTGTGTCTTTCTGATTCTGGAATACCTCACTCAAGATGATCTATTCTAGTTCCCACAACTTGCTGGTATATTTACACAATAGAATACTACTGAGCAATTAAAAACAAGGAAATCATGAAATTTGCAGGCAAATGGTAGGAACTAAACTTTCTTAATGTATATAAAAACACAAAATGTCTTTCCATTATATTTCATTGGTTTATGTCAGAACTGACCCCTTGTTGGTGAAATGGCGAAACTACCTAAATGAGATCTGGAAGGGACCTGACACCCTCTTCATTATGGGAAGGCATTTTCTTTATGTAATTCTACAGGCTCATCAGCAGACAATCTGGCTACCAGCATAAAATGTCTTAGACCTCCTCACCCACCAACAAAATGATCTTCCTACCACTGATGGGAACAGGAAGGATGAAACTCAGAATGAGACACCAGGGACTAAGGAACAAGATCATCTGGTAGGACATTCATTACCTGGTGAAAACCATACAACATATGTGTCCACCTCAAGCCTCTATTTTAATGGTACTCTTTGTTACATTGCAAATCAGTCCACCACTGCTCAACCCCCTAATTCTCCCTCACACTCATTACTGGTGTTATTCTGATCAGGAACCATATGATGGCATAAAACAGAATAGCAGGTCCTCCGATTGTCCCAACCAAGGATGGTAAAGCTCTTTCTCTTTTTTCATCCTAACTCTACCTCTGTGACCCCTAAAGAATTCAACCATTAGAGACTTTTGCATTCCTGTTTTAAGTATTTCCCAGGTATGTCTATGTGAATAAGATGAGGCAGTGCTTGTTATCATATAAATATTTGATTCCACCCAACAGGTGTGGTGCAAAAAGGTTTATTGAGCCATGAGGGCACAGAGAGCAAGAGACACAGAAAGGCAGTAGGAGAGTGTAGGAGAAGAGAGAAAAGGAGATGGATAGGACACCCATAAGATAAAGTCAGAGAGAGTGTGCTTGAGTTGGCAGGCTGCTTTTATCTGCATGCCTCCAGGGTGGCTGCAGGTTGCTAGGCAACGTAGAAGCAGATTGCCTATATGCTAACAATATGCTCTGAATGATCCTGCCCTGGTACTCCCCACCTTTGCTTGTCTGGCTTTTGTCCTTGATGGGTCCCCTAGCAGCTATTGGAGCTCTCTCCTTCTCACTCCCTATCTTACACAGTTTCTCAAAAAGCATGTTACTAATGTAGCCAAAGTCACTGCCAGCCATGTTCTGGTACAATGTCAAGCTATTCTCCTTTACTAAGTTCAAATGTATGTGTTTCCAGACCACATCATGGATGGTAGAATGCTGCCCTTATTCCAGACAATTCTCAGAGAGCAAGGCAGGAGTGGGACCATTCCTTACCCAAATCAGACCTAAACCTACTCAAGTCTGTAGGGACAAAGGCCACATCTTGATAAAGCCAGGTAAGCTTCTGTTTTCTTCCCCAGAGAACTGGCTTCTCAGAATCATGTGACTGGCAGTCTGCTAATCTGATAGACTTGGAGAGTCCCTACCCCCCCTGCAGTACTTTCTCCTAACCTTTGGTATTTGAATCTGTATGTTATTAATGCTTGCCTGTCTTCAATCAGGTCTGCATATGCAAAATAGGTGCACTTCTTCCCTTGTCCTTTGGTCCTCCTCTTCCTACTTATAAACACTAGCCAAGCCAATTCAATAAACAAGCTGTCTGCTGACATAGTCTCCCTAGTGTTCTTCTTGTCCTATTCACTGCCACTCACTATCCTTCTTTAGCCAGACCTTCCTTGGTCTGTTTCTTGTTTCTAGTGTGCAGCCTGACCTTACCAGAGCCTGACTCAATCCAACATGTCGGTACCTGTAATCTAAAAATACAGTCATTATTAGAACAATGTTTGTGAGTCTTAACAACTTGCTTCCATTTGGTAATGAAGTTTTGGCTAATGAAGTTTTGTTTTAATTGTAAATATAGAATAATATATTTTAATACTGTGTATGTATTTAGGATAGCATTTTATATCTACCTGTCAACTACACTGAAAGAAAAGTGAGAGTGAAAATCTGCATTATTTTTATATATCAAGCTCAGTGTAACATCATGGACACAGAGATGCCAAACTGTACAATTTCCTCCTAGGGCTCCAACATCAGCATTGCCAAACAATTGCTGTGAGTTGGAAAAACATTCTGGATATTGATATTCAATATTTTTAACCTTTGTCAGTAGGTGATGAATTAACTCAGCTCCAAGGCTGTTCCATTTGACAGTGAGTGCTGATTTACCTCATTTCTCACTGCAGGGAGAAGAATCAGATCCAGGGAGAACAGCCAATAGAAGAAAAAAAATGAATTAAAAGTGAAATTAGTGTGCTTATACTTCAGCACTGTTAGGCATCCTAGAAACTCGGGGACATTAACATTCTTAATATAAAATATTGATGTTATGCAGTATTAATATGGCACCACACAAAGAATTGACAGTGTTTAATGTTTCATGGCAGCCTCCTTGCTGGGCATAGACTCCATTTTACAATCAAAAAGCAATTAATTTTAGATTCAAAAATATTAAAACCCCTAGAAGAATGGCAATTAGTTTGTTTTTTTTTTTTTGCATTTTTATTATAGCACCTTATTCCTATATAATGAGCACTCTGTTCTTTGAAGGCATTGTGATCACTGCTTGCTATTGGTTGGCAAACTTCAGAGAGAGGAGTGATCTATTCGTGCCTTCTTATCCAGAGGAATGAGTATTATTAGTCACAGCACTGTCAAAAAATCACTTATCTCATTTGGAATTCCATTTTTAGAAACTCTTTCCAACCTTTGCTTTCATGAAGCTATTTTGCTTTTAACTCTCCTTCCATACAGTACAGCTTGATAATACTGAAATGTAGTTACATAGAAGGTGTACAATAATTTGTTTTTTTCTCACTAAAATTCTATTCTTATTAAAATGAGTTGTTCTCAGAACTCTATTGTACTTTATTTAAATAAAAATTTATGTATGTAAATAAATAAAATATAATTCTTATATTTATATAAATAAATGAAAGTTTCATTTCTCAACGAGTTATTTGATGTGCAACACACACAAATACATACACTCAGATACACATACCCACACAGAGAGAAAGAGAGACAGAGAGAGAGAAAAAGACGATATACACACATGTATGTGGAAATATGTCCATCGTCACACACAGAGAGAACCTCACACATATACACTAATTTACTTAAGGTATTCAATCCATTAAAATCATATTTCAGTGAGAAAAATAAAAATGTAGATTACACAAACTTAAACTAGTAGAAAAATTGTGTCATGTACTCCTCTACATTCTCTATTGGAGTTTAAATTCTGCAAAGTTTTCTAAAAAGTGTTATTTTTGAACTTTCAATTAAAACATGGCTATGTCAATTCTCCCTTTTCCTTACTCTTTCAAGCTCTCACTTGGCCACCTTTGCCCCTTCTCAAATCTGTGGCCTCTTTTTCTTTGATAAGTATTGTTTTACACACACACACACACACACACACACACACACACACACACACATATGCATATATATTAATAAATGTATAAATACAACTTTCTGAGTATGTTTAGCATTGCTGTGTGTAAATAATTCAGGTCTGATTATTTGGTATTACATAACCAATTTGGGCTAACTTGTGGGGAAGACATTTCATCTCTTTCATCAGTTGTTAGTTGCTTATCGCTCGTATAGCCAGTAGTGTGGTTACAAGCAATTTCTCCTTTCCACAATTTCATGACTGTTGGTGTTGTCGTTATTCAGGTCTGGTTTAGGCAGCTGTATTTGTGTGGCATCGTGGGGATAGCTTCCCTGTCATTTCGAGGAGATCGAATGTTATGGCAGACTTCACAGTTATTTGGAATTTACAGTGTTTCCACCACGTGTTTTGAGATAGTTCCTGAGCCTTAGGGGAACAAGTTGGGTTGTACATACATCTTGGGCAGATTAGTTCTCTGTCCCAGTGGTGGTTTTCCTGATGTTTTCTGTCTGCTATTGAGGAAAGCTTCTTGAATGAGAAGTAAACTAATCTGTAGATATAAGAATATCCTTCAGAATGCAGTTAGAAATTCTACTGCTCTAGGAAGTTGCAGTAGAATGTTTTGCTCTAAGACCAGTGACCTCATACTCCAGGATAGTTGACTGTTTCAAGTAGTAGGTATGATCCCATCCTTTGAACGAGTCTTAATTCCAATTAGAAAGCTGTTGGTTATCACCAAAAATTGAATATCACCATTGTACCCACTCAACAGTCTTGCTGACTTTGTTACTGCTGTGGTATTGTAGCTGTTTAGAACCTCTAATTGTTTACCCCTTTGACAGCTTACATAGCATCCTTGATATTACAAAACCTAGTCCTTATAATGAATCTTTAAGGTCAGATTCAGCTCAAATATTCTAAGTACAAAGTGTCCTTTAAAATGGAGACTTACCTACAACCTCTATCATAGCTCTTCTGTTCTTAAATTCTGATTGTTATAACAAATTACTATAGTTTGGACAACTAAGACAGCCATCATTCATTTCAGAAACTTTCAGAGTATTATCTAAAATAAAAGTGCTGGAATCTTTGGGGGCTAGACTCCTTGTTTACAGACAGATATGTATTCTCACATGATCTGCAGAAAAAAATAGTGACTTATTTTCTTCCTAAAGGGTTCTAACATTCTCATGAGAACACTATTTTAATCCCTCATCATTTCTCAATGACACGATTATGATTTGAACACTCAAATTTGGGAATGAAACTTCTATTCATAGAACCTCTCCTTTCTGCATATATATATTAAAAAAAAACTGTGTCATTAATGTATGAATTTTCTGCTTTGTACCAAAAGTACCTACTGCTTTGAAGAGTGAGGTGTCGCTATTGCAGAAAGATATGCTGTTGGTTCACAAACGCAATTAAATTCTTCCACTGAACAGTGTTCAAACATACACTGTATTTATTTAAAAGTAAAAAGAAAAAGTTTTAATTCCTTTGTGAAACTTTACGTTACATGGAGAAAATGATAGATGAACAACTCCAAGTCTTAATAACAACTGTATATTTTAAGACTCATTTGATTTATTTACCATTACTTAATAGCTTTCCAAATGCATAAAACTGAACCACTGATCATGGCATAAAATATGTCTCCCGAAATATATGAATTTAGGTATAATTATTTTTAATTATCTTAAAATTTCTTATAATATATCTTTTCCTTTTGTGTTCTTCATGGACAAAATATAATTGATTTAAACTCAAAATATAGCCACTTTTACAGAAGTTTTCTTAATTCATGCCTCATGTTTTCTTTCCATATACTTTTACCTACAAATATTTCTTAAAAGATTTTTATAGGCCTTCGCTAGTATTTTTAATGCAATCAGTGTATGTATGTACCTCTAAATGTATTTATTATTTCTTTTCTTACTCAAAAATCATACTGAAAAATCCTGTTTTGATTTGGGCATATAAATCCCTGTCAATGCTGAGAGTGCCTTGTCTGAGTATCTTACTATGTTGTAGTTTTCCTGTTTAAGGTTTAAAGTGGTTCTTTTGTTTGTTTGTTTTTTAAACTGTTTTTTAGTGACGGACATTTTGATGTCCTTGCAATGTGAATTTGTTTATAAGCTGCTTGGTGAGGGCATTGATACCACAGACTTTCTAAAAGGAAATGCTTCCAGAAGAATAAACGTGTATGTAATTTTTCTAGGTATCGGCACGCATACCTGTTTAGGATCTTTATTATTTGCATTTTCATGAATGATAGATGAGACTTTGTCAAACAAAATTTTTGCTACTGTCAGGTGAAAAACCATATTTCTATTTGAACTTTTATGTGTAAAGTTAAAAGTGATAAAAGTAAAAATCCATTTGTAATCATTTTCCCTGACTGTTGTGTAAATCTCTATTCTGTTTATTATACTTGATTTGTTCTTTAGCACCCTTTGTCTTCAGTTAGGAATATATTTTGACTGTAAACTTTTTATTTTTACTTATTTTCATAATTTGATTTTTAAAAAATTTCATTAATCTCTTTCATTGCTTAAAGTCACCTTAAGACCAACTGCTACATGAAATTTTAGGACTCAACTAATTATGATTAATTTGATTTTTTACTGAGCAGTTAATATGCATCAGTATCAATTTTGACAAAACAAGAAAAACAAAGCCATGCTATTTTGCCTCCATTTTTCTTTTATTGAAAATAGATATTTTAATAAAATCCTGATATACTATTCTTTATAAAATCATATCTCTGGGTAGGCAAGATGGCTTAGATGGTCAAAGCACTTGCTGCCAAGTCTGAAGGCCTGGGTTGTACTCCCATGACCCACGTGGGAGGAGAAAACTAAATACACACATGTCATGATGCATTCAGGTAGGCCTGAAAAGACATATATAAAAAATAAATGAGTGTAAATAAAGTGAAATAATGTTATCGTTTTGACTTGCCACATATAGAGTTGTATGCCAGGGACTAAAAATAGGATTCTAAGCATAATGAGTATTGAGAGGAAATAACTTTCTTCAGCACCCATATGTTGAAATATTAAGTTCTGGAATGATTGTATTAAGAGACGACATTTTGGGGGAGACATTTAGGTAATGATGGCAGAATCATCATAAATGGTGTTAATTATGTTAAAAGAGTTCATAAGAACCATTTTACACATTCAGTGTTGTACTGACATATTTAGAAGGTCTTACCTGTGACTGAAAAAATAACCCATAACAGATAACATACTGACATTGTGGCTTGGACATCACCATTCAGAAAACTGACAAATAAATTTTTTAATTTTTAAAATTTATTATATTTTATTATTTAAAAGTTTTAAAATTTTAATATATTTCAATCATATTCTTCCTATCCCCAAAGTCCTTCAATATCCTATTCCATTCCCTACCCATATAACTTTAAGTTCTTTCTCAATTACTCCTGTACAATTTCTCCTAGTGTGATCCATTGATATAGGCACTGCTAATGCATTAGAGGAACACGATTTTCCCTTTTTCTCAAATGAATGGTTTAAATGACAGCCCAGTTGTTATCTTTTTCCTCTACAGGCTAGGCATTTATTCATTTGTTTTTAATATATAAAAAGTAAAATATGATAAGAAAAATAATAATAAGTTAAAACCAACATTATCACATCAATATTGGATAAGAAAAATCAATAGAGGGAAAAGAACACAAGAGAGAGCCAAAGAAACAGAGATCCATGCATTATTGCACCCCAGAATCCCATAAAAAGAATAGACTGGAAGCCATAATATAAGTACGGCAGACGTTGTACTGACTCCTACATCATCCTTTCATGATGCTTGAGACCCTGTAAATTCGCACGAGTTTTTTTCATGTTAATTTATATTTGCTGCCATCTACTGTAGGAAGAAGCTTCCCTAATGATGGCTGAACAAGGAACTGACCTAGGAGTACAGCAAAATATTGTTAGGCGTCATTTTACCACAACAATTTTCTTCTTCTTTTTAGGACCAGTATCATTTGGTTTTCCCCTAGATCTCTGGGCTATCTTGCCTTAGATTTATGGTCACCCAAACAATGTCCAGTATAGGTTTCATCTCATTAAGTGAACTTAAGTCAAATCAGTTATAGGTTGGTGACTCCCACAAGATTTCTGCTACCATTACTCTAGCATATCTTGCAGGAAGTACACCATTGAAAATAAAGGGTTTGCAGCTGGATTTGGGTTTGTTTTTCTTTTTGTAGGCTGAAACATAATAATTAATAAAGGCAGTTTACAGCAAGTTCATAGGTCACATCGTCTTAAATGAAGAGGAACTCAAAGCAAATCCACGGAAACCAGGAAGAAGACAATGATACCTCTTCAATATAATACTTGAGGTCTTAGCTGGAGCAATAAGACAACTGAATGAGGTCAAGGGGATACAAATTGAAAAGGAAGAATTCAAACTATCATTATTTTTAGGCATGAGAGCACACAAGAATGACACTAACATTTCCACCAGGGAGCTCTTACAGCTGATAAACACTTTCAGCAATGTAGCTGGATAGAAAATTAACTGGCAGAAATCATTATCCCTGCTATATACAAATGACAAATGATCTGAGAAAGAAATCAGGGAAATAATACCTTTTATAATAGCCTCAGCTAATATAAAATATTATCCATTTCTTCTAACCAAGAAAATGAAAGACTTTGTATGATGCATAAATTATTTATTTTTCATAAACTTTCAGATGTGTGGTATTTGTTATAACAGACTAAATGAGCTAAAACAAATACATGTTCAAACAGAAAGTGAATATCATTCACAGAGATATTTATCAGCATTATAAAACATATGATGTATTATTCAACAGTTTATCAGAAATCAAATATTATACTTTTGATGTAAAAGGCCAAACATTACAACAAAAATAACACTCTTGGTTTCTCTGTCATGAGTAATTTAGAAAAGTTTTAGAATATTTCTGTATTAGTAACAGAGAGACAAATTTCACAGTGCACTTCCTGAAAACTATTCACAGTGGATTTTTGACTCAAGTAACAGTAACTGTAAGCAAAATTCTTCCTTCTCAATAGTTTCTTTCTTTTATTATATCAATGCAGCACTATTTTTCAGCTGAGAATGTCCTTGTGCTCAGAGATAGCATATACTTTCAGGCTCAATGCTGTGAAATGCTATCATAAAGCTCCTAAGTCTTGCTGATGGGGACTCTTAGTCACTAAAACCAGGTGCATGTTCTTCAGGATGAGTATTGCCTCTGGTACAGACTCACATCAGAGCAAATTTCCGAGCATTAACATTTCAAAGCAGCTGAAGAAAGGGGACTATTATAATCCTAGCTCTCTAGGGCAAGCCACATTTTCAGCACATACACAATTTCTTTCGGGGCTTGTGATTTGTTGTGAGCTTTTCTTGTTTTGTCTATTGTTCTTTGCCTACAACATGTTCCATTTTACTGAGAGTAAATGTGCTATGTTTTCTTGAGTGGGAGACATACCTGGTTGGTAATAAATACTCTGCTGTTTTATTTCTTTCTTTCTGCATGTGTGAATGTATGTGGGCGTGTGTATGTAGTGAGTAGGTGTGTAAGCAACATGTGCATACGGAGGCCAGACATCAATGGCCAATTGTATTTTTCAATAATTTCTGCCTGAGTTTTGAGACGGGGTCTCTCACTGACCCTGGAGCTTACTGACTCTTGGATGGATAGTGAGATTCAGTATCCACAAACAAATAGTATAAAAGGTGGAAGTGGAGGGAGGCAGGGAGACAAGGAAGCAGGGAGACAGAGACAGACAGAGAGAGGGGAGACACCTACACAGAGAAAGAGACAGAGAGGGAGAATGTAAGCAAATTTAACTACATCTCCATGCAAACTAAACCAGAAAAATGTAAAGCAAGTATTCTTTTGCCTTCAGTTAATTTTAGTGTTTAAGCAGAAACTATGTTATGATATTTCAAAGACGCTTGTTCATTCTTGTCAAATAAAATATACCTTCTTAATAATGCATTGCATTTTGCAGCAAATTGGTTTGCAGAATCATCCATGCACCTTGAGGAAGGAAGAGGTAAAAAAAAAAAAAAAATCTCCATGGAGGTGGGAGGAAAGAATGGCCCTTGGACCTTCATTCAGTTCCTTGGAAGGAGAAACTGACACATTTCCTAATCCTCACATTTCAGTGGCAGTCCCCTAAGTTCTCTCTCTGTTTGACCTATCCATAATTGCTGTCCTGTATCTTCAACTCCTTCACTGTAACACTAAAAACTTCACGATTGCAGAAAAGGGAATTGAGGAAAGGTCAAACCTGTAATCAAGATGTGATTTCTGGACTAAAAAACAAGTTGGTTATTTATATTAAAAACAAAAACTTCAGGGCAAATTAATTTATAGACAGTAAGGTTATATATTGTCCTTTAAGTTTACTGACAATATTTAGAAATTTTAAACCACAGTTCTTAAGTGTGGAAACTATAAGAAAATAATTGCTCTGCTAATTTTAGTTTATATGCAAGGAATGAGTTTATATGCAAATTAAAATTAACTAAAAATAAATTTAACCAAACTTTAACTAATAACATTAAACTAGTAACATTTCACTAGTAATATTAAAATGTTACTAAAATTAATTCCTTTCATATTCTTCATTCATTCTTTTTTTTTTTTTTTGCCTCCCCTCCTTTCATCATTTTTCTCTATATTCCTCCCTTCCAAAATCCAGTACCTGGAGAAGTGCAGGATCACATAGAGGGCAAGAAATTGAAGTCACAGGAAAAAAGCCACTAGTCAAACAGTAGTCAGCATTTTGACAGAAATCATTATAAATCATTTCATCCCTATTTACTTTGGATTCCTTGGGTATCCGCCATCAGCCAATCTTTGTTGATTATTTTGGATGTCTAGCACAAGCCATATTATTAAAGAAGTGATATCAGTACCAGGCTTCCTAGACATTACTGGCCAGTATTTTTAAAGTTTAAATCATACAAGACATCTTGCTGAATAGAAATCTCTCAAGATACTGTCAGGTATAAATATTACAATTTTTTTCTATATAAGCATACATGTTCAATAGCACGTAATAATATATGCTACTAATATTATTCAACAACACAATAATAGTCACAAAATTTCCTTTGTTTTAAGGAAATGTTATCTTTATTATAAGTAATTCCCTTATAACGTATTAGCATAATATTATACCTTGGGAGAAAAAGAGAAAATAAGAACAAATGTGGAGTTGTATAACATGATATATATTAAATAAGAATGGTACCCAGATATTGATAACAATATAATGTATTTTCAAGTATACACTAAAGTGATCTGTCCTATAAATTTATTCATTTTTACACAAATTTGTGGAAAATTGAAATGTGAAGGAAGTTTTCAAACCTGTGTTCTATCTGCATTTTATTCACACAGCACATAAGAAGGGGGACAGCTGGGTTTACCTTATGTAGTCCTCATTAATGATTTTTACAGTAAATCTTTCAATTAACACATTGTATGTTTTGCTTATAATGAAAGTTAAGAATAAATAAAGTAAATAAAAACTTTAAGAAATTTACTTCAAGGATTTATTTTAAAAATTAATCCTCTTAGTCTTTGAAGCATTTCAAAAAGCCATTGAAATTCTAGAACTGAAACATCAAGAATTATTTTAGTGTCTCTTAGCTGTTAATTAGTTTGATATATTTTTTGCGGACACCATTATCTCCAGCTGCTGATGGATTGTGGCACAGAAGTTGGCCTCATTTCTACATGACTCTAATTATATTGGGTAGCTATTGCAAATATTTTTCAGAAAGAATACAATAGACAAAATTTAATTTTAAAATTTAGTTTAAATTTAAGATTTTGGCAATACTTTAAATATAATTACATCCACATTGATGTCACTAGCAAATATTAAAATGATGGTTGAATTCTGGAATGTTTTATTTATTGAGTTAAACAAGGTCAACATCAATAGATATGAGAAAGTGGATAAAGAAAGGCACACACAGTAGTTAAATACCAAATACCTATCCCTGAAAATATATGTACCAATTCTGTACAGACTGAGCAGATTATGTATGTGTGTATCTCCAAATATATATTATACATATAATATATACTTTGTAGTCTTTATAAAGTGAAAGTTCTTTGCTAATTTTATTCTAATCTTTGAAATGAAATCAGTGCCTGTTTCTACTTCTGTATGGAATGATAGAAGAACAATGAGGATCACTAAACTTATGTCAAAGTTCAAGACCTCATTCTTTACTTTATAAAGTATAAATTATAAAGTTATAAAGTAAACTTTAAAACTTTATAAAGTTATATCATTTCTTAGCATTCAGTATGTACTAAATGAAGCTTTGATTCACACTTCTTCAGGTGTGCAACCTGAATCACAAATGTAACCAGATTAGAAAAGATATCTACTATTTTATAGAAAAGAATTATACTATGAATAAAGCTGTTTGAAATTCTTTATTATTAACTGTAAAATTATTCCTCCACAGTATTTTAAGAAAATTTTCAGATTTATCTACTAGTACAATTACTTAGCGTGACATTAAAACAATACTGCTTCTGTTTATTTTATTTTATTTTTATTTTTATTTATTAATTACCCTTTATTCACTTTGTATCCCCTCTGTGATTCCCTCCCTCCTTCCATCCCAATCCCTCCCTTCCTCCACTGTAAAAATTGTACATGGAAAAACAGTAGAGCAAAAGGCAACATGTTTGCACTGGTCAGTAGAAGATGTTCATATAATTATGCCCAGTTAAATTTTCCTAAACTCATCTGGAGAAAAATTAATGAGTGTGTAACAAGAGAAGACGTGGGTAAAATTAAAAGGCATCCTTTCCATGTGGAGTTAGCAAGACTTTTCCCAGTAGTGCCTGCCACTGTGGGGTTCAATTTTCTTGCCCTATGCACGAGCTTCCTGTCTTATTAGTTGTTCAACTTGTGGGGTCATAGTGGTTTTCCTCTGCTACCTACATGGTTATAAAAACAGTACCTATCTTTCTCATTGTGGAGTTTGTAGCCTTGGATAAATTTTGTTACCATTTATAAAGAGGATATTTAACTTATGATACATGCTGTGTCAAAGGCTTATCTGTTTATCACTCATTGCCTTTCTGTGTCTTGTACAATATATACCCCAAAGATATATTTACATTTCTCATGAATTTAAACTGTAAGAATTTAAAAATTTAAGATTTTAAGTTGTAAGAATTTAAGCTGTCGTGGATGGAGATAACCAAGTACAACTTGAAGTGTAGATAATCCTTACACCTTATAAAGAATAGGATATAAACTTTTGAATTGGAGACTAGCATGAAAAAGTATGGTCATAAGAGTGAAAATATACCAAGTCTAATTTGTGTTGCCCATATACTCACTGGAACATGGACAGTCTCCCAGTGGCCAGTCCGTTAAAGAGCATTTCATTCCCATCCCACTCCTCCCTAGCCAGCAATGGTCAGTTGAGGAGGAGTTATATACCTCAGTATCTCTATTTTGTCGTTGGTGCTTGTTTTTTCTTGTTTTTTTTTTATTTTTATTATTAGTTACATTTTATTAACTCTGTATCCCAGCTGTAGCCCTCTCCTTCATTCCCTCCCAAACCCTCCCTCCCTCATCTCCTCCCTGCCCCTTTCCAAGTCCACTGATTGGGGAGGACCTCCTCCCCTTTCATCTGACCCTATTTTATCCGGTATCTTCAGGTCTGGCTGCAAAGGCCTCCGCTGTGGCCTAGCAGGACTGCTCCTCCCTTGGGGTGTGGGGAGGTCAAAGAGCCTGCCATTGAGTTCCTGTCAGAAATAGTTTCTGTTCCCCTTTCTATGGGAAACCAATTGTTTAGTGAGCTACCACAGGCTACACCCGAGCAGGGGTTCTAGGTTATAACCATACATGATCCTTGGTTGGAGAAACAGTCTCATAGAAGACCCCTATACCCTGGTACATTTGCTCCTTGTGGAACTCCTGTCCTCTCCAGGTAATACTAACTCCCCCTTCTTTCATGATTCCCTGAACTCTGCCCAAGGTTTGGTTATGAGTCTCAGCATCTGCTTTGATACACTGCTAGGTAGAGACTTTCAGAGGCCCTCTGCGGTAGGTTCCTGTCCTGCTACTTGTTTTCTCCTATGTCCATGCACCTCACATTTGTCTTTCTAAGTGTGGATTGATCATCTTACCCTGGGTCTTCTTTCTTGTTTATCTTCTTTAGGTGTATAGATTTCATTATGTTTATCATATCTTATAAGTCTACATAAATGAGTATATACCGTGTGTGTCTTTCTCCTTCTGGGATACTTCACTCAGAATGATCTTTTCTAGATCCCACCATTTGCCTTCAAATTTCATAATTTCCTCCTTTTTGATTGCCGAGTAGTATTCCATTGTGTAAAAATACCACAATTTCTGTATTCATTCCTCCGTTGATGGACATCTGGGTTGTTTCCAGGTTCTGGCTATTACAAATAAAGCTGCTACAAACATGGATGAGCAAATGTCCTTGTAATTTGTTTGTTTTGTTGTTGTTTTTTAAGACAGGGTTTCTCTGTGTGGCCTTGGCTGTCCTGGACTTGCTTTGTAGACCAGGCTAGCAATGACAAAAATCCACCTGCTTCTGCTTCCCGGAGTGCTAGGATTACAGGTCTGTGCCTTCCAGCACAGGTCCCTATTGCAATTTTAAGAGTTCTCTGCAATAACTTTCTGTCTAGACTTTTTCTTTTTTGATGGGGAGAGGTTGCTCGGTGGTGAGGTCATGAAGAAGCCTTTACCTCTCTCTTTCCCCACTGTGAGTCTGCAGTCATTGATACCACTGCAAAGGAAACCTCCTTTTCCTTTACAAGTGAGTGTGACTGGGGTAAATTGTATAAAATCTCAAAAAATAATTAGTAGAAATTTTATGTTTGAAAAAGTAAAACTTGCGATCAAAGGCCTAATATTTACCCACTTCAGCTTCATGGCAGTTAAACAACAACAACAACAACAAAACAAAACAGACAAAGCAATAGCTATGACTTACTGCTGAGACCAAGGACTGGAGTGAAGTGACACGTGCTGTAGTATCGAATGCTAAGCTACATTCACTATAATGAGCTCAATGCATGAGCACACTGAATGATAGCCCTACGTGTAAACTTGAAAACATTACAGCTTGAAATTAATTTTAAGAAGCGCTATGAATTCTTTTTATTTTATGGATTTATTTGTGCATTCATAGCTTTAGCCATTTAGCAAATAATTGTTTGAGTAACTCCTAATAAGTTTCTGGAGCAGTGCTAGATGTCAGAAACGTAGCTGAGCATGAAATGGACTGTGTGACATTTTCCAGCACTTCTTCCTAATGTTTTCATTCTGTCATATCAATTTTATTTCAACAGTTTTAGTCATTTATTTGGAATTTACTTTAATTGCTCTCTATTATTCAATTAATTTAAATATTAGTTTAATATTTTACAATTAACAACCTCAATCTTGACATATTTCCTGTGATTTTTTTTTAATTAAGTTCAAAGTATTTCAAGTGTTGTGACATTTTGCTTTATAGAACTTTGAGCATCTTTTCTACTGTGGCTCTGTCTTTTATGTAGCCTCAATGTCTACCATGGAGAGTGATGTCCTAGTCTTTGACATTAGCAATTGTTAACACATGTTAATAATTTTAAGTTCAAATATCCTAAATACTGTCTTCTGTCTTCTCATGAGAAACACACCTGAATTCAGTAATTTCGCGGTTTCATGAGAACATATGTACATTGATTTTCGTAAATCGTCAGCCCTGTTCTCTTATTTCTTTTCCTAAAATCTTCTTCATACTTTCTTCATTCTATCTTCCAGCATTACAACCAACTTCATGCGTACATCTTGGAATAGCTTTTCTACTCTGAAAGAAATAACAAAAGCTCCACATATTCTGAGCTTCACATAAGAGGGGGAATCCAATTTTGAGAAAATATACACTATGTTACTCTAGCTTTCTTTTATTCACAAAGTTATTAATTTTATTTTTTTATACAGTATTTTGCTCTGGCTAGTTTATCTGCTCTCAAACTCATGTTTCTCCTGCCTCGACCTTCTGAGTGCTAGAATTACAGACATGCACCCACCATGATCAGCTCAGCTAACTTTTCATAATTTCTCCTAAAATTATCAGGAGATATATCATATGATCCTAGTGTAATTTTTTCATCTCCTTAAAAATTTTTACGATTCATCCTTTCTTTCTGAGACATTAGCACATTCTTTTCTCCTCAGTGTCATATAATTACATTTCTGTTTCTTTTTTTTTATTGCAAACACAAAAGCAATGAGAAAGGTGATGTAAGTGGTCTTCCTAGCAAATGCCAACATATCTTCTGGGGCGGTGTTGCAATTAAGAACACCCAGATTCCTTCCATTGCTTCTACAGTTGCTTACTTACTCCAAGATACTGTTCAGATCCTTTCCATGTGAACTCTCTTTATTGCCTTTTCAGCATTCTATTACCATCACATAATAATATCTATTTACTTATCAAAAAGAAAAATTCTCAACTTACTATATATCTCCACTTCTATTGTCTACAAAGTCAAAAGAATTCCTTACAAGGCTTTCTTACTTTGCTGTAGAGTTGAAGTATGCTATTTACCCTTCTTCCACGAAACATTTCACCTGGTATCTAAAACGGCCTTTTTTGTTTTCCACCTCCCTGGCCTTTCTTTTCCAATTCATTTATTCATCCCTCACAATCTCTCAACACCTCTTGGTTGTCGTGGCCTAGGAATCCTCAGAGTTTATTATTGTTTGTGTGAAGCTACACTTAGTCTGTCATGTGTAATCTTCTGCATATAAAATGGTTTAGTAAAATATTTAAAAATTATAATCCCTTACAAGAAATGTGTGACTGAGAAAGAAGCTCTGGATCTTTTCCAGAGCCATCAATTTAACTACAAATTTTATGATATCCTTGTTTTCAATAGCTGAATAATATTCCACTGTATAGAACTGGCACGGTTTCTTTATGTGTTCTTTGTTTAAGGGACTTCTGAGTTGTTTCCAGTTTCTGCCTATTATAAATAAAGCCACTATGAATATAGTTGAACAAATTTATTTTGTGGTATAGTGGAACATCTTTTTGGTATATGTCCAAGAATGGTATAGCTGGCCATTCTTGAGGTACAGCTAATCCCAGTTTTCTGAGAAAACACCACATTGTTTTCCAAAGTGGTTGTACAACTTTGCACTCCAATAGCCAACATCAAATCAAAAGGAGAGAAACTCAAACAAATTCCATTAAATTAAGGGACAAGACAAGGCTGCCCACTCTCTCTGTATTTCTTCAATATAGTACTTGAACTCCTAGGTAGAGCAATAAGATGACTAAAGGAAATACAAATTGAAAAGGCAGAGTCAAAGTATTCACAGATGATTTGATTATATTTGTATAAGTGAATCAAAAAATTCTACCAGGAAACTCCTACCACTGATAAACACCTTCAGCAAAGTGGCAGGATACAAAATTAGCTGAAAAAAAAAATAAGCTGCAGATGGAAACTAAGGATAGTTGTGAAACTCTTTTCACTATCTGTTTATATTACAATCAGGCATCATCAAATTAATTGTTTCATTCAGTTTTTTCACCCAGGTCACAAAAAGTCGCAGCAAGTTGCTTAATCTTATTTATATTAAAAACAAAAACATAACGTGTATTGTACTTTGATGTACTTCAAACAGTTCCAGGACTTTCAGCATGGATCACACATAAGGTTTTGTTCTGGCAAGTGACTACACTTGAACATAGGAAATGTATATGTAGTATATGGGAAATGATTATAGTGTCTGTGATTGTAGGTTTAGAGAAGATACTTCAATGATATTAAAGGCTGTGGATTATCAGAATAGTATCAGCTATCACTGACATTTGCTTACTATCCTTTTTTTTAAAAAGGGGAGATTTTTAAATATTGCATATAGAAAATCAATATATGTAAATAAAATGTGCAAGTTTCTTGGCTGACATTTGGTCTAACACTCAAGGGTTGTTAGAGAGTTACAATAAGAAATGTAGTCATACAGTTTAAACCACATGCTACTTCTTGGATTCTCCAATAATATGGTGTGTATTCTAATAATTAGACATACAAATCTCTTGAAAGAGTTCTGTTCATTTTGGCAAAATAGAAGCAAAGCTGAAAAGTCTGACTGTTTGAGACCGTAGAGAAATAGCCTGATTATCAAAGGAGTCATTAAATTGGAGCCTTTGACACTGTCTTTTCATCTTCACTAATGTGCCCATAGTGGGTCATTTTGTTCTGGGTGCTTTGCAGATTTATATTCTTGTCAGTTGTTTATATTTTCCCACATAACTCTCCATTACAAGAGATTACACTACTTAAAACACAATATCCACACAATAAAAGAACAAAAACAACCCAGAAAAATACTGCTGTCATTGTTTCTTCCATTACGGTTATCATTAAGGAAGTTCACTACGAATAAAACATGTTTATAACATTTCATCAAGTTGTTCACATCTGAAGTTTTTTTTCATTTCTAAGTTTTCTATGTTTGAAAATATTTGTGGATGTGAAATTTTCATGATGAACTTTCACATACATTAAATGAATACTGATTTTTCCTCCCAAGACTGTATTTGAGTTTATAAACACACGCAGGAAGAGATACACAAGCAGACAGACAGAAAATGTGTGTGAATGCTTTGCCTGCAAATGAGGGCACAGCACACACGCAATGTCTGCAGAGTTCAGAAGAGGACATCGGACCCTCTAGAACTGGAGTAACAGAAGGCTGTGAGCCCTGTGTGTGCTGGAGCTGAAGTCAGGTCATCTGCAACAAAAGCCAGTATTCTGACCCTCTGAGCCATGTTCCCAACCCCATTAGAGAGAGTAAGAATTTTAATTTTTTTTATTTAGTCATTGCTTTTTCTTCTAAATTTTTCTTTCATTTTTATAATAATTTTTATTTTTTATATCAATCACAGGTTATTTACTTTATATCCCAGCTGTAGCCCCATACCTCATTCCCTCCCAATCCTACCATCCCTCTCTCATCTCCTCCCTGCCTCTTTCCAAGTCCACTGATAGAGGAGGTCCTCCTCCCCTTCCATCTAACCCTAGCTTATCAGTTCTCTTCAGGACTGACTGCAATGTCCTCTTCTGTGGCCTAGCAAGGCTGTTCCTTCCTTGGGGGAAAGGGGTCAAAGAGCCAGCCATTGAGTTCATGTCAGAAATAGTTCCTGTTCCCATTAGTAGTGTACCCACTTGGATACTGAGCTACCATGGGCTATATCCGAGCAGGGGTTCTAGGTTATTTCCATACATGGTCCTTGGTTGGAGAAACAGTCTCATAAAAGACCCCTGTGCCCTGATATATTTGGTCTTTGTGGAGCTCCTGTCCTCTCCCAGTCTTACTAACTCCCTCTTATTTCATATGATTCCCTGCACACTGCCAAAGGTTTGGTTTTGAGTCTTAATATCTACCTTGAGATTTCACCTTACACCCATCAGAACGGCTAAGATCAAGAACTCAAGTGACAACACATGTTGGAGAGGTTGTGGAGAAAGGGGAACCCTCCTCCATTGCTGGTGGGAATGCAAACTTGTACAACCACTTTGGAAATCAATCTGGAGCTTTCTCAGACAATTGGGAATAGTGCTTCCTCAAGACCCAGCTATACCACTCCTAGGCATATATCCAAAAGATGCTCAAGTACACAACAAGGACATTTGCTCAACAATGTTTCTGGCAGCTTTATTTGTAATAACCAGAACCTGGAAACAACCTAGCTGTCCCTTAGTTGAGGGATGGATATAGAAATTGTGATACTTTTATACAATGGAATACTACACAGCATTTAAAAACAAAGAAATCATGAAATTTGCAGGCAAATGGTGGGACCTAGAAACGATCATCCTGAGTGAGGTATCCCAGAAGGAGAAACACACACATGGTATATACTCACTTATATAGACCTATAAGATAGAATAAACATACTGAAATCTAAACATACTGAAACCTATACACCTAAAGAAGATAAACAAGAAAGAGGACCCTGGGTAAGATGATCAATCCTCACTTAGAAAGACAAATAAGATGGAAATTTGATGTAGGATAAAACAAGTAACAGGACAGGAGCCTACCATACAGGGCCTCTGAAAGACTCTATTTAGCAGTGTATCTTCTAAAAAAAAATTAAATAAGGCCAAATAAAAGTGAGTGAGTTTTTCAGAGGAAAAAAATATTAAAAGAAACTTCAGCGACAAGCAAGTTTTTCAAAAAATGAAAAAGCTTCTAAGGTCATCACAGTTAAATACCAAAATCTTAGCATTAAATTTAATAAACATGTAAACTAAATTACAAAACATGTGTTTATTTTTTTGTTTACTAAGATGTATGTATAGAATGGTAGTGATCAAAATTCATTTATTAAATATAATTACCTTACCAATACCAGAATTTACTGCAAGTTTTAATGATGAAATATTATGATAGTGATGAAAGAACACAGAAATTAAAGCATAGAACATGGTTCAGAGACAGATATGAGAAATTTAATCAATAGATGACTGACAGAGAACAAAGGTAATTTCCTGAGAAAGGATGTCTTACCAGCAATGTTTTAGAATCTTTTTCAATGTACATTCATATATATCTGAAATAAAATGTTTTTCTATTTCTCTCTCTTGTTGTCTATCTTAATTTCTTTCTTTAGTAATTAGTACCTGATATGTCTAGGTCAAACCGAATAAAATAGCACCCAGACGGACAATGATCACAGAGACCCAATAAGCCAGAGCTAAGGTTTGAAGTAGCAAACTGTGAAATAAAATGTAGAAATGTATTAAATGGTTCGATATATTGTGAATGTCCTAGTGTAAGTGATTCACTGGTCTGCTGACAGTAACATGTTTACATTTCAGAAGGGATTCACCTCAAACTGCCTTTTTCAGCTGAGTTTGGAATATATTCCTACAAAACATTATACTTTCCTAATTGCTCACATAGCTTCCAACATTTCTTTTCTTCATGACATGTTTTATTTGTATGTGTATATGTGTGCATGTGTGTGTGAGTGTTCACGGTGTGTCTATGTGTATATATGCTCACTTGTATGTGAGCTCATATGCTTGTCAGTGTCTATGTTCATGTGTGTGGATGTGAACATGTGTATGGAGGCCAGAGGATGATCCATAGTTTTGTCTTCAAATGCTCTTCAGCGTTATTTGCTGAAGCAGATGCCCTCAATTGGAGCCACGGCTCACTGATTTAGCTAAAGTAGCAAGCTGGTTTGCCCCAGAGATTCCCATTCTGTCTCCCACGCAGAGGGTGTATACAGTCCACCAAGCCAAGCATTTAATTGACTGCTTGGGATCCAAAGTCTGACACTCAAGCTCTACTCATTGTCTTAGCAGTCACTGAGGAAATCGTAAAAATTAAAAAAATTCCAAAGATATAAAGCAAGTATCTGAATTTAATTTTTTTATTTGTGAAATCCTGTCAGATCAATAAAAACTTTAAAATACAGTCTAACACTGCATAGTTTAAATAATTTAAGAAGAAAAGGAAAGTAGGAGTTTTCTCTCCTGGGTATTTATATGTAAATAATAAAATTATAAATAATTTTGTGTTAGCCAAGACACATAGTTTATAAGTGTGGTCCACCTTCACTCTGTTTTAGGTTCCTTTCTTTTAACTTGACTCCTTTTTCTTTTAGGACAATCATTAGTTTTATGGTATATCACTGAACTGCCTTGGATTTTTTTTTCCTAGGGTACTATTCAACATTTAACAAGGTTTTCTTAGCCTTTCAGGTTCAATGAATTTGTGAAAGTTGAAGTTATGTGAATTTCCAATCTTTTTCTTTTGAAAACTGAAAGGAATTGAGGTGGTTAGGGGCTGCAGGGCAGCAGTCAACTATTACAGTTTATGGGGAAAAAAAAACAACAAAAAAAAGCAGCATTTGCTGTGTTAAGGGAAGTGACCAGGGAATATAAAAGCAGGTTTTCAGTTGAGTAGAAAAAAATATTGATGCCACAAAAGCCCAGCAACCAGAACACACAAAATAGAGAACACTTCACAGAGCGATATTTAGAGATTAGGTCAGGCTTCAAGTCATTTACTACAAGCCAACTAAATTAACCAGAAGAGAGAATGCCACAGGGAAGAACTCCAAGCTGTTATTGTTAGACAGTGGTTTGTTCTTAGCAGCTCAGTTCCTTCACAATGTCAGCTTGTTTTCACCGGAATGTAGAGGTTGTCGTGAATTATAGCTTTACTGAGAAGATATTAATTGTAACCTGAGCAATTTTGAATAGGCAAAGTATAAGTAAAGCCATTCTAATATTGAACACGTGAAAACATAAGAAAATACTTTGGACAAAAAATGATGAGTGTGTACTTTTAAACCATATAAACTTATTTATATTTAATAATAACAAAGTTAATTTATAATTCAATTAAATATACCTCCACACACTTGGTATTAAAATTATGAATATTGTCTACTGAACATTCATATGAAACTGTCACAAAATAATAAAGAAGACCGTAGCATGTGTGTTATTTTCATAATAACACACTTTCTTAAATAATTTTGTCGTGATATTTGAACTATACTACCATTGTGTTAATTGCAATTAATATTTTAATTGTATTTATTTAGGACGTTTAACAAAATATTTCGGAAGTTCAATAAAGAAGCAGTTTCAAGTTTAGAGAATGATCCTGAGGGTGGCACACAGTAGGAAGTGGCCCTGTACCAGTTTGTTTCTTTATTTAAGGCTGGATGCCTTTCAAATGAAGAGAGAAATCACTGCATTAACATTGTTGTCAGCACTGACTTTGCTGTCTCCTCACTGAAACATCGGAAATGGCCAATAGAGCATCTTCACCACGAAGATAATTTAACATAATGTAAGAATGACGATAGCAATGGTATGAGACATCAATTTTAATGATTTATAATATGAGGTCAGCTACCTTCAAATTTGAGGTACTTAGAATTTTGGTTTTCCTTTATTGGCGTCATTTTATTTGCTTTTCTTGAATGTTCAGTGTTTTTTCACTAAAAATGTGAGTTGATTACTATGTTTGGATGGGTTTGTTTTATATAAACAAATATAGCATAGATATATAGGCTTTTCTTGATTGTATTTAAAAGTTAAGAATTTTCTTTTTTGTGTTAAATGGAGTAAGTTCTTTTATAAATTGTGTGTTCTGAATATCAATTATACATTTTTTTCAAGACAAATGTTATAGCCATACATGCTAATTAGTTGATTTTGACAATTGCCAGTCTGTTCACAATTTATTTTCCTTTCAACATTACCAGTAAAGTTAACTTTTTAGTTGCTGCTTCTGTTCTGCCATCATGGACTTAAAGCATCTGTAATCATAAGACAAAATAAATTGTTCTACAATTTGCTTTGGTCCTGGTGTTTCATCACAGCAATAGGAAGGTAACTAATACATTTCAGCTTTGATAAAATTTTCTGAAAAAACAACTTAATTGAAAATAGGTTTAATTTAGCCTATAGTTCCAGGTTATTAGAGTGTTAAAATTTGTCTCATTTCTTCAGTTCTATTGCCCTAATTACTGATTTTTGCCTGTGTTGGCTGTACTTTATACGCGAAGCTTTCTTTGACACATATCACATGATACCAGAATCTCCATTATTCTGTAATCTGTATTGAGTTGAGGCTTCACTTTTCCTCTTCACACAGCACCCTTTCAGCATCTGTTTACAGAAATTCCAAATGTGCCGTACTGTGCGTTGGCTTAGGCTGCTCTCAGGAGCCACTCAGCTGTTCTTCTGGAATGTCTTGAAACTGATCATCAATGTAAGATACTGCAAATCTTTGCTTCCAGCTCAACAAGGAGCCTAAAACACCACTTACCACCAGCCTTTCGGCCTCACAGGCTCAACAGCATCTCTATGACAATCCTAGGGAAACACTTTCCTAGGCACTGTTTTAAAGCAGCATGGAACCACTTTAGGTTTTCTTACTCTAATGAACTTAAACCTTTTTAAATTGGAGTCTCTCAAGGTTGAGATTTTCCCCCAGGATACCAGTTATTTTTTTACCCATATTGAAAAATTTTATAACCCACAATTGATGAGTAAAATTGGTGCTGAGGTTTTGAAACACTAACGGTGAAGTGATGTTGGTCTTATTAACTTCAAAACAATATAAAAAGAATAAAGACTATTTAAAAAAAAATATTCCAGGCCACACAGGAAAGGTGTTGTAGTCAGCCTTGAGCAGACTTGATTGGCTAGGATCAGATACAAGGGAAGAGGTCCTCCCCTATCAGTGGACTAGGGGAGGGGTTGAGGTAGAGAAAAGGTAGGGTGAGTAGAATTGGGAGGATATTGAGGGGCCTATAGCTGGAATATAAAGTGAATAAATTGTAATAAATAAATAAATAGATTTCATAAACTATAATACATATTTTATATATAAAAAAGAAAATATATAAATCAAATGTGTTCAAAATTTCCATGATAGGCCTACCTAGAAAGCAGAATGTAAAAGTGAAAGCCTTATCTGTTAGTAGAAAAAAGTCTACCAAATATGTACATTTAAAGCTACAAATTTTGTGGTAATTTTTCCTGCAGCATGTTGCATCAATGAAAGTAGATGTGCTTGACATAAAATAAAACAGAAAAATCACAAGGACAGTGTACTGCCGCCTAGAGACTATACAAATCAGATACCTACACAAATCCGTGTAGGCACGTATGTAGAGACAAAGAGACAAAAGAAACCAAGGTTATATTAAATGAAAATATTAGAGATGCATAGAGGATACTAAAACTGAAAACAGTGCCATGAATTCCGTGGAAATAATTTTCATAAGGAGAATATAGTTAATTTCACTGAATGAACCAGAGGCATCTGGGTATAAAGTGTGAGCTGTAACCTCCCCCCCTTCTAAGTCTGAACCAGCACTTGACTAATCTTATTAAATTGACCTTTGGGTTCAGATGTAATTTGGTAACTGGCAAAAGAATTTTCCTGTGGGGACATTAACTGATAAAGCACACGTCCTTTACTGTACCTAATCATCTTTACATGCTTATGAACTTCAGTTTCCCCATTTTCTATGCAGAAACGCATGGATAGCTTTTTAAGTAGTATTTAATAGAAACGGCACTAAGATCCTGGGCTCACAGGCACACACACACATACACAAACTCACATATACACAGCCAGATCACAGGTTCAAAATAGATTTTCTAAATATGCATTGCACATCTTTGATCCCACATTAATTTATCTATGTAATATATTCTAATGTAATAGGTGGGAGTGCTCCCCTCCATTTAGAGAAAGGGAAGTCTGTGTTAAAGAAGCCCAACCCCTTCTCTGAAAGCAGTATGTTCTAGCCGTGGCCTCTCCACTTTCTTCTCCATGATTCATGTTAGTCCTTTCTGTCATCTCACAGATGCTGCTCTTTGGATTACTTTGCCATGAGCTTCTGTCTCTGTCTGTCCTGGTAGCTTGTTGATTTTCTTCTACACCGCATCTCAACTTTTTCACCTCTCGTTATCCCTTTCCTGTCAGTCTGTTTGAGCTCCGTTCTGCTTTCTCAATTCCCGTAACAGTAATCCTCTTGTATTTTTTGGTCTGCTGATTCTGGATGCTTTCTCTGACTTTGTATCTGACTTACTATTCTGTTTTATGTACCCACGGTGCACATTTTAAAATCATGCCACTTTTTAAATATTGCATCAGGTCTGAAGCTTACCACAGAATATTATATTAGCAGTTTTCCTCATTCCATTTTACTATTCACCGCGCTCCCTTTACGTCCTTCACCCTACTTTTTTCCTGGCATTTTAGTGCTTTGAGTCCTCAGTCTTTGTACAGAGCCAATGAATCAACAGCCTTTATTGTACTCAGACAATTTGCAGTGGTCACTAGTGAATTGTCTTTCTGGACACTCCAGGGAAAGACTATCTATTCTATGTTTTTATTACTTCTTGTTTCCACTAAAGAAAAATCACCCCATGTAGAATGTGATACAAAAATAAACCCCAGATTTATTACAAGATTAGAAATGGCAATTCCACACCCTTTTATTACAGACTTTTAATGTCATTGGGGAAATTAAAAAAAAACCTATAACTTCTTATTCATATTATTTTTGTGCATTCAAAGCTGTGTCATGACATCAAACCATGAAAATATTAAAATCACTGACCTATTTGAAGTCATTTTTTAAATGTCAACCAATTGTCATGACTAAACCCAATTTTTAGGATAGAATTGAGAAAAAAACCCTACATATCAAGCCAAAAATTGAAAGCACGGTTACTTATAGATGATAAGGCAGCATTATACTTATTTCATGGCACATTAAAGTTTTAGTTAAAAATAGTTATTTAATACAGCTCTTAAAAATAGATTTGATTCATTTATCTTTGTTTTATTTTTTCTTCCCATTTCAATCTATGAACTTCCTAATTTGCAAAACAATGACTCAATTGTAAAATTTTCTGTGTAAAATTTTCATCTGTGTAGCTTTGCCTGTATGTATCTTTGTAATATCATCTTTGTAAATATCATCCTGCTAATTTTATGTATTAGTTCGTAGTTTTGTAAAAGAATTTATAATGCTCAAAATTAAACTTCATATGATTCATAGTAACTAGTCAAACAAAATTTCCTCAGTGAAGCTCCTTAGTCTAGTAATGTAAGACCCAATGTGTATTCATTTTTCTATGTTTCAACATAAAATCTCTCAGCCAAATACCAATGGATCTAATTGGCATATATAACTAACCTTTCAACCTATTGAATATTTGGCCATTCTATTGTAATGGAGTCTCAGTACATCTTCCATCACAAGCTCTTCTCTTTTAAAACACTTATTTTATTTTGTACACGATTGTCTGTATACTGTGTGCATGCAGAAAAGGCAATGGAACACTTGCAGATGTAGTTGAAGAAGGTGTGAGCAGCCAAGTGGTTGTTGAATCAAACATGAGTCGTCTGGAAGAACCACCAGTGATCTTAACACTGAGCTATTTCTCCAGCCTTGACAGTTCATTCTTGATGTCTGTCTTGATTTTTTTTTATTAATTACACTTTATTCATTTTGTATCCCCCCATAAGCCCATCTCTCCTCCCCTCCCGGTCCCACCCTCCTCCCCTTTCTTCATGCATCCCCTCCCCAAGTCCACTGATAGGGGAGGTCCTCCTCTTCTTTCTGATCTTAGTCTATCAGTTCTCATCAGAAGTGGCTGCATTGTCAGGGTTCTAGCTTATCTCCACGGATAGTCCTTGGTTGGAGTATGAGTCTCTGGGAAGTTCCCTGTGTTCAAATTATCTTGTTCTGTTGCTCTCCTTGTGGAGTTCCTGTCCTCTCCAGCTCTTACTATTTCCCACTTCTTACATACAATTCCATTCACTCTGCCCATCTGTTGGCCATCAGGCTCAGCAAATGCTTTGACAGTCTGCACTGCAGAGGCTTTCAGAGGCCCTCTGTGGCAGGTTCCGAGGTTGTTTCCTGTTTTCTTTTTCTTCTGATGTCCATCCTCTTTGCCTTAGCCATTCTCAATACTGTCATTACATTTCAAAAATTTCTCTTGGTGCTTTTCATGTTAAATCTCTCTGCACTCATCAGCCTTGTTATAGAAATTTTTATGCTTAACTGTTGCTAAGACATAATCTATTTTGCATGGTATCTTAACTGTTAAACATAACTTTACTGGATATTGTTACTCCTCTCATCCTCAGTTCACAGTGAAGATGACTATTATGACTTATTTATTTATAGTATTTTGTATAACCCAATCACCTTAGAAATATTAATATTTCTTTAGACTGCTGTTGGGCTCACTCTACCTACATCTGTCTTAAATTGGATATGTCTATGGGATTCTAAACCACAATCCCTGAATCAACAGTACAGCCTTACACTACCTGATGTTTTGTGCAGAAAGCAATTTGTTAAGGTTATTCTGTGGAGTCTCTGAGAATATGGCTTGCTATACCACTGGATGACATGTGTTATCATTTGAATTTCAGTAACTTTCTAGATACTACTACTAATTATACTTCCTGTTCTACTTATTTTTGTAAATTCTAGGTAAATTGTCATATTTTAGTCTTTATTTGTGTAAAGTGCTATGGCAAGTTATTTCAATGTGGCTTTAGTGCTTTTCAGAGAGAAAATATATAAATTTAGCAAAATTCTATATATTCTATCATCTCCTTAAACATACCAAAGTTGATAAATTGTCTCCTTCTTCCCTTAGTGTCTTGTATTTATCTCTAGGAAAGAAATTGCTTTGTTGTTGTGAAAAGTTACCATGAACAAGGCACCTTGAAGAAAATAGCATTTATTTAAGGGCTTTCTTACAGTTGTAATCATCTTGGTGGCAAACATTATGGCAGGCAGGTAAGCACGCATGAGACTGAGATCTTTAGAATCTTATCAGGCAGCAGCCAGTAGGCTTGGGGCCCGTCCTCCGGACCATGCCTTCTCCAGCATGGTCCTAATCCTTTCTAATAGTTCCAGTAGCTGGGGACCAAGCATTCAAAATATGAACATATTGGGACAACTCTATGATCCTCAGAAAAACTATGTGGTTTTCAAATACATAAATGAAAAAATAAAGGTTTACGTCAAAAAAGCCCATGGGTAATACTTGGAAGAATGTTCTTCCATAGGACCTGGGATTGGTTACAAGCACACATGGGGATTTGTAATCTTCTGTACCTCTAGTCCCAAGGGATCTAACATCATCTGTGCTCCATGGACACTTCATATACATGCTGTACGTATATACCTGCAGGAGGACAAAAAAAAGCCCTTTACATTGTATGAGTAAATAAATAATTTGAAAATTGTCTATATTGCTTTAAATTTTATATTCATTTCCTCTAAATTATTTATGAGTTTTATAAAGATAGTTTTAATGATTTATTTATAAACACTTTATAGTACAATGAGAATATTCTCTCCTGAGTTATATATAAAATTTCAGTGAATTTCATTTTATGATACATATTTAATTGGCCAATAAGGAATGTGTATATTGTTCAAAACCTGTTCCATGAAACAATTACTTATGAAAACTAGGTTTAAAATATTTAATATTCAAATCATCAAATCATTTAAGATAAAATATTTTTATTATTGAAGATCATATATGCATTCCTTATTTTGTTAATGTATACTATAGTTTTATTAGAAAGTATATAGTAATTTATGAATTTTATAAATATCTATTTATCTGAATAAATTTTCAACACTTCACATTACCTTATATGAAATAGTTTGACAACAATTAGCCTATTTCAGTTAAACACTAGTTTTGGAAATGATGAGTTAATTTTTATGATTAAGTATGAACTGCTTGAGGGTATTTTATAGACTAATTTCATTAATAAATAACAAATACTTTAAGAAGCTAAACTTCCCCAATGAGATGCTATCACTGGAAAATAATGTTATAATCTGCTTTATATTAGAGAAATGTGTGGAATATTATTTTTTGCTAGTCTTGATAACTTGAACTGCATTCAGTGTGATGAGTTTAAAGGAGTTAAAATACTGAACAATAAGATTATGTTAATATTGAAGTAAAAGTATAATTTACCTGATCTCTATCTGCGATCTGCTTCAATTCCAAGAAAAGACTTCTATCAATGGTTGCAGTATTTCATGATGGTTATGCGCCTCGTTAGAAAATCTGCTCTTTGTTAACTGATTGAAATTGCATCTTTAAGAGCAGATGACTGAACTTAATGCATTAATTGATATGACAATACTGTAAGAAGTACCAAGGGTTTATTCTATCTCAGCATACATTGTTAGCTTCAGTGGAATCCTGGGAACTCTGAAAAGAGCATGTAAAAAAAAAAATAAAGTAAATTTACATGAGAATATGTACGAGCAGAGATGAAAGGACTCTGAGATTTCCCCATGAGGTATTCCATAATCGAGGCCAGTATGTGCTTCAGCTACTGTTCTAAGCAGTGTGGGTCAATGAGACATAATCCATAGCCTTAACAGCTTCTAGTTTGGAGCTAAATTTATATGAAATTGGACACTATAAAGGGTATGATTTTTATGGATGAATTGGCCAATTTTGAAGAAAGTGTCAATTAAGTTTAATGTGTTATACAAAATATTTCAAAGTAATATTTCCAGGGTAGCTACTTTAAAGAAAGAACATCTAAAACCATTTTGCAGTGGGTATTAATAAAATGTCCTTACTTGTAAGAAGTGGGACAAGTCATCTGGGTGATTTTCTCTTCAAATACTATATATTTTCATATAGTATATGTCTGGGACTAGGCTGATGGCAAATATCTTTTTAAATATATATAGCATATCTTTTGGGCCTCAATAATAGCTAAAGGCTCTAGTTGCAATATTTTGCAGGATTTACTAACACTAATCCCAAGCACCACAGAAAAACCTAATTCTTTATCCACCTTTAGTTTTTACCAGAAGTCTAGATTTCAAATGTCTTAACTTCTGTCCCTCTCTCTTTTTCTTTCTTTCTCTCTCTCCCTATAGTTTCTTTAATGAATTTAAAATAATTTGTTATAGTTTACACGCAATAAGAATCAAAACAACAAAAGTCTATTTTTTGCACATGTGTTTAAAAATAAACATCTGGTTCCCTAATCAGTCAGAGTAGCTGTATTAACTTTAAAACATCAATACCTTAAAAAGCACAGTTCATACAGTGACTTCAATATCCAACTCTCACCAATTGATGGATCATTGAACAACAGATAAATCTAGAAATAGTAATAAAATGTCTCCTGGCTAAAAAGAACCCAAGACCAAATGCATTCTCTGAAGATTTCAAATTTAAAAGTAATTAATATTCAATAAAATTGAAAAGAACAGAAAGCTTCCAAACTCTTTTCTTTTATTCACTTACATGCCAGCCCTAGCATCCTCCCTTTTCTCCCTGCACACTTCCTCCCTCTCACCTCCTTTACTCCTGAGAACAGGGGATCCCCACAACCACCCCAGTACATCAAGCTGCTTCAGGACTGAGTTCATCCTCTTCTCCTGTGACCTGGCTTCCAAATTCTTAATGAAGGCAGTTTTACTCCAATAGCAAAATAAGATAAATCATACACAAAAATGAAAATATATAGACTGAACTTTCTGAAGAACATAGAAGAGTTTTAAATAAAGTCAAATTTTAATAAAATAGCATTTAATAGTACAGAGCAGCAGATTGTTGTTCAATGTATATATATGTGAATGTATATTAAAATATATGGCTTTTATTATGTTTGTGTATTAATTTCTAGATCAACATATGTTTTATTTATTTACTGTGCTTTGTTAGATATGTGAATGGGTGTATGCAAGGCCGTTCATTTACTGCACTTTGGCAGGCATGCAGGCATATATTGCATCCATGGCATGTCTCACATGTGGAGATCAGCGCTCCATTGACAACTGGCCGGAGTTGTCTCCTTTCACCGTGTGAGTTTTGAAAATTGGATTCAAGTCTTCAGCATTTTAACTCAATAAGCCATGCCATCTCTCTGAGACTTCAAAATTTTTATAAAATGTGTAAAATACCCTGACTTCTATAAATGTGCACAACAATCGTGTGTCTCTTTAAAGTGATGCCAGTAAACACGGAGCATGCTGCATATGAAAAATAAATAAGACGAAGCAACATAGTGTTAGAAACCAATATCTTAGTAATTAATGACATGGTAGGAAACAAACATAAATGAAAACATCCTGAAAGTTATAGAAATGATCAAATAATGACTAACTAATAAGAGAATATTGTGAGTGAGATTTCCTACCTAGATTTCTCAGTCCCTATGGTAAACATGAATGCTGCAATTCTGTTCTTTTTTTAATTAAATTTTTATTTTTTTTTATTAATTACATTTTAGTAGCTTTGCATCCCAGTTGTAGCCTCCTAGCTCATCCCCGCCCAATCCCACCCTCCCTCCCTCATCTCCTCCCATGCCCCTCCCCCAGTCCACTGATAGGGGAGGTGCTCCTCCCCTTCCATCTGACCCTAGTTTATCAGGACTGGCTGCAGTGTTCTCCTCTGTGGCCTGGCAAGGCTGCTCCTCCCTCGCGAGGGCTGCTGGGGGGAGGGGTGTCAAAGAGCCACACTGGACCTTACAGTTACGATGATGCTTTGTGGGCACATGGCACACTCTACCCTATGAAACCATGGTTCCAGGGTCATCTGATTCTTGCACATGGAACAACTCAGCTAAGCAACAGTGCTGCTAACAGACATACCCACAGTGTGAGACAAAACTGTTAATTTTTTAGGATATTGATGGGTTTTTTTGGGTTAAAACAGCTATACTGGCTGAGATAGGACTATGAAGTCTATTTTTAAGCACATGGGTAAAAGAAAAGACATTTTCGATGCTTTGATTCTGGTTTTCTCCCTAAACTATAACAGCAAAGATTTTAAATCCATGCTCCACACCGTAAACCATTTTAATTATAGCCGGACAAACGCCAGAGTTGACCAAAGCATCTCATGACTCCACATGTTGACATTTTACTTTCATTTGCTCATCGAAAGTTTTGCTGAACTGAAAACTATTAGGCTGGAATGACACATTTCAGATGCCCTCTGTTAACCATGAACAAGAGTCATCGTCCTCGTTTCCACTACAGGGATCTCAGGAGGAGACAAATTAGAGAAAGCCTTTTCATTCATAATAACTGAATCTAAAACTCCAGCAGTTTTTTTGTTTTTTCCTTACACGTTTGTACTAATTACAGTTTCTGTTCTATACAGTTCTAAGCATGAATTAATCTGTACAAATGCTGAAAAGAAAAATGACATGCAAATATGATATTTGCAAAATTTTTTGTTGATTGACATTTAGATGCCAAGCCTATGTTTCATTTTATATATGTATATTTCCTTCATTTTATTTTATTACTTCATTTCCTTCATTGTATATATATATATATATATATATATATATATATATATATATATATATATATGAAGGAGATTTTTCTTAAAAGTATAGTTTGGTAGAGATCATTTGCTATCAAGTGAAAAATAACATACACACATTCAAAAGAAAAATGTGTATGTCTATCTCAAACCCGTAAGAAAAAGAAATTACTAATGTAAGACATTTAAAATAAATAAAGCTATCATGAGACTTAGGTAGAAGAGTGAAGGCGACCTGTAAGAATCTGGAGACATAAATACTATATTACCATTTCTTTTCTTAGGAGTTTAGCTGTGTTAATGTTGGCAGGCAGGTACATACATGCATACTCCTAGTACTGTGACACATCAATTAAATTCCCGTATTTTCAAAGAAACCATAGTCAACATTCGCAATTGGATGAGGTAAGGCTATCAGAGAAACTTAAGCCCTGTCATGATCAACAATGTCATGTCACAACAGGATCAGAAGCACATAGGAAGAGGAGTGGGTCACAGATTACATTATGACAGTGCTGGCAAAGATCACAGCTGTCCGATGACAGCCAGTTGGAGTTACAGAGGACAGACGGGAAACAGACAAGAAAACTCTTTGAACCACTGTTTTAAAACAATTTATACCTACAAAATTACCTAGAGGCACTGAGTGCTTACAGGTAACAATGATTCTATTTCAGAGATAGGCCCAAGCAGCAGCATTGGCAAATTTAGTAGTTGTGCATGGATGGCAAGGGAAAAATAACTCCCAAAGGTTTAAAGGCTTATGGTTTAGACTAAAATCACATAGTTACAGAAATTAGTAAGTAGTACACTAAATTCAATGTTGTTGCTTAACAGAAAAAACAAAGTCAACATTAACTGTCACAATATGTGATTTTCATTAGTTTAATGCTTTTATTACTTTAATATCATTGTTGATAGATGCCATAGGCTTCTGATAGATTTCCAAGTCAGCTGTGTTTATTAGCAACACTGTTCAGTGCTGAGCAGATTTTTTTAATCTTGTATACAAAATAAGAACATAGATAAACCTATCTATGTTTATCTATGTCAAGGAACACCAAACCCCTAGTAGGTATTATTGGCCTATTATTGCTATAACAAAGGCATCTACTTCAGTTCTGAATATTCTAAGCAGTTCAAATCTTATTTTTGAGGTTATAGGTGAGATTGAACATTTTACTAAAATGCAACATGGAATTACTATTTTATTCACTGAGGTACATTGCAAGCTTGTAACAGGGAAAGTCTAGGAGTGAATCACGAAAGGTTGTCTCAGTTTTTATGGTAAAACAGTTCGTGTAAGTAACGTGAAGTGCCAAAATTGTCCTTAGTTTAAAGTTGTATGAATATGTGTAAAGTGTTCCTAAGTTTGTAATATCAGTTTCTTATATTACACACTGTGAGCTGACAATATTAAGTATGACCAACACTGGATCATTCCAGTGAAGACACTAATTCTCAATGAGGAGTACAAGCTTGTTAAAGTGGTGTGACATAAAGTATTTCTTTCATTCAACCATCTACAAGTTTGAGTATTTCCAATTTCAAAATAATCAGAAAACAATGAACAATGTTACCGACTTTAATTTTAGTTTGCAGTTTAAAATAGACAAGAAAGGGGGGGTTCATTTTCAACTACATCAAATTTTATATGTTTGAGATCTTAATTGTGTCTATTTTTAGAACTGTGGTATGCTTTATAAATATTTACAACATTAATTTCTATATAACCTAAATGATCACAGTTGGAAGCTTAAAATAGGAAAGCACGATATTCCAGAATGGCTTTTTTCTAGATTCACTGAAATTCCTCATATTAAAGCCATCAGTTTATTCAATGCTCTCATTATCTGCAAACAACATGCTTGAAAAGGCCAAAAATAATGCATGCTCACACACCCAACACTCTGCTTCCTAACAAGGGTTGAGTGGTACAGTTTTATGTCAAAGAATCAAAATAAGCATTATTTGTTGCACTTCTTTATTTTTACTTTCTAGTATATATATTTTCCTGTGGTGAAGAAAGGTTTTTTGTTTTGTTTTGTTTTTTTCCGTGACTGTGAAAATTTTAATATAAAGGAAAATAAATTGTAAATTGCTTTTCATGCTCAGGAAACAATAAATATATATTCATATATAACGTGTCTTTAATTTATATTTAAGTCATTGATTGTTTATCTAAAATCCCAGAATAAATGTGGTCTTTCCTTTACATTTTATCCAATGCAGAGTTCACCTATGATATGTAAACTTTAGATAAATAATATGGTGGCTGCCTGATTTCTCTGCAACTATTGACACTATGTAAAATATTCACTTTTCACATTACATTTTCTCCAAATAGATTTAGCATACATTAGAAACTAGAGTGATCTTTCTAGTTTAATATTCATTCTGCAGTTATTGGATTGGTGTGTTTTACAGAATAGACTGTATTCCTTTTTATCTCTATTTTCTCTATAAATTTCAATATGGCTCCATAGATTTTTACTTTATTGATGGAGAAATAATCTCACATTAAAATTATTTTTCTGTTCCCATTTCTCTAGAGTTAGTTACCAGAAAGTAGATTATTTTTCAGAAAGTAATTTTTATTTAAAATTTTATTTTTATTTTTCATATTAATTACAATTTATTCACTTTGTATTTTTTGTGACAGTTTTGTTTTTTGTTTTGTTTTGTTTCACTATTTTAGAGAAAAAGCTTAATTTCTCAGAAAAAAAATATTATTTCAGTTCAATTTATTTTTTTCTCTTCATTTATTTCTGGAATTTTTTTTCTAACATTTTTCTAATCTTTCTTTTTTTTAGAAGGTAAGCTTTCTTTTCTGCGTCTGTTATTGCCAAACCTAGGCTTAGAGGATAGAAAGATAAGAAGAGAGGAAGGAAAAAATAAAAAGCAAGATCAGATAGAAGGAAGGAGGTCCTCCCCTATCTGCAGACTAAGGGAGGGGCATGGAGGAGAAGAGGGAGGGTGGGTGTGACTGGGAAGAGACAAAGAAGGAGACTACAGCTGGGATACAAAGTAAACAAATTGCATGAAATTAAGAAAGAAATATAGAAACAAAGAGAGAGAGAAAAAGAAAGAAGGAAGGAAGGAAGGAAGGAAAGAAAGAAAGAAAGAAAAAAAGAAAGCAGTGAAAGGATGCCCTCTTATTTTATGAATATTAAAGCATTAATACAATAGTTTTTTTTTCAAACATACATATATATAAATGGTCTGAACATTTTAATAAAAATAAATATTTTAATAAAAATAATATTTTAATAAAATAAATACAACTTAAATCAATAATCAACAAATAATATATTGACTTTATATAACACATTTCTTAGAAATACTATAGATTGACTCAGCAAATGTTAAAACTTAGAACACAACACTATCTTTCATTTAAAAAAAATATATATATATGCATTTATATCAATATTAAGCCGAAGAGCAGGTGTGGGAAGAACAAAACAACTATTGTAGCATGGAACAGAACAAAGTCCACATGCAAACTTCTTCATATCTCTTAGGAAAATATTCATAGGTGGAAATACTGACTACCACACCTGAAAGAGGAGAGAAAGAATTTAGAATTTATAGGAGGTTTCAGAGCATTTAAGGAAAACAACACAATGTATGTTATTGGCATTGTTAATGCTTAGATGAAGATATCTTCTTCCAAAAGACCTTGCCTTGGGAAGTTGTGTCCTGACTTCTTTTCTGCCTTTTTCCAGATTTGCCTTTGTCATGTTGACAGGTATTTAACATTTCCAGTTTCGATCAAACAAAACAAAATAAAACCAAACACTGTAGGTTTTACCCTTGTGAATCCATTAAAATTAATTCTCCTTTTACTTGGAAAACAAAGTATTTTTAAAGCCAAGGATCTATTTCTACTCAATAAATTCCATGATATTTAGTGTTTGACATATAAATATGTTTTATATTGATATTTCATTTTGCTGAGTGTTATATAGTGGGGCATAATTCTATGCTATCATAACCCTGTTAATCTTACTTACTACCCCTTTCAAGCTTTACCACCGGGGACTCTGCCTGTGTGCACAGCAATCTTTTCTCTATCATTAACATTGTCTTTGAATGTTCTCTTTACTTCTGGCTTTTATTAAGAACTGGTCCTGAGGATATCACCTGCTGTGGCATTATCAAGAAAAGCTGGCTTAATCTCAGAGCCTGGAGGAACCTAGCTGATATGGATCATATATTTTCTGGGTTGCTCATTGTTGCTTTTAAATCCTTCTGCTCTGCAGTCAGAGACACACTTTTTGGTCATTCATTTATGCTGTTTTTCTATGATGAGACTGTGCACTAGAAATATAATTTTTTTCCGAAGTGGTACCTGATGCTTTTCACTTAAACTAATTGTTCCTGCCTTGGCTTTGTTGTTACAAGCAGCTTTATGATTTATAGACTTCCCAAAATGCCAAGTTTCAGCCACCTCATTTTGCATTGAAACACTTGTCTGCCATCATTGTGGCATTCTCTGCCAGCATCATTCATGCTGACCTCTACATTTAACTTTATTCCCAGAAATGATTTCATACTTTTATTCTTTAGAATGAATCGATTGCAAATATCCTCATCTGATTTTTGCTCCTAACCATCACCTTTTAATTGCCAACATAAATCACAGCAAAGGCAAATATTCTTTTTCTCAGTGCTTCACATAAGGAACTGAAATTTTTCAAAGGATGCAAAAAAAAAGGAGGCAAACAAAAAGAAACCATAAAAATTTGTTTAATGCTAAATTTATGAAAACATATCTTCAAAAATATTAAGAACGCCATTACAAACGTACTTAACGCTCTTAAAATTGTACTTCCTAGTTTTTATCATTTATTCTTTATCTTTTTTTATTAGTTACATTTTATTGACTCTGTATCCCAGCTGTATCCCACTCCCTCATTCCCTCCCAATCCCACCCTCCCTCCTTCCCTCATCTCCTACCTGCCCCTTTCCAAGTCCACTGACTGAGGAGGACCTCCTCTCCTTTCATCTGACAGGTATTATCAGGACTGGCTGCAAAGTCCTCCTCTGTGGCCTAGCAGGACTGCTCCTCCCTTGGGGGGTGGGGAGATCAAAGAGCCTGCCATTGAGTTCTTGTCAGAAATAGTCTCTGTTCCCCTTACTAGGTAAAACCAATTGGTTACTGTGCTACTACTGGCTACATCCAAGCAGAGGTTCTAGGTTATATCCATACATGGTCCTTGGTGGAGTGTCAGTCTCAGAAAAGACCCCTGTGCCCAGATGTATTTGGTCCTTGTGGAGCTCCTATCCTTTCTAGGTCATACTAACTCCCCTTCTTTCATATGATTCCCTGCACTCTGCTGAAGGTTTGGTTATGAGTCATTCTAACCTGGCAGGAAGCTGGTGACTTTGACTGAAATAACTAACATTACTCTAGAAACGCAGGAAACAGTGGGATTGGCCAGACCAATCACCGGATACTAGAGTTACTGCAGGTACTCTTTTATTTTTATTTTTGTTTATTTATTTATTTATTTATTTATTTATTTATTTATTTATTTATTCATTTATTTATTTATTTATTTGCAGGCATTAGATTGTCATTTTTTTCCTTTTTTATTTTTCTTTTTAGTTACATTTTATTATTATTATTTTATTATTTTATTTTTTTATTATTTTTTTCTTTTTAGTTACATTTTGTTAACTCTGTGTCCCAGCTGTATCCCGCTCCCTCATTCCCTCCCCAACCCCACAATCCCTCCCTGCCCCTTTCCAAGTCCACTGATAGGGGAGGACCTCCTCCCCTTTCATCTGACCCTGTTTTATCAGGTATCTTCAGGACTGGCTGCAAAGTCCTCCTCTGTGGCCTAACAGACTGCTCCTCCCCGGGGGGGGGGGGGGTCAAACAGCCTGCCCTTGAGATCCTGTTAGAAATAGTCCGTGTTCCCCTTACTTTGGAAAACTACTTGGTTGCTGAGCTACCACGGGCCACATCCGAGCAGAAGTTCTAGGTTATATCCATAGATGGTCCTTGGTTGAGTGTCAGTCTCAGAAAAGACCCTGTGCCCAGATATGTTTGGTCCTTGTAGAGCTCCTATCCTTTCCATATCATACTAACTTCCCTTCTTTCATATGATTCCCTGCACTCTGCCAAGGGTTTGGTTATGAGTCTTAGTGTCTGCTTTGAAACACTGCTAGGTAGTCTTTCAGATGCCTTTTGTGGTAGATTCCTGTCATAAGTTCAATGCACATCCCATTTGTCTTTCTAAATGAGGATTAATCACCTTCGCCTGTGTCCACTTTCTTGATTATCTTCTTTAGGTGTGTAGATTTCATTATGTTTATCATGTCTTGTAGGTTTATATAAACGAGTATATAAAAAGTTTGTCTTTCTCCTTCTGGGATACTTCACTCAGAATGATCTTTTCTAGATCCCACCACTTGCCTGCAAATTTCATGATTTCCTCCTTGTTGATTGCTGAGTAGTATTCCATTGTGTAAAAATACCACAATTTCTGTATCCATTCCTCCGTTGATGGACATCTGGGTTGTTTCCAAGTTCTGGCTATTACAAATAAAGCTGCTACGAATATGGTTGAACAAATGTCCTTGTTGTGTACTTGAGCAAATTTTGGGTATATACCTAGGAGTGGTATAGCTGGGTCTTGAAGTAGCACTACTCCTAGTTGTCTAAGAAAGCGCCAGATTGACTTCCAAAGTGGTTGAACCAGTTTACATTCCCACCAGCAATGGAGGAGGGTTCCCTTTTCTCCACAACCTCTCCAGCATGTGCTATCACTTGAGTTTTTCATCTTGGCCATTCTGATGGGTGTAAGGTGAAATCTCAGGGTCGTTTTGATTTGCATTTCCCTAATGACTAATGAGGTTGAGCATTCTTTAAGTTTTTCTCTGCCATTCGATGTTCCTCTTTCAAGAATTCTCTGTTTAGCTCTGTTCCCCATTTTTTAAGTGGATTACTTGGTTTATTGCTTTTCTGCTTCTTTAGTTCTTTATATATACTGGATATTAGCCCTCTGTCAGATAAAGGGTTGGTGAAGATTCTTTCCCAATCTGTAGGCTGTCTATTTGTTTTGATGACAGTGACTTTTGCTTTACAGAAGCTTTTCAGTTTCATGAGGTCCCATTTATTGATTGTTGCTCTTAGAGCCTGTGCTGTTGGTGTTCTGTTCAGGAAGTTGTCTCCTGTGCCAATGAGTTCTAGGGTGTTTCCCACTTTTTTTTCCAACTGATTTAGAGTATCTGGTTTTATGTTGAGGTCCTTGATCCACTTGGACTTTAGTTTGTGCAGGGTGATAAATATGGATCTATTTTCATTTTTCTGCATGTAGACATCCAGTTGGTCCAGCACCATTTGTTGAAGATGCTGTCTTTTTTCCATTGAATGGATTTGGCTTCTTTGTCAAATATTGAGTATTCATAGGTGTGTCTTCTGGGTCTTCTATGCGATTCCATTGATCCTCCTTTCTGTTTCTATGCCAATACCATGCAGTTTTTATTACTGTTGCCCTGTAGTACAGCTTGAGATCGGGAATGGAGATACCTCCAGATGATCTGTTGTTGTACAGGATCGTTTTGGAGATTCTGGGTGTTTTGTTTCTCCATATGAAGCTGAGAATCTTTTTTTCAAGGTCTGTAAAGAATTGAGTTGGTATTTTGATGGGAATTGCATTGAATCTGTAGATTGCTTTTGGCAGGATGGCCATTTTCACAATGTTAATCCTACCAATCCATGAGCACGGGAGATCTTTCCATCTTCTGAGATCTTCTTCAATTTCTTTCTTCAAAGACTTGAAGTTTTTCTCAAACACGTCTTTCACTTGCTTGGTTAGAGTCACACCAATGTACTTTATGTTATTAGTGGCTATTGTGAAGGGTGTTGTTTCCCTAATTTCTTTCTCAGCCTTTTTGTCTTTGGTATACAAGAGGGCTTCTGATTTTTTTGAGTTGATTTTGTATCCTGCCACTTTGCTGAAGGTGTTTATCAGCTGAAGAAGTTCTCTGGTTGAATCTTTGGGTTCGCTCATGTATACTATCATATCATCTGCAAATAGTGACACTTTGACCTCTTCCTTTCCGATTTGTATCCCCTTGATCTCCTTTAGTTGTCTCATTGCTCTGGCTAGGACTTCAAGTACAATGTTAAAGAGATATGGAGAGAGTGGGCAGCCTTGTCTTGTCCCTGATTTCAGTGGGATTGATTTAAGTTTCTCTCCATTGAGTTTGATGTTGGCTATAGGCTTGCTGTATATTGCCTTTACTATCTTTAGGTATGTGCCTTGTATCCCTGATCTCTCCAAGACTTTAAACATAAATGGGTGTTGGACTTTGTCAAATGCTTTTTCAGCATCTAAGGAGATGATCATGTGGTTTTTCTCCTTCATTTTGTTTATGTGGTGGATTACATTGATGGATTTCCGTATGTTGAACCACCCTTGCATTCCTGGGATGAAGCCTACTTGGTCATGGTGGATGATATCTTTGATGTGTTCTTGGATTCGGTTTGCAAGTATTTTATTGAGTATTTTTGCATCAATGTTCACAAGAGAGATAGGTCTGAAGTTCTCTTTTTTTGTTGGATCTTTGTGTGGTTTAGGTATCAAAGTGACTATGGATTCATAGAATGAGTTTGGTAGTGTTCCTTCTATTTCTATTTTGTGGAATAGTTTGAGGAGAATTGGTGTTAGTACTTCTTTGAAGGTCTTGTAGAATTCCGCGCTGAAGCCATCTGGTCCAGGGCTTTTTTTGGAGGGGAGACTGTTAATGACTGCTTCAATTTCCTTGGGAGATATAGGGCTATTCAGTCTTTCTACCTGATCTTGACTTAATTTTGGTAGATGGAATCTGTCAAGAAAGTTATCCATTTCATTTAGATTTTCAAATTTTGTGCCATATAGGCTTTTGTAGTATGACCTAATAATCGTTTGGATTTCCTCAGTTTCTGTAGTTATGTCCCCATTTTCCTTTCTGATTTTGCTGATTTGTATGGTTTCTCTCTGCTTTTTAGTTAGTTTGGCTAAGGGTTTGTCTATCTTGTTGATTTTCTCAAAGAACCAGCTTTTTGTTTCATTGATTCTTTGGATAATTTTATTTGTTTCTAATTGATTGATTTCTGCCCTTAGTTTGATTATTTCCAGCCGTCTGCTCCTCTTGGGTGTATCTGCTTCTTTTTTTTCTAGGTTTTTCAGTTGGGCCATTAAGTTGTTTGTATGTGATGTTACGGATTTCTTCTTGTAGGCACTTAGTGCTATAAATTTTCCTCTGAGCACTGCTTTCAATGTGTCCCATAAATTTGGGTATGTTGTGCCTTCATTTTCATTGAATTCTAGAAAGTCTTTAATTTCTTTCTTTATTTCTTCCTTGACCCTGCTGTCATTGAGTAGTAAGTTGTTCAATTTCCATGTGTGTGTCGGCTTTTTGTTGTTTCTGTTGTTGTTGATGTCCAACTTTAGTCCATGGTGGTCATATAGTATACAAGGGATTATTTCAATCCTTTTGTATCTGTTGAGGCTTGCTTTGTGACCAACTATATGGTCTATTTTGGAGAAGGTTCCATGTGGTGCTGAAAAGAAGGTGTACTCTTTTGAGTTTGGGTGAAAAGATCTGTAGATGTCTATTAGGTCCATTTGATTTAGGGATTCTGTGAGTGCTTTTATTTCCCTATTTGGTGTCTGTCTGGTTGATCTGTCCCTTGATGAGAGTAGGGTGTTGAAGTCTCCCACTATTAAGGTATTAGGATCAATGTATGATTTAAGCTTTAATATTGTTTCATTTACGAATGTAGGTGCTCTTGTGTTTGGGGCATAGATATTCAAAATTGTGATGTCCTCTTGTTGGATTTTTCCTTTGATGAGAATATAGTGGCCCTCCTTATCTTTTTTGATTAACTTCGGATGAAAGTCTATTTTATTAGATATTAGGATGGCTACTCCAGCTTGTTTTCTGGAACCATTTCCTTGAAAAACATTTTTCCAGCCCTTTACTCTGAGGTAGTGTTTATCTTTGTTGCATAGGTGTGTTTCTTGGATGCAACAGAATGTTGGGTCTTGTTTCCGTAACCATTCTGTTAGCCTGTGTCTTTTTATTGGTGAGTTGAGTCCATTAATATTGATAGATAATATTGACCAATGCATGTTAGTTCCTTGTGTAATTGAGTCGATGATCTTACCTTGTTTCATTGCTTGTTTTCTTTTCATTTTTGTTGGGATATTATCTGTATGCCATGTTTTCTTGGGTGAATTCGTTTTCGTTGGATTAGAGTTTTCCTTCTAGTATCTTCTGTAGGGTTGGTTTGCTGTATAGATATTGTGTAAATTTAGTTTTGTCATGGAATATTTTGTTTTCTCCATCTATGTTGATTGAAAGCTTTGCAGGGTATAGTAGTCTCGGTTAACATTTGTGATCTCTTAGAGTCTCCATGATGCTTGCCCAGGCCCTTCTGGCTTTCATAGTTTCTGATGAGAAGTCTACTGTGATTCTGATAGGTCTACCTTCATATGTTACTTGGCCTTTTTCCCTTGCTGCTTTTAATATCTTTTCTTTGTTCTGTAGATTTAGTGTTTTGACTATGATGTGATGTGATGTGTTTCTTTTCTGGTCTAGTCTATTTGGTGTTCTGTAGGCCTCTTGTATACTTATGGACATCTCTTTCTTTAAGTTGGGAAAATTTTCTTCTATGATTTTCTTGAAAATATTTTCTGGACCTTGGAGCCTGGAGTCTTCTTTTTCATCAATTCCTATTATTCTTAGATTTTGTCTTTTCATAGCATCCTTGATTTCTTGGATATTTTGTAATTGGAACTTTTCTGATTTTACTTTTTCTTTGAGAGAAGTATCAATTTCTGCAAGTGTGTCTTCAGCTCCAGAGATTCTCTCTTCCATCTCTTGTATTCTGTTGGTGATGCTTACTTTTGTGGTTCCTGATCTTTTCTCAAAGTTCTCCAGCTCAAGAGTTTTCTCATTTTGTGTTTTCTTTATTGATTCTAATTCTGTTTTCATGCCTTGCACCGTTTCTTTCATGTGTTTGAATTTGGATTCCTGTCTCTCTACGATGGACTCTATTTCTTTGTTCATTTCCTTTTTGTATGCCACTAATTTTTTCTCTACTTGTGCCTCTATTTGTTTGGCTATGTTTGCCTGTGTTTCTTTAAGGGTTTTGTCTATTTCTTCTTTCTTTATCTCCAATTGACTGGCCAACTCTTTGAAAGATTTGTTCATTTCCTCCTTATGAGCCTCAAATAATTGAGCAAGCATGGCTTTAAGGTCATTTTCCTGTGCTTCTGATGAATTGGAGTATCCATCAATTTTGGGGTTTGCTGGTGAAGTCATGATGTTCTGATTTATGTTGGAAGTGTTCTTTCGCCTACCCCTGGCCATTGGCTTATCTGAGACCTTCCCTGTTTGTTTTTGGATTCTGCCAATCAGACTGGTACTGTCTCTCTCGAGTCTGGAGAATTCTTCAGGAAGTTGAGAGAGGTCCCGTGTCCTTAGCGTGTGCTGAGGACTAGCTGTACCTGTGGGAGGAAAGTACGCAGGCGCAAACAGAGGCAAATGCAAGCGTGCGTGCGTGTGTATATGTGTGTGTGTGTGTGTAAGTGGGCGTGGGCGTGTGTCTCAAGGGACAGAGTGATGACTAATGTTGAACCCTTGAGTGTGTGGGAGGGGCTCTGCAATGTATATGTCTCAGGCGCTAGTGATGATCGCAGCACAATTTCTGGCATTAACTGCCTTAACTCCTCAATTAGACCCACAGAGCAGGAACTTCAATGTTCCAAGTGCCCCTCTGTTTCCCAAAGTGGGTATATGGGTGGGAGGGGGTTCGATGCCTGGCTTCTGTTTTAGAAGAACCCAGGATCAGTGGTGCTGCAGATTCTCAAGGGTTCACTCACTTACAGGCAGGTCATTTGGCAGAGATCGGGGTATCTGGGCACTCTGCTCTCTGGTTTGGCCCTCCTTCTTTGATGTGCTCCGCCAGTTCCGTGCTGTTGTCACTGCCAGGTTATGAGGTCTTGCTGCAGCTGGAGATTTCAGGGTGGTCACGTCAGTGGGAATCGGGGTAACCAGCCTTTCTGTTCTCTGGTTTGGCCCTGGTTAGTCTTAAACTGGAGGGCTGATGTGCCCCGCCAGCTCAGTGCTGCTCCGCCGCCAGGTTAGAAAGTCCCGCTGTAACTGGAGACTGGGTTGCTAGTCCAGATGCTTTCTGGGAAGTCCTGGGGTCTCTTCACTGTGCTCTCCAAGCTTCGGAGGCCCAGCGCCTGGTGTGTCTAGCTTGTATGGCGTTTCTGTCTGGTTTTGGTGAGTATATAGCGTATTCTCTGTCACTGTGGTATTGGGCGGGCCGTACCGTCAGTGATCGTGATCCTGCGGAGCTAGTATGGCGTCTAGCAGACTCGGGCCCTGGGAGGATGGTGCAGCCGCCACGTGAATCTGGGGCTCCAAGACACAGTACTGCTGGCCTTTGCCGATAAAGGGCTTGGGGCTCCGCCTCAGTGGCTGCAGGCCCCAGGCAGTTAGGTCTGCGCTGAGAAAGGCGAGTCCGCTGTGCCGAGGAGGAGGGAGGTCTGGGGGAGGGGAGTGCCGAGAGATCAAAGATCGTTTCTCACCTTCCCCAAACAAGTCCCTGGGTGACCCGAGACCAAGGTTTTCACCTCCGGCGATGTTCCCTGTTGTTTAGAAAGTCTCTCCGTTGTTTCCCTGGCTTCAGAAGTTCTTCCACTCATCAACTCAGAACTTTATTTCTTCCACAGCTCGGAAACTGTGTGTGCTAGTCGCCATCTTGGCTCCGCCCCTTAGTTACATTTTATTAACTCTGTATCCCAGCTGTATCCGCTCCCTCATTCCCTCCCCAACCCCACACTCCCTCCCTGGTCTCCTCCCTGCCTCTTTTAAAGCTATTAAAGATTAGAATCAGATTTTCTTCCTGATAGAATGGCCCTAGAAATAATGAGGTTTTTAAAATTTTATAAGAATGCTCTGCTTTAGTAAGCATGAATGCCTATCTATGCCTTGAAATGGCAAAACGCTTTGAAAATTGGGTAGAGGTAATGGAAAAGTCATCAGTTTAGGGATAAAGCGCTAGGGACATATTGAGTTTTGCGAGCAAGTCACGTGTGCATTTTTGCACATTTTGTAATCATTCCAATATTGTTAATGTTGAAAAGGGGGATATTGGCGTGTGGGGTCACTGGCATTTTGGTCAGGAATGAATATCTATGATTCTCTGTACACAGAAAAATTCTGCAGGTAAATGGTGGGACCTGGAAAGGATCATCCTGAGTGAGCTGTCCCAGAAGCAGAATGAAACACAGGGTATATAGTCACTCATATAGACGTGTAATAGAGGATAAACCTACTAAAATCTGTACATCTAAAGAAACTAATCAAGAGGGAGGACTCTTTCAGGATGGAGATTGAACATTTTAGTTAGGGTCCTCTCTTTTGCTTAGTTTGTTTAGATGTACAGATTTTAGTGGGTTTATTCTATATTGTATGTTTATATGAGTGAGTATATACCGTGAGTGTCTTTTTGCTTCTGGGACAACTCACTCAGGATGATCCTTTCCAGTTCCCACCATTTACCTGCAAATTTCATGATTTCCTTATTTTTCATTGCTGAGTAATACTCCATTGTATAGATGTACCACAGTTTCTGCATCCATTCTTCAGTTGAGGGGCATCTGGGTTGTTTCCAGCTTCTGGCTATTACAAATAAAGCTGCAACAAACATGGTTGAGCAAATGTCCTTTTTGTGTACTTGAGCCTCTTTTGGGTATATGCCTAGGAGTGGTATAGCTGGATCTTGAGGAAGCGCTATTCCTAGTTGTCTGAGAAAGTGCCAGATTGATTTCCAGAGTGGTTGTACCAGTTTACATTCCCATCCTGAAAGGCAAAGAGGATGGACATCAGAAGAAAAAGAAAATAGGAAACAACCTCGGAACCTGCTACAGAGGGCCTCTGAAAGCCAGAAGAAAACAGGAAACAACCTTGAAACCTACCACAGAGGGCCTCTGAAAGCTTCTGCAGTATAGACTGTCAAAGCAGATGCTGAGCCTGATGGCCAACTGATGGGCAGAGTGAATGGAATTTTATGTAAGAAGTGGGAAATAGTAAGAGCTGGAGGGGATGGGAACTCCACAAGCAGAGCAACAGAACAAGATAATTTGAACACAGGGAACTTCCCAGAGACTCATACTCCAACAAAGGACTATTCGTGGAGATGACCTGGAACCCCTGCACAGGTGTAGTCCATGGCAGTTCAGTGTCCAAGTGGTTTACATAGTAATGGGAAGAGGGACTGCCTCAGACATAATCTGATTGGCCTGCTCGTTGATCACTTCCCCCTGAGGGGGGAGCAGCCTTACCAGGCCACAGTAGAGGACAATGCAGCCACTTTTGATGAGAACTGATAGACTAAGATCAGAAAGAAGAGGAGAACCTCCCCTATCAGTGGACTTGGGGAGTGGCATGCATGCAGAAAGGGGAGGGAGGGTGGGATCGGCAGGGGAGGAGGGAGGGGCTTATGGGGGGGATACAAAATGAATAAAGTGTAATTAATAAAAAATTAGAAAAAAAATGAAAAAAAAAGAGGGAGGACTCTGACTAAAACACTTAATCCCCATCCTGAAAGGCAAAGAGGAAGGACATCAGAAGAAAAAGAAAACAGGAAACAAACTAGAAACCCGCCCCAGAGGGCCTCTGAAAGGCTCTGCCCTGCAGACTATCAAAGCTGATGCTGAGACTTATGGCCAACTGTTAGGCAGAGTGCATGGAATCTTATGTAAGAAGTGGGAAATAGTAAGATCTGGAGTGGACAGGAACTCCACAAGGAGAGCAACAGAACGAGAAAATTTGAACACAAGGGTCTTTCCAGAGAGTCATACTCCAACCAAGTACCATGCATGGAGATAACCTAGAACCCCTGCACAGATGTAGCTCATTATAGTTTAGTGTCCAAGTGTGTTACATAGTAATGCGAAGAGGGACTGCCTCTGACATAAACTGATTGGCCTGCTCTTTGATCACCTCCCCCTGAGTGGGGAGCAGCCTTACCAGGCCACAGAAGACGACAATGCAGCCACTCCTGATGAGATCTGATAGACTAAGATCAGAAGGAAGGAGAGGAGGACCTCCCCTATCAGTGGACTTGGGGAGGGGCATATGTGAAGAAGGGGATGGGAGGGTGGGATCGGGAGAGGAGGAGGGAGAGGCTTATGGGTGGATACAAAGTGAATAAAGTGTGCCATTGACCTTGTAAGTTTTCTATGCTTTGTGTCCTAGCTCCATATTTTTCCTTGATAATTTGTCTATTTTCTACACACACACACACACACACACACACACACATATATATATATATATATATATATATATATTTACATGATTGTTACTTCTATCTCATTTGGAGTGTTATACTGTCATTTTGAGGGACAATCAAAATTCCTTCATGTCAAGGTTGCAGTTTCTATTGTTCCTTGTGCGAAGCAAAACAAACTTTTACATTGGTGGAATCAGTTACAGAATTTATTTATTATTTATTATTTTTTTTATATTTTTGTGTCTACACCTTAGAATAGTTGCATACCTTAGGATTAGGAGACACGTGTCTGTGAGATGAACAGAAACAAAAGATAAACTAGTCTTTTTGTACCAATATGGATTCTAGCAGTTCTGAAGCCTTACATTTATCGTTTCATTTCATCAGACATGCACTTATTGATTTCTCATGACTTTTATAGACACCTGTGTTTATCGTTAGATAATCCCTTAATATATGCATCTACATGTGTCTGTTTATTTATATACACACTGCAAAAGAATTTTACTAATTGAGTTTATTGAAATTAAATTCCTACTCAATTTCAACTTTAATAAGAGAATTTTCTTCATACAATGAACAGTGATTGATGGGTGACTCAAGACCACCCAAGAAGCAGAAAATAAGTAATGGATATTGGTACAGCCTTAAGCAAGTAATTTATTTATCCAACTCTCTCTAAGGTTAAAGAATGTTCAAGAGGATCCAGGAAGTATCTGAAAGCCAGAAGAAAAGGTGAAAGGCTCTGTAGTGTACATAAAGATGTTCTAATATGTGACTTACATCAACTGTAGTTGTAGGTAGCCCACACAAGATTGGCTTTATCAACATGTAGTCGAAAAATGCAGAGGAGCTCATAACTTTACCTCTCAATTACTGGCTCTCAGTAGACTTTGGAAATTAAAAAACAAAACAAAACAACAAAAAACCCAATGTATTTATTTACCTTCTCTTTAGCCCACTAGCCTCAATGGATAGTTCTAAACCAATGGTCAGAGCAATGACACTACTTAGCTAGTCATGGTTAACCCCAAAACAAAATACCTAGATATGAATGTTATAGGGAGTTTTGGAGGCAAAGTGAGGTTCAATAGAGAGAATAGGGAAATGGGAGGTGAGTGTGATCGATACACAGTCATCATATGTGAAAACATAAAACTGAAAATAAATTTTAATTTTTAAAATTCTATTAATTTATCATTGACAGTAATGGAAAATAGAATACCAGTAACTCAGGATGGGGATTGTGTGTGTGGGGGGGTACTCTGTACTGCTGCTCATTGATGACAGAGCTGAAATGAATGATAGCAATGACCCTGTGTCTGAGGGGGACAGAAATTAAAGAAAATAAAAACTAGGGTTTTAATTCTGTAGGTTGAAGCCAAATCTCCATGATTTTTGTACATAACAGACATACCTCCTATGTTTTAGTGTTTGCACTTGAAAAACATTAAAAATCATAGCACTCTACTCACAATAGTAATGAATAATTGAATAGTTTGTGAGAAAAGTGCTCATAATATGGCATATACATATTAGAACTTATTGCTGCAGTCATCTACCTTAAACTAATAATGCACTAAGTTCAAAATTCTCCATGCATTAATGTAATATAGAAATTTTAAATATATAATATATAACTTAAAAATAATAATGCAGACAAAGAAATTACAAACTTCTCTATTTTTTAGTATGTTTGTAGAAGGGAAATATCCATGTTTGAATGACTATGTGCACACGTGTGTGGTGGTGTAGTTTTTCATGTGTACATGTGCTTTGTTGAGCTGAAGTTGGTGGTAGGGAATCTTCATTGATTACATTTGCATCTTATTCTTTAAGCCAGGATCTCTCAATCAACCTAACAGTTCTCAGAGATGGCTGATGTCAGCTTTCCTAGATTGCAATTATAAGTAGTCTCATTGCATTCAGCTGGCATTTCTGTTGGTTCCAGGCATTGGAACCCTGATCCTCTTGCCTATGGGGAAAGCACTTTAAGTCCTTTCCATTTTCCCATCAAAGAAGAGTCTTCCTCAAAGTTGAAGGTTAAAAGTAGATCCTCTCTGTTACTACACTGTATAATGTATACTGTTCTACTGTGTCATGCCAGTAGAATTAAATAGGGATGTGCAGCAGAGACATTTTAAGCAGTTTTCTTTGTATATAAAGAGGTGTGTGCCTTACATATTAACTGCTCAAACTTTTAGATTTATGAATCTTTCTACATAATATAAATAAATAAGAACCTTAGAAATACCTTAGTTCAGGCATTATTTATAAAATATTCAGGAAATAAAAAGAGCCAGAAAGATTCTTCTAAATCAGCTTAAGTAATTTGCTCATTAATTTACAACAACAATCTATTCAATTATTTGTGCTGATGAGAATTACATTCTGTTCCATGATAATGATCAATGTCAAGATATATTTTTAGAAATCTCACTCATCTTCTAGGATTTGAGCAGACTTTTAATAAAAGAGATGAAATCTTCAGTTGGGAATAATTAAATTGCCTCATCTATTATAGAAAGTTTGGTCTTAGAGGAAAATCTGTAATTGGCTTTATGTACCCTTTTAAAATTAACTAGTGACTTTTCCAAAAATAGATTTGAGGGATTAAGAAACAAAAAGATATAGTAAGATGACTTATTTTACAAAGCCTTTGGTGGTAACATTAGAGAATAAACAACGGTGGTGCTCTGCTGTAAATAGAATGCTGGAGAAGTCACCAATGTTTGCATATTCTTCTTAATATTAAGACCTCTTTAAAGTCTGATTGAATCTGCATTTATTTCTTCTAGGTTCTAAATATAAACTTTTTAATTAGTGCAAACACTAGGAACTGTGCTAATTAATCAGATAAAAGAGACCACATTTAGATCATCAATCCCTTTTAAAGTGGGGCCTCAATGAAGTAAATCAGTTACTATGGCAGTGAGCTGTGGACATGTTCAATAAAGCCACCTCTTAGGAAAAAAACATTTTAGGGAAATAAAGTGTTCTAAAGTCCGTTTAGAGATGGCTCCCTAAGCTGACCTTAACAATCATTAGTTCCTTGCCTAATGGTTCTTTCTCTTCATCTAGGGTTTGTCCTGAACTCTTCTATAATAGTATATTTTTTTCCCTAAAAACCACTTTGAAAACCGAAATAAGTATTATATATCAGTAAATTAAGGAAAACTAGCCTAACTTGGATATAGGTTAGCACAGAAATATATGCAATTTTGCTTTCCCTCACTGTGTTATAGTTTATCCTTGCTTGTGTTTTCTGTGATCTGGTTGGGTTTTATAGGACAGGTAATAAAATAGATGGGGAGATAACAAATTTGATGAGGACAAAAAAAAAAAAAAGCAAAGTTGTTTCATTAGACACCCTCTTTAACTCAGTCTGTGTGTACTTAATAAAACCTTAAATTATTTTTAACTTATGAGAAAACACATCTCTGAATGAATAGGATTGGTATAAAAATGCAATTATTTTCTGTCTGGTATTTTAGATAGTCTGCCAAGAAGATTGAAGAAATTCTATCTATAAAATCCTATTTCAACTTAAAAATAGTAGTATTTTCTAGGTTTTTCTCTCAACGGCGATAGAATCATTATCAGTAAAGGATGAAGAGATTAAGGCTGGTACCTAATTCTCCCTTTGCTGGGTTTTCTCTGCAAACTATGGCCAGGGCTGCCTGGGAGAATACCATTACTCTAAGATCAAGCAGACCAATGGAGAGTCCTACCTGCAAACACAGTTACTAGATTAAGCAAGATAAAGTGCTTCCTTTTGGTAGCTCAAATTCTCATTTTCCAATTTTCAATTGTTGGACAGTGTTGCTTTGTTGCTTCCGAATTCCATCTGTATCTCTCATCTATTTCTGTTGAGTGGAATTGAACCAAAAGTGAAAAGATTATTTCTGACATGCACCACCTAAAAACCACATGGAGTGTTGTTTGCTATCAGTTGGGCATTCTAGCTATTAAAGAAACAGCTTCCATTGGCTCAATTAATTTAGCTATAATTTCGTGAATAATACTAGGGCTAGTGTGAGAAGCCATATCAATCCATGACTGTCTCAGAGGTCCTCATAAAAGGACAAAGAAAATCTTAGTCTTGTGTCCTGGTCCTGGAGTGGACTTGGCAAGGCCAGTTTGAGGCTGGAGCCAGTGGCTTGGAGGAATCAAGGTCAGGCTTGTTTCTGCTGTATCCCTTGTTCTCTTTGCCAACTGACTCAGCTCTCTGTTGACCTTGGCTGTTTTCAAACTGCAAATTGTATATGTGTTGCGGTACTTCTTAATAAGCTTCTTTGGCATAAATTGTAAGCTATAAAAGACCTCCTGGTCCCAGCTATTGCTTTTTAAATTTCTATTTTTTTTTCCTATTGCCTGCTTTCTTTTTTTCTCAATCTGTAGTCCTCACACTCAAGTTCTTTTCAGGTGAGGATCCTTATTTCAACGAGTTTGGGTCACTCACTTACTCTAATTTATTTTATAACAGATATGACTTCCTGGAAGGGAAAATGATATGGCTACATGTTCTGATATCCCATTGATCTCTAATATGAAATAGAATGATCTGTGAGGCTAGGATATTGTTCTATTCCTACCTTAGGTCAAAGTGCTAAGAGTAGCTATGTTCCCTGCTGAAGCCTCCAAAGATGCTCACAGAAGAATATGAAACACGAGGCTACTCACATAATATGTTTCTTACAAATGAAAGATGTATTTTTCGTGGTAAGATTACATATATTCATATATTTATGTCGTTATCTTTGATATTTTCTAGAACATGTATAGCAAAGTTTAAATGAAAAATGTTGAATGAATGAATAACTATACAAATGAATAAATTATTCTGGCTGAACTGTTTTTAGTTGTCGCCTGTAAAGTTTGTATTTTGATTAGTTGGTTGGGATTTTCTTTAAGGAGGAGTATGTTTGTTTTGTTTCTTTTGAAGTTCCACATTGTAGCTCTGATATGTCAGATGATTAAATGTTAGTAGGAGTATCAACGGTATTGAGGCCAAAAGGATTTGGGGGTAGAGAAATCTTAATTGGTCTAACAAACATTACTTTCAATCTGTCATACATCAGCAAAATATTCATCCTATACTATCTATAATTGTTTCCTTGATTTTAAAACTATAAATATCTCCTAAGTTGATATGTATCAAAATATTTTACTTAGAGATTATCTCCAATCAATATTCAGTGAGTAAACTTCCAATATAATATGTGTGATAGAAAAAGTAACTTTTCTTATGAAGTAGTAATGGCTAGTAGTAGCAGCTAGTCACAGTGGCACAGAAATTACTTTGTTCCAGTATTATTTTAAAACTTAGGGTTAGAGCTGGGTACAGTGGTACCTGCCTGTAATCCCAGCACTTGGGAAAGCAGATGCAGATAGATCTTTTTGAGTTTGAGACCAACCTGGTCTACCAAGTGAGTCCAAGACAACCAAGACTACACAAGAGAAACCCTGTCTCAAATAAATAAATAAATAAATAAATAAATAAATAAATACATACATACATACATACATACATACATACATACAAAAACAACAAACAAACAAGAAAACCTTAGGGTTAGAAAACATAGAAAATGGACCACAGTGACTAAGTAGAAAGACATTCATTCTTCTGATTTGAAAGACAATGTGAAATTTGGCATATTATGTACTTTCAATTGTATTTTTAGAGTATTGTTTTAAATTTGCTGTCAGTTGCAATTCCAAAATTACTATTTGCCTCCAATCTGTCAAATTTCCTCTGTATTTCTTAGAATCATTTTTAATAAAGTTCTGTCTTTAATTGTATAATAAATAAATAATGCTGGAAGTGTGGTCTAATCCAAGGCTATGTATTAGAGATAAATTTCTCATAAAATGTTTTCAGATATGCTTTTAGAGGCATATTATACAGACCGAACAGCTTCTCAGGGCAGACCTCAGATGAATAAAACCAAAATTAAAGAGAGAGAATTTGAAGACAGTGACTACATCTGAAAATCTATAAGACAATTTTATGGAAAGCTTTTATATAGAATTAAGCAATAAAATGCTGCACATACGTCAACCATGATTAGGTGGTACCCAATATAGTTATGAATATTAGAAATATGCACGCATATATTGCAATGCATATTTTGAGGACATACAAAAGAGTACACATATAATATTTTAATTGGCTACTTAACACTGAGGAATTGGGCTGCGAGTAAAAACAATAATGCAGTATGACACAGTACAGAATTTCAGTGATACTCAACATATATCAACTAAGATCCTCCCAAAAGATAATTTTTATAAAGGTAAGAAAGAATGACCTATGGAGATGAAAATCATTTAGTCAGAGCTGTGAAGCAGTTGGAAGCATCATAGAGAAACCATAAGTCATAATTCTGTAACTGCTTAGGACATAAGAATGCATTTGTACCAAACCGCATCATTTTTGCTTTGGGATTATATTTATCAGACAAGTATTAATTGAAAACCTGGTATCTATACCTTTTTAAAAAACAAAGAAATTCTGAATACGAAGTTTAGAAATACAAAATCATTCTTTGAAGTCTGTGTTCAGAATGTTATTTCACCTGCTATGAAAATGCTTTCTCTGGGAGAATGCTTTCTCTGTTTGGAACTATTGACATCTTAATGCCAAGCAGTGAAAGCTGCTCTAAAGCAGCATATTAAAAAGCTACAGCTGGTTGAAAAGCAGCTTTTAACTACTGACTTTAAAACAGAAGGAGAAAGCCCAACTATATGAAAACATGTTTAAACTTAGAGTTTTCAGAAAGAAAAACTACCTTTATCAGTTATTAAATCACTGGAGTTTGGAGTTAAAGAGTTTATTAAATTAAGATAACTTAAATGTGAAACATACTACTTTGATTTCAGTGACTATGTAGGTATTCATACTTTATTTCTGAGAAATATGCATTGTGCACTTGCATATGAAAAAGGGAAATAAAGCAAGAGTAAACATTAATTTTTTTTTAGGATGCAAAACTATTTAACTTTTACTTCATAGTTGTAATAAAAGTGTAGAATCAGTTTTATACTCTAACCATGAACAGGAATGTAGATCGCCTTAACTCTTCCTTGGTGTCCTTGAATCTTAGTCTTGGTGAATTAAAACCATCTTCTACATTGTTAAGAAGCAGTATATTTGGAAATGACATTAATATATTTAATAGGAGAAGAAAAGATTGTAAGAAGTATGGGTTTTCTCTACAATAATGGAACATTTCTCAGTAGAATATTTTTCTCAGTAGAATATTAATATATGAACCCTGAATTTGAAATACCAGCTAGGAGATGCTGGCAGTTCTTTCCAAAAGCTGTGGATTTAGAAAAAAAAATCTTCTATATGTAATGTCAAAACAGATAAGAATCAAAGAAAGACAAAGTCAGATACAGTAAACTGCAGAAAGTAAGATACTAGAAAAAATAAAAATAATTAAAACACCAATGCACCACAGGGTGCTCCTGTCTGCGCCCAGAATTAGGGACTGATGAATTTACTGCACAAAGAGATCCTTCATTAAGAAAGAGAATCTGAATTGGAGAAAAAACAGCAGTGGGTGGGTCTTCAGGAGTGCTTTTTAAGGAAAAAGGGGGATAAATCTATGCTAGTATGAGTTGGTTGGTCTTGGTTGACCTTGTTGGTCAGTGTAGCCAAACAGAGAATTTTGATACCTGGACCTAGGCAATTAGCCTCAGAAATGACAAAGTGGCCAAATAAGGGAGTCTCCCGACTTAGCAAAAAAGGAAGAAAGGAGGGGAGTGCAGGGCCCAGCAGCACCATGTTTGGGCCCATCCGTGTCCTTCAGGCAGTCTCTGTGCGTTCATATGACCCTTGCTTATGTTGATGTAGAAGGCCTTGTTTTTTGTTTGTTTGATTGCTTTGGTGTCATCCTTCCTCTCTGCCTTCCCTTCCATGGGTTTTCCTGAGCTCTGAGGGGAGGGATTTTATAGAGATATGACATTTAAGGCAGAGAGACCCTCTGCATGTCTGGCTGTGGGTCTCTGTATTTGTTCCCATCTCCTGCAGGAGTAGAAGGGCTAAAGTTAGCCTGTAAACCCCACTTACTTGAGGACAGAAAACTTCCTAGAATTCTCGGGCTGTTTTTCTTGTAAGACAACAAGTCCTGTTTCCACTTCAGCAAACAAGGTTAGTTGCCCAAATGCACAGCATGTACAGGATATATGTAGGTAGGCAGGACATCAGATGTATACTTGACCCCTGTTGGATGATAGAGGGAAGTCCCACAGCCTGTGAGTTCAACCTTGACAAGCACTTGACTGACCTAACTCAGTGCCATTCTCTGGGAATCTCAAAATGGACCTAGCCAATCTGCATTTTCCTAGCCAGTATTAAATAAAGCTTGCTTTCATTAGACAGTTGTGGATCTGGTCTCTCTCCTTGGAATTTTCAGGTTTAATGGGAGTCAGCTTCTCTGATGATAGTTAAATAAAACACTGATCTATTAGCATAACATAATATCACTAGAAATCCTTTTATTAGTACATTTTGTTTGTTTGTTTTTTTAGACCCATGTTATTTGGTATTATCCAAAGTTTCTGGACTATCTAGTGTCAGATTCTTGATCACCCAAGCACTGGCAGGTGTGTGTTAAATCTTGTGGAGTACGCCTTAAGACAAATCAGTTATTGCTTATTTGCTCTCACAAGCTTTATGCTACCTTTACCCTAGCATATCCTGCAGGTTATAAACCACAGAATCATAGTGAACCTTTGATTGCAAAATGCAAAACATCTTTGAGAGATGGGTACAATTATTCTTTTCCTCATTCTAAATCCATAAACAAAAAAGGGAGTGTCTCTAGAAGTAAAGACAAAGCTGCCTGAATATGTTGGGAAATTATCTATTGACAGTGACTTTGGAGACTTGACTATTTCACTGAAGTACAAAATGGGAAGACGAAGAATTTCTGATATCAAACACCAAAAACAGAAGGAAGGTGCTGTTCTCATCTCAAGCTATGCCCTTTCCTCATGATAGGAGCACAAGACATGTAGAACCACATTTGTACCTCTTGGGAGCCTACTTGCACTGAAACTCAGTGAAACAAACATAACACAAGCTATGTATGCTGCGAGTCAAATCTGGGTAAGGACAAACTTATTTCTGCAAAGGCAAATACAAGCTAGGACAGGTCCATAGTATAACCCTGGACACTGACATGACTCCGGGAAACAGGATCACACAATACATTTGAAAAATGAGAACTGTCCCAATGGTAAATACACTAAAGTAGCTGGAGGGCTTGGAAACTCCTAAAGGAGGCTGAACCCTGTTGTGGTAGTAATTGTTCCACAGGAAACATTTCCTTCACTGAATCACAAAATATGGAACAATCTAACCTAACAATTTTCAGCTGGAAAACACTGGGCACCTCTTCACCAAGAAAGTTAGATAAAAGGCTCAGACGTAATCAAAGATAGCAGGAAGAGAAAGAATTAGCAGAAAAGAATGATATTTTGCTACCCTCATAGACTGCTGCCTTGTCATGTCTACGTTGGATAGGCTTCTTCTGGTAGCAGATGTGAACACCCATAGCCAGACATTATGGAGAGAGAGAGTCTAAATTAGAGATCTCCACCAGGTGTCTCCCCTGAGAGATCATAGAACCCTTTTGAAGATGGGGAAGAACGTTTGTAAGATCCATAGGGAACTGAGCACACCAGAACATAACCCATTGAATCAACTAAACAGAACTCATACTGGGCTCACAGAGACTGAAAGCAGCCAGCATGGGGCATGAATGGGTCTGCACCAGGTCCTCTGCATATATGTTATGATGGTTAGCTTGGTGTTTTTGTGGAACTCCTAATAGTAGGAACAGGTATATTTATGACTCATTTGCCTGCTCTTGAGACTCTTTTCCTTCCACTGGGTTGCCTTGTCTAGCCTCAACATGATGACTTTTGCCTTGTTTGGTTTAATCTTGTTTTGTCCTGTTGGGCTGTTGTCTCTTGGTGGTCTACTCTTTTCTGAAGAGGAAATGGGGCGCTAGTGAATCTGGGGCAGAGGGAAGATACTGGGTTCTGTAAGTAGTGAAGGTCGGGATGTATTGTATGAAAGAAGAATATATATATTTTTAATTTATTTATTCAGTTATTAACTTTAAATCCCAATCTTAGGCCCCTCCCTCATCTCCTTCTAGTCCCATCCTCCCTCTCGCTTCTTTCTATTCCCCGTCTCCTAGCCCTCAGAAAAGTGGAGTCGCCCTACTAACCCACCCCAGCACATCAAGACACATCATGACTGAGCACATCCTCTTTCACAGTGGCCTGGCAAGGCAGCCCAGCCAGGGAGAAGTGATCAAAAACCAGGCAACAGAGTCCATGTCAGAGACAGCATCTGCTCCCCTTAACCCACAGGAAGACAAAGCTGCCCATCGGGTTCATTTGTGTATGGGTCCTAGTTCCAGACCATGCATGAAGTACCTTGGTTGGTGCTTCAGTCTTCTGTGCCCCTAACCCTCTTCCTGCCCTCCCGGACCCAGGTTAGTTGGCTCTGTTGGTGTTTTTGTGGGGTTCCTGTCCTCTCTGGGTCCTACAATCCTTCCCCTTACTTTTCCACAAAGCTCCATGCTGTCTGCCCAGTGTTTGGCTGTGAGTCTCAGTATCTGTGTTGATCCATTGATGGGTTCAGCCTCTAAGAGGACAGCCATGCTTGGTTCCCATCTGCAAGCATAGCCTTAATAGTGTCAAGACATTTTATTGGTTCTTTGTAAATTTCACATCATACACCACAATCATATTCATCTTTTCCTCCCCTCATACCTGCCTTCCACCCTTACAACCTCCCCACATATAGAAAAAAAAATCTCATTGTGTAAACTGTAGCATGTCACGGTGTGTCCAACAGTATACTCTTTTGTCCATATTTCTTTGCTTACAAATGTGCACGCAATGTGTCATTGGTCTGGTACAAGGCCTCTGATTTCTACTACTCTATCAATACTAGAATCTCTCCGGAATTCCTCTTAGATATCCTGTTGTTATCCTGTGTCATGGAGATCCTGTAGTCTTGAATTTGTAGGACCAGTGCCTTCATGCACTTCAGCAGTTTATCAATGTATGGATAGATGTTGTGTTGGGCCAACTCAAAGCCCTGGATTGGGGACCTCAGAGATATCTGAACTGGCCACCAGCTGTCCTGCACCTGTACTATATGTGCTAACTCTCCTTGCCCTGCCCTGGCTGGTCCATCCAATGCTGTTACCAGTAAGGGGTAGAACCAGTTATCTTATGGCCATGCCCTAGGGCCCAGCTTACCTGCAACTCGTACATTCAGAACCAACTCTACTCTGCTACCCAAGAAAGGTGCAGGCCCTGCATTTCTGAGTTCTGCATGAGGTGAGCGACAGGGATATTTCTTTTACTTTGATGAACTTGGAGTCAGCTTTCTTGCCTGCAGTAGGTGGCAAGGGATAAGAAAGGGATATTTCTTCCTCTATGATGTCACCACATGGCAGATAAGTGGTGGGGCCACCTCTCCCTCAATCACACTCCTGACACTGGGGTCAGCTCTTCTGTTCTGCCCAGATGCAGGGCCCACTCACATGAGTGGTGCAGCTGGTGGGGGGCAGGAACAGCACTCCTGCCCTCATGAGCCCAGGGCCAAGTCTCCTACCTGCCACAGGTGTCAAGAGTGAGGGAGGAAGAGGGTATCTCTCCCTTGTCTGTGCCACTGCACAGGAGATGAGTGGCAGGACCAGCTCTCCCACATTCATAGCCTTATGTCCTGCTCACCCACAACTCCTGCAATCATGGTCAGCTCTACTATGCTTCCTGGAAGACTTGGATGGCCTGCTTTCCTGAGTATTGCAACTGTCTGGGTAAAGGTGCAGTCACCACTTCTGCTCTCACACCCCCACAGCCACCTCTCCTAAGATGCGAGGGAGACAGCAGCCTAAAACAAGGATGTCCACCTGGCCTTCAGTGATAATAGACCTCTACTGCTGCAGGGCCACAAACCCAGACATAACTCTTACTGGCACACAGACCAGGATCTCACAATGATCCTATAAGGCATCACTGGTTATTCAACCAGGCTGTTTCTCACTTCCATGAGTGTCCAGTTCTACCTCTCTTCATTTTCCCCACATTCTTCTGTTTTTCTTTCTCTTCCATTTTGCCACCATTTACTTGCTCCTCGTAGGGGCACCAACTGTGAGGATGGGGAAGAGGAGGAAGTGTCTCTGATTGTCTGTAGTGTTCTCAAGAGTGCTCTGTCCTACCTATGCATCATGGTATTGGACAGGGATCATATCGTACATGGTCTGCCCTCCCCAGGCTTGCGTGATGTAAACAGGTGGTCGTTTCAGGTTAGGCCCTTGTATAGGGTCCACGACACTTGACAGCCTGGTCGTCTTGGATTTGCTCCTTTTCTGGGCCCACCTACTTGGCCCCATGCAAGGGTGTGGAATCTCTGGCTTGTTATCTATTCTGGGAACCTGTTCATGGAATGGTTGTCCTCTCTGACTAGCTCCCTATCTGGGCTCCCTGGAATCAGATTGGTGCTGTTGGTTGTCTCAGGCTGGCCCTCACCCCCAGGGCAGTCTTAACCTACAAATCATTTAGTGAGAACAGTGAATCTAGTGAGAAACTCTGTCCTCTCTGCCACCTATTGATGCACATATGACACAGAAGAAATGCCTCTAGAAGCAGAAAGAAGAATCTATTTTCTACAAGTAAAACAAACAAAGAACCCAGAGAGATCTCATTTTAGCAACTTAACAGAATAAACAACAAAAAGAGTCATACCCAGGAAAAGTAGACAGCAAGAAATAATTTAACTGAGGATTGAAATCTAAAAAAAATTGAACAATGCAAAAATCCAATGGAACAAAGAGCTGATTCTTTGAGAAATCAGTTAGATAGACAAATCCTTGTCCAAATTAACCCAAAAAAGGAGAGAGAATACGCAAGATAACAAAGTCAGAAGTAAAAAGGTAGAGATAACAACAGACACTGAGAAATCTAAACAATCATGAGAACATACTTTTAAAACATGCACTACAGCAAAGTGGAATATCAAAAATAAATGGATATTTTTTCTCAATAGGTACCATTTACAAAAATTAAACTAAGATCAGATAAGCAATTTAAACAGAGCTATAACTCTTATTGCAATAGAAGTAATCAGCAAAAGTTTCCCATCCCAAAAGTCAAGGGCCAGATGGTTGTAGCACAGAATTCTTCCAGACTTTCAAAGAACAATTAATACCACTACTCCTCAAATTATTCCATAAAATAGTAACATTACTCATTCATTTTATGAGACCACAGTGACCCTGATATCCAAACTACACAGGGACTCAACAAAGGAAGAGAGTTGCAGACCAATTTTCTTATGGGCATACATGTAAAATTATTCAATAAAATACTTGTAAACTGACTCCAAGAATATATCACAAACATCACCCACCGTGATCAAGTGGACTTTATCCAAGAGATACAGGGATGGTTTAATATACAAAAATCAATAAAGGCAATCTACCATATAAACTGTCACCCCCCACACATGATCATCTTATTAGATGCAGAAAAAGGCCGTTGACAAAATCCAACACACCTTCATAATAAAAGTCCTCGAGAACATAGGGGTACGAGGGATATACCTAAATACAATTAATACAGTTTACAAAAAGCCCATAGACAATATCACCTAAATAGAGAGAAATTCAAAATAATTGTGCAAAACTCAGGAACAAGATAGGATTGTCCCTCTCTCAAAACCTATTCAGTATAGCACTTGAAATGTTATCTAGAAAAAAACAAATAACAGAGATCAGAGAAACAAATTGGAAAGGAAGAAGTCAAAATAGCATTATTTGTCAGTATTATATGATACGATAGTATACATAAGTGACATAAAAAATATTCTACCAGAGAACTCCTACAACTGATAAATACTTTCAGTAGTGAAGCTGGTTTCAAAATTAACTTACAACAATCCTATATATAGGTGACAGTTGAACTGAGAACGAAATTAGGGAAACAACATTCTCAAGTAATATAAAATAACTTGGAGTAAACTCTCCAATTAAATAAAAAGACTAGTATAATAACTTTTGTATGATAAAAACTAGTATGCTTAAAAAAAACTTTTGAAGAAATAAATTGAAAAAGATATCAGAAGATGGAAAGATTTCCCATACTCACTAATCACTAGGATTAACAAAAATTAACAAAAATCTATAGATACCATGTGATCCTCATCAAAATTCAAGTATAATTCTTCATAAAATAAAAGATAGCTAAAATAGTAATAAATAAAAAAATCATTAAAACATTAAAAGTACTGCTGGAGGTTTCACTATGCCTAATTTTCCTGCTTTCAAGTTGTACTACAAAGCATGGTGTTGACATAAAAATAGACCCTTGGATTAATGGAATCAAATTAAAGACCCAGACATAAATCCACACACCAATGGCTAACTTTCCCAATTGGCAGGATTAACATAGTAAAAATGGCCATCTTACCAAAAGCAATCTGCAGATTCAATGCAATTCCCACCAAATTACCACCACAATTCTTCACAGATCTTGTAAGAAAAATTCTCAACTTGATATGGAATAACAAGAAACCCAGAATTGCAAAAGCAATCCTCTACAATAACAGATCTTCTGGAGATATCTCCATCCCGGATCTTAAGCTGTACTATAGAGCAACAGTTATAAAAAATGGCTTCGTACTGGCATAGAAACAGAATGGTGGATCAATGGAACTGAACAGAAGACCAAGAAATAAACCCATACACTTATGGACACCTGATCTTTGACAAAGATGCCAAAACAATACAATGAAAAAAAGATAGCATCTTCAACAAATGGCGCTGGTCTAACTGGATGTCTACATGTAGAAAAATAAATATAGATCCATACTTATCACCCTGCACAAAACTAAAGTCCAAGTGAATCAAAGACCTCAACATAAAACCCAATGCATTAAATCGGTTAGAAGAAATAGTGGGGAAGACCCTAGAACTCTGTACAGGAGACAACTTCCTGAACAGAACACCAACAGCACAGGCTCTAAGAGCAACAATCAATAAATGGGACCTCATGAAACTGAAAAGCTTCTGTAAAGCAAAGGACACCCTCACCAAAACAAAACAACTGCCTACAGATTGGGAAAGAATCTTCACTAACCCTTTATCTGACAGAGGACTAATATCCAGTATATACAAAGAACTAAAGAAGCTGAAAAGCAGCAAACCAAGTAATCCACTTAAAAAAATGGGAAACAGAGCTAAACAGAGAATTTTCTGTAGAGGAATATCGAATGGCAGAGAAACACTTAAAGAAATGCTCAACCTCATTAGCCATCAGGGAAATGCAAATCAAAACGACCCTGAGATTTCACCTTACACCCATCAGAATGGTCAAGATGAAAAACTCAAGTGACAACACATGCTGGAGAGGTTGTGGAGAAAAGGGGACCCCTCCTCCACTGCTGCTGGGAATGTAAACTTGTACAACCACTCTGGAAATCAATCTGGTGCATTTTCAGACAACTAGTAATAACGCTTTCTCAAGATCCATCCATATCACTCCTAGGCATATATCCAAAAGAGGCTCAAATACACAATAAGGACATTTGCTCAACCATGTTTGTTGCAGCTTTATTTGTAATAGCCAGAAGCTGGAAACAACCCAGATGCCCCTCAACTGAAGAATGAATACAGAAATTGTGGTACATATACACAATGGAATATTACTCAGCAATGAAAAACAAGGAAATTATGAAATTTGCAGGTAAATGGTGGGAGCTGGAAAGGATCATCCTTAGTGAGCTGTCACAGAAATAGAAAGACACACACAGTATATACTCACTCATATAGACATATAATATAAGATAAACCAATAAAATCCATACATCTAAAGGAACTAGTCAAGAGAGAGGAGCCTGACTAAAACGCTCAATCCCCATCCCAAAAGGCAAAGAGGATGGACATCAGAAGAAGAAAACAGGAAACAAGCTAGGAACCTGCCACAGAGGGCCTCTGAAAGGCTCTGTCCTGCAGAATATCAAAGCAGATGCTGAGACTTATGGCCAACTGTTGGGCAGAGTGCATGGATTGTTATGAAAGAAGTGGGAAATAGTAAGATCTGGAGAGGACAGGAACTCCATAAAAAGAGCAACAGAACCAGAAAATTCAAACACAGGGGACTTTCCAGGGACTCATACTACAAACAAGTACCATACATGGAGATAACCTAGAACCCTTGCACAGATGTAGCCCATGGCAGTTTAGTGTCCAAGTGGGTTACATAGTAATGGGAAAAGGGACTGCCTCTGACATAAACTGATTGGCCTACTCTTTGATCACCTCCCCCTGAGGTGACTGTGTTTCCAGAGAACTAATGTTTGAGGATTGATTTTCTTTAAGGAATTCTGCATCCCCAGGCTTGTCCATTAGCTTTCTATAGTGTAAGCAGGAACATAGTTATTTCTTACCATGTACTTAGGTACCAATAAGGAGACTCTTAGAAATTATGTTAAACTGTAGAGGAATTTTAACTCAGCAATGGGGTTACTCTGGCAAGTGATCACAATCAAAGAATTACATTTGTGTGATCCAGTTGGAATATACAACTGTAAGCTCCCTGGCTGGAATACCGACACATCTTTAATACATACCTTTAATCCGCAACAATGACATCGAATTGAGGGACAAACAAAATGACAAGTCAGAGAAAGATTTGACAGAATGAATCAGAGATAGGATACATCCAACTTTCATGAGAGAGAGGCTACTTAAGAGCAACACAGAGGGTTGGCGAGACAGTACAGTACAGTGGAGGACAGTTCAGCACATTAATATAATAGAGTCTGTGCAGTCAGGAGAGTACAGTTTAGTGCAATTCAGATTGTGGAGTTCAGAAGAACTTTTTCCAAGCAGGGAAATTCAATAGAAAGTTGAGAGAAGCCAACTTGAATCAATCATCTTAGAAAAGAGATTTGAGCCAGAGCAGCTAAGTTGAACCAGCCAGCCAGGGTTCAGAAAAAAATAGAAAGGGTGAGATTATTCAGCAATAAATATCAGAGGCTGAAAATATTCAGATGGAGGCTGAAAGTTGAATAATATGAGATTAAGTTTCATCTGTATCTTTTTTTTTTTTAATAGGATAACTGTGGCTGTTCTGGAGCTCACTCTGTAGACCAGGCTGGCTTCAACCTCACAGAGATCCCAAGTCCTGGGATTAAAGGTCTGAGCCACCATCACTTGGTTTCATCAGTATATTTTTATTCTGGAATGCAAAGACAGTTTGGTACTGGCTATATAGACCAATGGTTAGGGATAGGTAATGCTATTCCAGAGATGTGGAGATGGGTTCATGAGGGTGATCACAACCCTATAGAACTGCAGTTCCAGTGTGCATAACATCCCTTGTTAGCCTTCAGAGAGACTTCAGTCATATGACCAAATCTTTTTCCACCCATGCATACACATATATACATTATTTAATATAAAAATGTTACTATTACTGTTTTCCTCAAAGTTTCAGCCATTTAGCAAATAATTACATAGAGTTCTGTGTGTTATTTGCAATTCATTTTAATAACTGAAATTTACATGGGTTAATATGAAACGACAGGCAAAAGCAAGAGCCAATAAATACAACATTGAAAACAACAGCAGTAAGACTCAGAGACAGCTAGTTCTTCCCTTATTTTTATTCTGCAACATAAAACATTTTTATTAAAATGACTGAATATAGTGCTATCTAATAAATTTGGGGTGGAAGTTTAAAAAAATCGTTCTATTTTCTGAACAAGATGTTTTTTTCCTTCACTGTTAGATGTATTACACTTAACATGTTAATAATTAATTTACCCAATGTCTTACAAACATTGGCCTCCAAATATCATACTCCTAATTTAGCAGTTTCATTTACAGAACATATTCAAACACGTTTGACTTAAACTTTAAAACAAGTGAGTGTACAGTTCCTTCAAATTATACTTCAAACACACTTTTCTGCCTGTGGTTTTCTTTTTTATTGTTGTTATTTTTTACAATTTATTCACTTTGTATACCAGTTGTAGTCCACTCCCTCATCTCTAGGTCCTACCCTTCCTTTTTCTTCTCCTATCACTTTCCCCTAGTCCACTAATAGGGGAAGACTTCCTCCCCTATTCTCTGAGCCTACCCTATCAGGTCCCATCAGAACTGCCTGGATCCTCTTCCTCTGTGGGCTGCCTAAGTTGGTCCACCATGGCGAGGTAATTAAGTAGCAGGCAAATGAGTTCATGTTATAGACTATCTCTTCTTCCTTTACTAGGGAACCCCCGTGGAGTCTGAGCTCTCTACGCATGGTCTCTGGTTGATGCATCAGTCTCTGTAGTTACACCTGGGCCCAATTTTTTTTTTTTTTTTTGGCTTTGTTGATCTCCTTGTGTGGCCCTGTCCCCTCTGGGTAGTTCTCTATTTTCCTTCTTCCATAGAAGTTTTTAAGAGGACATCTGTGGTAGCCTCTCATTCTGTGGCCTCTCTTCTACCTTCTCCGGTGTCTATCCTGTTTGCCCTTCTGAATGAGGATTAAGCATCTTCCCTAGAATGCTCCTTGTTGTTTAGCTTCTTTAGGACTATAGATTTTAGTATGTTTATCCTATATCATATGGCTAATATCCACTTATAAGTGAGTATTTACCATGGATGCCTTTCTGCTTCTGGGTTACTTCACTCAGTATTGTCTTTTCTAGTTCCATCCATTTGCCTCCAAATTTCATAATTTGTTTTTAATAGCTGAGTAGTATTACATTGTGTAAATGTACCACAATTTCTGTATCCATTCTTCGGTTGAGGGACATCTAGGTTGTTTCCAGATGCTGGCTGTTATGAACAAAGCTACTATGAATATAGCTGAGCATATGTCCTTGTTGTATGGTTGAGCATCTTTTGGATATATGCTCAGAAGTATAGCTGGGTCTTGAGACAGTACTATTCAAAGTTTTCTGAGAAAGCACCAGATTGATTTCCAAAGTGGTTGTACAAGTTTATATTCCCACCAGCAATGGAGGGTCCCCCTTTCTCCACATCCTCTCCAGCATGTGTTGTCCCTTGAGTTTTTTATCTTAGTCATTCTGATGGGTGTGAGATTGAATCTCAGCATCATTTTGATTTGCACTTCCCGAATGACTAAGGACGCTGAACATTTCTCTAAGTGTTTTTCAACTATTAATTATTTATCTGTTGAGAATTCTCTGGTTACCTCTGTATCCCATTTTTAATTGGATTATTTGGATTGTTGACTTTTAATTTATTGAGTTCTTTGTAATTTCTGGAAATTAGGTCTTTCTCAGATGTAGGGTTGGAGAAGGTCTGTAGGCTGTCATTTTGTTCTGTTGACAGTGTTGTCTGCTTTACAGAAGATTTTCAGTTTCATGAGGTCCCATTTATTGATTGTTGATATTAGAGCTGAGCTGTTGCTGTTCTGTTCAGGAAGGTGCCAATGCATTCAAGGCTCTTCACCACTTTTTCTTCAATTAGATTTAGTGTATGGTTCCTATATTTAAATAGCTACATTAAGTTCCTTCCTAGTAATGGGGGATAAGTAGCCTAAATTAGCCATTGCCTGTAACCAGGTAAGACTTCCAGTGTAGGAATGGGTCACGGATGGGAGTCACAAACCCTTCAACCTACAATTTGTTCTGCTTACAAGATATGCAGGGGTAAATGGACAACCAATGATTGGTCCAACATGAGATCCAGGACATAAGAGGGAGTCTACCCCTGACTCCATTAATGATATTTTGTTCTACTTGCAGAGAGGAGCCTAGCATAATCATTATCAGAGAGGCTTCACCCAGCAACTGATCGAAACTGCTAAAGATACCCACAGTTAAACATTAGGCAGATGTTGAGAATTCTATAGAAGAGGAAGAAAAAGGATTGTAGGAGCCAGAAGGTCAAGGACACCCTAAGAAAGCTTACATAATCAACAACCTGGGCCCATGGGCGGGGGGGTTCCAGAGACTGAACTGCCAAACAGAGCATGCAGGGGATGGACTTACTGCCTATGCACACATGTAACAGTTGCGTAGCTTGATTTTAGTGAGGGACTCCAAACAGTGAGAGCAAGTGCTGGACTCTGTTGCCTAATTTTGGGAGACTTTCCCCAAAGTGGGCTGCCTCATCTAGACTTAATAGACAATGCACATATTCTTACTGCAAGTTGAGATGCCAAGGCTGGTGATGTCTACGGCAGGCCTCCCACTTTCTGAAGAGAAAGGAAAGAAGAGTGGATTGGTGAAGAGTGTGAGGTAAGCACTGAGAGGAGAGGAGGAAGGAGAAACTTTGGTCAGGCTGTGAGGTGGTTTGAATAGGTCTGGCCCACATACACTCATGTGTTTGAATGTTTGGGTCATAGGGAGCTGCACTATTAGTCAGTGTGGCCTTTTTGGATTATGTGCAAACTTGGAGGAAGCATGTCGTTGTGGAAGCGGGCTTCGAGGATTTATGTATGCTCAAGCCACACCCAGTGACATAGACCCTTTCTCCTGCCTGCAAATCAGGTTCTCCAGCACCATGTCTGCCTGGACACTACCATGCTTTGAACCATAATAATGGACTAAAACCTCGGAAACTGTAAGCGAGCCCTTAAAATGTTTTTCTTTGTAACATTTGCCATAATCATAGTGTCTCTTCCCAGCAATGAAACCAAAACTAAGACAATCACCATCCTGAATATCAAGATATACTATAGAGCTACGGTAATAAAAGCCCAAGTTAGTTGATTGCATGGGTTTTCTTGTGGTGTCTTTAACCTCTCTGGCTCCTACATTTGTCCTCTCTTTCTTCTGCAGGGATTCCTGTTAAGCTTCTGATTTTATCATGATATTCTTGTGGTCTTTTTTATTTGTTCAAGTTTTTTCATCATCAACTTATTTGCATGTTATCATAACCAAAGCATGAATTAAAGGACAATCTCCGAAGGATCAACTGCCCTTCTCTAAATGCTGCCTTCTAAGTTATTCACTTGTTCCTAAATTAAACTACTTTCCTTCCCAGATTTGTATGCTAGAATTTTATTAGCAGTACTTTTGGGAGAAAGTATCCTGAGAAAATGAAACGTCAGCCTAACAAACAAAACTAGATCCTGCTGGGGCTGTCTTTGTTCAGCTCATGTAGGCAGTCATGGAAAGCCCTGGAGGTCTCTCTCAGCCCTACACGAGTTGCCACAGGCAAATACAGAATGCTGAGAGCTGGAGGAATCATCCTCCCTAGAGAAGAGCACACCAAATGGGTATCCAACATCAAATGGACAGCTCTGAAAACATGCATACAAGTAACAGTACAGACTTAGCGATTTATATTTAGGAGGATATATATATATATGTGTGTGTGTGTGTGTGTGTGTGTGTGTGTGTGCATATATATGTGTGTGTGTGTACTTATATGTATATACATATACACATTTTACATTTAGGAATATATGTATGTATGTATATGTATATGCATATACATATGAGTGTAACAACTATTTCTGAAAAATATGCTATGAATTTGAAAGAGAGTAAGTGGTGGGGGTGTATGAGAGAGTTTGGGGAAAGTATAGGGAAGTGGAAAATGATGTAATTTTTTTATAATCCCAAAAATAAAAATTAAAATTAAAAAAAAAATAGATCCTGCAATCCCATAGTAACAAATTCTACCAGCCAGACCTTTGTGGAATTTAACGGTGGTATGAACTTAAAAAAGTTCTTTTCAGCTGAAAGTAGATTTATTTGATCAAAGGAATATCTGAGGTTGAGATTATCTTTGAGTCTTCACTACCCATTGTCACTGCTTGGGCCATGGGTGGCATGGTCCTGAGAAAGAAATTACCTGTATGTTCACTATAGTCCCATCTGCTTATATGCTTCCCCACCTCTGTTGCTTTAGTTTTGTAGCACTAACATATAGTGTCTCATTTACTTCAATCCTAAATTTAGTGCAATTTTAAAGGTAAGTTTTTCTTGATTTACATCCCAAGTCTTAAGCCTTATATTCAATAATCCACTGGATACACAATACTGAGGAATCAACTCACAAAGCTGGAGGAAAACAGAAGCCAGGAAACAGCTGACAATAGGTGTAACTGCCTGATGGATCCATCTCAATTAGCACAGTATTAAGTTTTACTTTGTAAACTTTCATGCCAAGTATACCCTGATTTTCAATAAATTGTTTAAATCCACAAACTGCTGTACTTCTCTTCTACTAAGGCGGTCTAATTATGCTTTTTAAAGAATTTTGGCTGAACAGAATGAGGCTTTCTACTTTGTCTCTGCAGAATTCAAGTTCTGGATTTTGTGTTCATATTTCTGTATTCTGTAATATTTTGCTTTGTGGTTTAGGTGTGTCTCTACCTTCTCAGAAGCTAGAAACTACTCACATAAAAGACATAACAGAAAGCACAATTTTTCAAGTTTATTTAGGACATGCTTCTGAATTTCAATTAGCACAGCTGCATGAAGCAGCTTACTGAAAATCTTCCCCAGGCTCCACTTAACCACATTATCTAATTCTGCTAATACACATAAGCTAGATTCAAGTTTAAGGAAATATGTTGTTAAAAGTACTTTTATGTATATAGACATTCTCCTGTTGATTTGTATCTTTGAATGTCATTTATTTGAACCTGTAGTATCTATACATGAAGTTCCATGCTTAAATAAGCAGCCATAGACTATGATAGTGTTTGAATTCCACTTGCTTAAGAAGCAGATCATTAAAACTGAAGTGCTTATATCCTGCAGGAATGTATTTTCAATACTAATGTTTCTTTAGAGTGATAAGGGAGTGGTGAAATGTCACTCTGGTTTCACCAGTGGTGTCCTTAGCCTTCTTGTAAGCTTTTTATTTATTCAAAGCCTGTGTCTTCATGATGTGAAATCTAGCATTCCATCTTCTTTCCTTTTCCACCTTCCTATAAATAACTTGAACTGATTCACTCATCTTCATCTACATTTCTCAAAATAAGTGTTTATTCTTTAAGTTTGTCAAAGAGGTTTCGTAGAAACAACCCTTACATACACCTAGGTCTTTGAATGCTGACTTTAGTAGTCTTGGAGAAAGTGCATATATCTTCATGTCTGAAAGCTCCTCAACAAAAGGAATTGAAGGGCATTTGAGGAGTGGCATACAACCTGGTGCAATGCCAACTTCCTAAAATATAGGAAGGTGATCCTAATAAAGTCTCCAAATAATGACAGAGACTGAACCCAAACTGGCTATTTCTTGTCACCAAAGCTTCCAGTACTGGGACTGAGTTTTATCTGAGTTAATTGCCTAGATGTGCCTAGAGAAATCCTCAAACAATCGAAGCTGATGCTAAGAGAATAGGTCTGTCTCCACAAATTGACAGTAAGGCCTTACTGGTGAGAACAACACCCACACAAACCGTTGAACATGGAGAGGTTCAGATGCTGCATATAAAAACCTCCAACCCTGTGTTCTAGTGGCTATGACTTGGAAAGTTACTCTGGAGTTTATTGAAAAGAAATATGAACACCAGCACAACTCCAAAACCCTAAAACTGATAAATATGCTACTCCTAAAGCAAACAAAGTTTGATTTGTTGTTAGCCATATTCCATGTGATAGAACTCAGACTTGACACTGCTTGGGTAATCAAGAACCAGAGACTAAAAAGTACACAGAGACCTAGAATGAAACCAAAATACTACTGTTTTAAAATATCAATAAAATATCCTAATGATATTCTTGTATACTCAAAGATTGGAGAGTTATTCAGCCAACCTCAGAGAGGCTTCCTCCTACAGCAGATGAGAACACATACAAAGATCCACAGCCCAACATATTCAAAGAATGAGAGAGCTTGGAACACAGATCTAAATATAATCTGTCCATCAAATTCCTCTCCTCATATCTCAGAGAACCCTGTAGAAGAGAGACAGAAGGACTGGGGAAGGCAGAGGAGGCCGATGATGCCAGGTGAACAAGGTCCTCTAAAACTACTTAGTCAAACTCATATGAACTCACAGAGACTGTGGCAGAAATCATTCCCTGCACGGGTCTACACTAGGTCCTATGCATATACACTATAACTTTAGTTCAGTGATTTAATGAAGTTCCTGAATATGTAAACATGTGTGTTTGATTCTTGTGCCTTCTCTTCAGGCTCTCTTATTTTTCTGCTGGCTTATTTTGTCTAACTTTGATGTGATGGTTTTGTTATATCTCATCTTATTTTCTTATGTTTGAAAAAAAACAAAAAAAAATGAATGTGGAAGAATTGTATATATACCAGCAAATTAAACCTGAATAGTGGTGGTGAAAATAGGAAAATAAAAACAAAAATAAACAAGTGACACAAAATACTCAACAATTCTTATCTAAACTTTCCTCCTCACATAATATATTTAGTCATCTGACAGAAGATCCATGCATCTTTGGGTTCAAACATCCTTAGTTCTGTGTGACAGAGAAGTCTTCTTAGCCGACATGCAGTCTGTTTGCAGATCTGATTGGTTGCTCTTGAGTCAGTACTTCATACTGAGACAAATTATTTTAGATTGTGTTAATCCCAAAACATTTAGATGAAAGACTAATCAGAGCCTATAAATTATAAAACAAGTGAGACAACTCCATGTGTGTAACGAGGAAGGAGGGGATCCATGATATTAAGAAATGTTTGAGTAATGTGCTGGTGAAAACACACAAGAACTATGGTTTGAAGAAAAAAAAAGAATCAGACCAAAAATTCATGGCACATCTGTAAATTGATTTGCTAGTTATTGGGCAGTTATCACAGGAACTATAATCGAAGAATATAATAAGACAGTGCTAGACATATAGCACAAGCATAAACTGATGGTTCAGTGTTTTAGAGGTCCTCAACTTTATTAACTATATTATAGATATGAAATATATAAGCATAAGTCTTTGTCAGATAGAATTTAAATCATATCTCTGTAAATATTATTGCAATAAGTAGGACTATATATTTTATAGATATATTTATAAACAGAATTATATTAAAATTATATCCTCCTGAACTGAAGTAGTATGGTAAAGATTTAGGTATGCATATGCATGTATGTGTGTATATATACATACATGTATATATGTATGTATATAAACATACATATATAGGCTTTATTATTTAAAGGTTATAGTGAAAAATTATATCAGTATTTAATATCGGTTTGTATGATTATTAAGGTGGCAGTTATCCTTTAACCCGCTATTTTAGAAAAAAATGAACACAGAAACTTGTTATATTTTAATAAGCCTTAATATACCCAGAGCTCGATAGATATTAACCCTCTAAGCTGTCTTGTCTATTTCTCATCCAAAAATACTGCAAATACACGCACAGGCTCCACTTGGGCTGTTGCTGCTCCATCAGGCAGTCCACGTGCTCCTGGTTCTTCACATTAACCCATGGTGGTCTGCTCCTTTTACCTTCTGTGACACCATAAAGCCCTGGGACCAAGGCTCTGCCTACATGTCTCTTGCCCATCCCTGATGTAGGTACTTTATTTACTACTCAGGGAAAATGTGGGAGGCAAGATTTACACACCACATCCTTTTGGATATTTGAGGATTTGCTCTTATGGAACTTGGGGAGCAAAGAATTAACATTTGAATACATAGTATCTCCAGATCTACCGCAACAAAAGATTCTTCATTTTACCAAATGTCAATTTATAACATGTACTTTTAACAATTAATGCTTCATTTTCTGGTTGTTTACTTAATCTTCAAAATTCAGTTATCATGTAGACATCATTAAGTATGATGGGTTATTATTGTCAGAGAAACTGAGATAATCATTGAGAAAGGAATGAAAACTGGATTTACTGAATTTAACAAATCATTAGATATTAATATTACTTGCAAAAAAGAGCAGGTAGTTTCCAGAGGAAAAAAATGGAAATAAAATTTCCTCTTTTGACTCCCTTCTTCTTCCAGGACTTCATAAATAGAAAGCAATTCTAAAAAGCTCTTCACAGACACATACTATACTGATGTGAACACAGAATAGTTATTGTAATCACGATATTCTGACTTTGGACAATTTGGAGTAAATCAGATTGATTAGAATTTTTTTAGAGTAAGTATGAAATGCATGGAGAGAATATCCTCACCGAAAAGATCAACACAGAATTTCACTTAACTTGTCCTCTAGCACTTCTAAAATTAAAGCAGAGATAAAAGCAGCACCAATATCATTTGAGAGCATCCACTGACTAATTTTTATCTTTATTTCCTGTACTAGAAACTGTATTTTAATAATTTCCCTGATATATATGTGTGTGGAGGGACTGAGGACAATGATAAATCTCTGGGTATCACTGTCTTCCAAATCTCAAACAAGTAGGAAAAAAAAAAGGTTACCAAAATATCTCTGGTTTCTATTTAAGTTATTTCATTTCTAGAGATGGAATGTGGAAATATATATGCATATATATGTAGGCTCTTGGAGATTGGAGCAAAAACAAAAAAACATTCCTTTTGTGCCAACATAGATATTTATACTAAAGCTATTCTCATGTTAGGAAGGACTGATTCCAGAGAAGTGAATGAAAATTACCTTATAACTGAAGGACAACAGATCCATATGCAAGGGGCACAAAATTAAAATATTAATGTATTTTAGAAATTCTCAAAAGTATATTAAATAAGTAATATTAGTAAATATACTATAAGGTATATGCATACAGATATATAAGAATACATATAGATTTTAGATAGCTACAGATATACGTATACAAGATAACTCTAATTTTATTTTAAAAATTATGTGTATACATATGTGTCAGATAAGGAATGTTCATGTTAATGCAGCTGTCCATGGAGTACAGAAGAATGCATTGGATCCTCTGAAACTGGAATTATAGGTGATTATCATCTGCCCAATGTGGATGCTAGCACTGTATGTAAGTCCTTTTCAAGAATATTGTGTGCTCTTAACAAACGTGCAATCTTTAACTGGACTGAAAGCCTGCTCAACAAGGAGCAACAATTTCCTGCTCTGAAAACCTAGCCAACTACCCAGAGTAAGTAATGCTGTGGGTCTTGGAGAAGAACCTGAAACCACTGCTTTAGTCAAGCAGCATAAGACTTAAATGGACACTAAACATTTGTTCTTATATTCAAAAGTAAGTTTAGCTTTTACCCTGCATCAAGAAAGCTTCTATTGACAGTTATGGAGATCACTACAGAAAAACCATAGCCAATTAAAGCTTCATGTTTTAGAAGCCAATCCCAGAGTACTCATATATTACACAACATCCACAACCAGTGCTTGTGAAACGTTGTGGAAGGAGAAGCAGAAAGACTGTAAGAGCCTGAGTATCAGGGAGGTGTTGTAAGACTGTCTCCTAATAATGTCAGAGGCTAACCCCATAATGTCTCAGCACGTTACTGCCTAAACATGAACTGAATGAAGACAATGACAATGCATGTGCTAAAGGGGATGCTGGGAGAACCCAAGAGGCTTCCACCATAGACAAACAACTATAGGCAACTAGGGGAAAAAAGGAGTGGAAAACAGTCTTTCCCAGAGAATTGCACACCAATTAGCTATCCGATGCAAACTTGTCAGCCCTGAAAATATATATACAAATAACATACAACATGAGAAGGTTGCATTTATATTTTGGGGTATATGTGTGTGTGTGTGTGTGTGTGTGTGTGTGTGTGCACGTCTATCTCTGTGTGTGTGTCTGTGTGTATCTCTCTCTGTGTGTACATATATATATGTATTAATTATATATATATGTATTAATTATATATATATATATATAATTAATGAAAATGAGAGTCCATGAATTTGAAATAGAACACGTTTCAATATATAGAAGGCTTTAGAGTGGGAACTGGAGGACAAAATTATGTAATTATATTATATTCTCAATAAAGGAAATATTTAAAAAAAACTTTTAGGGACTAGGAACATAAAATTATTTTGTGGTGATCAGGAAATAGGAGGAAGATGAATACTATCAAGAATTTGTCTTGAATTGCTTATCCACCCTTGGGCAACCACTTCCAACTTTATACATTTTTTTTTATTCAAAAAAATCTAAAAAAGCAGGAATATGGTATACTGTTCAAAATGTGTAACTAACAATTAAATATATTCTACTGTTAGAGCACTTTAGATATATAACAAGATTGAGAGAAAAATATAGAAAGCTCCTGTATTTCTTCAATTTAGTAGATGGACAGTTGAAGTCAGTTCCAGCCCCTGTCACTATGTGGTACATTTTTTTTCTTTTTACTATTATTATTATTATTTTTTTTAATCTTTTATTTATTTTTTATTAATTACACTTTATTCATTTTGTATCCCCCCATAAGCCCCTCCCTCCTCCCCTGCCAATCCCACCCTCCCTCCCCTTTCTGCATGCATGCCACTCCCCAAGTCCACTGATAGGGGAGGTCCTCCTCTCCTTCTTTCTGATCTTAGTCTATCAGTTCTCATCAAAAGTGGCTGCATTGTCCTCTACTGTGGCCTGGTAAGGCTGCTCCCCCCCAGGGGGAAGTGATCAAAGAGCAGGCCAATCAGATTATGTCAGAGGCAGTCCCTCTTCCCATTACTATGTAACCCACTTGGACACTGAACTGCCATGGGCTACACCTGTGCAGGGGTTCCAGGTCATCTCCACAAATAGTCCTTGGTTGGAGTAGGAGTCTCTGGGAAGTTCCCTGTGTTCAAATTATCTTGTTCTGTTGCTCTGCTTGTGGAGTTCCCGTTCCCTCCAGCTCTTACTATTTCCCACTTCTTACATAAAATTCCATTCACTCTGCCCATCAGTTGGCCATCAGGCTCAGCATCTGCTTTGACAGTCTATACTGCAGAAGCTTTAGAGGCCCTCTGTGGCAGGTTTCAAGGTGGTTTCCTGTTTTTTTTTTTTACTATTATTATTAATTATATAATATAATATAATGTGATGTAATTAATATAAAAATAATAAGCATATATATTTAACAAAAGACTTCCTGCACTCTGTCCAAAGTTTGTCTTTGATTCTCTGCATCCGCTTAGATCCCTACTGGTTGGAGTCTTTTAGCGGACATCTTTGTTCGGCTCCTTTAATACCTGATGAATTTGCAGTGCTGTCACTGTTGCAACAGAACCATTTTGTACATGAGGTCTCAATCTTGGTATTGGAGATTCTTTGGATTCGATTAACGTCCCATGCTGTTGTTTGTCCCCTGAGCCCTGTGGAGAGCGCTTTTACTCTGCAACAGACCTCAGTTCTTCCTCACTCTTCACACTGGCCCATTACCAAACCATTCACTCTATTGATTTGCACATACTAAATGTTACACTGAATCATCTTTACAGCTTTACTTTTATCACTTAGCTCCGTATATATGTAAGTTTCCCTCATGTTTTTTTCTTATGACTTGCTAGTTTAACTCTGAATTATGCAATTTCTCCTAATATGCTACAATTTATTTGTACTTTCTTTTTTTTTCTTTTTAAAATGATTATCATTTATTACAATTTATTCAATTTGTATCCTGGCTATGGCCCCCTCCCTCCTGTCCTCCTAATTTCACCTGCCCTCCCTCTTCTTTCCCAATGCTCCTCCCTTAGTCCACTGACAGGGGAGGTCCTCATCCCTTCTATTTGACTCTAACCTTTCAGGTCTCATCAGGACTGGCTGCATTATCTTCCTCTGTGGACTGACAAAGTACACAAACCCCGCCCCACCTCCGCAGGGGGAGGTGATCAGAGTTGGCCACTGAGTTCATGGCAGAGAAAGTCCCTACTCCCCTTAGTAGGGACCCCACTTGAAGCCTCAGTCTATGGACTACAGCTCAGGGTTTCAGGTTCTCTCCAAGCATTGTCATTGGTCGTGGTATCATCTTCAGGTCCCCCAGGGCTCAGTTTTTATGGTTCTGTTGGTCTCCATTGGAGCTCCTGTCCAATCCAGGTCTTTCTATATTCCTCTTCTTTCTTAAGATTCCCTGCACTCTGCCCAAAGTTTGGCTATGAGTCTCAGCCTCTGCTTTGATACCTCAACTTCCATACCTCTATCATGTTGAGTCTTTCAGAGGCTGTCTGTTGTAGGCTCCTGCCCTGTTCCCCATCCTCTCAAGCTTCCAATGTATCGTGTTCGTCCTTCTGAATTAGGATTGAGCATCTTCCCTAGGGTCTTCCTTGTAGTTTAGCTTCTTTAGGAGTATAGATTTTAGTATATTTATCCTTTATTATGTGGCTAATATCCAGTTATGAGTGAGCATATACTATGTGTGTGTGTCTTTTTGCTTCTGGGTTACCTCACTCAGGATGATCTTTTCTAGTTCCCACTATTTGCCTGCAAATTTCATGATTTCCTTGTTTTTAGTAGCTGAGTAGTATTCCATTGTGTAAATGTACTTATTCATAATAGCCAGAAGCTGGAAACCACCCATTTGTATTTTCTTTACTGAAGTATATTGGTTGCTCCCAAGGGCTGGCAATCATGCAAAATTTCCTGTTGAAACATCCATGTTCAGGTTTTCAATTCACATGGCAAAAAAGTATAACTACTGAATCGTACGTTAAAAATGTTTAGTTTTGTTGAAAAAGACACTGCTGGTCTGTCTTCAGTCATGCCATGGCTAGTTTGCATTATCACTATCTATTTTCTGTCTGACATCAGCATTTGAATTTAGCATTTTTGATAGTCTAGATTTTAGTCTTTCTAATACATGTGTAGAAGGTTATCTTACATTATAGCTTCATACTAAAAATTCTTAATTGCCTTTGCTCTGAATCTTTCTATTTGTTGATTAAAAAAATATAACAAATTAAAAGGAAAATAAACAAAGCTAATACAAGCCAGGAACAACAATAGTTAATTCAGAATATAAGGTAAATATGGAAATAGTAGGATTATATCTTCCTAAAGAAATGAAAAGTGAATTAGTTTTGATATTTCTCATGTTTAATCTGCTGTTACAGTATCATCATCAGTAACAGACAAGCTGCTATGTCACCATGCTTTAAAGGAGTAAAAACAATCTATTTTCTGGCATGGTAATAGCTGTCTGATCACTGTATTTAAAAAAATATAGCATATACTAAGAACAAAATCAAGCACTCACAACATGTCATGAATTTTTCAAATATAGTGTGAGGCAAGATGTTCATTTACTTCTTTGGAAATCATAATTAATCATGAATAGAGCTACAGAAGCCTTATCTGCGAACAATCTACAGCAAATGTTTGTGTTATTAAAATTGGCATTGTTCCGAAAAGAAATCTTTCAAGTGAGTACTAACAGAAAAGAAGAAACACAGCAAACTCCCATCTTAATTGCAAATACAACAAAGAAACTTTGAAACCCAGAGGAAGGAAACAAAGCAAGAGACTAAAAATGATAAAAAAAAAAAAGAGGCATTTTCAAAATAAATTCTCTTAGGGAAAAGGTTGAAATTACAGCATTGCTCTAAAGAAATTACACTAGAGTTTCCAATTTACACCTGACAGTAATATTTTCTGATCACAGATATATATATATATTTAAGCAGGGTTTAAATTTTTATCCTGTGCCAATAAAAGCAAAGAGTCTGTGCCAGGTAAGCAAACACTGATGTTGCTGCTTCATTTTAAGCTTTACAATAAAGGAAGTCTGACACAAAGATCTGCAGTTATTTACATTAAGAATAAAATTATTAAATTCAATTATTAAAGAAAAAAGGGGTACATTCTTACATTTGTAGTGCTTATCATTCTACCCTTTTTATTTTTATTTTTCCTGTATACTAAGGAGAGGTACAGTTCTTATTTTATTTTCAATTTTTTTATTAAATTTTCTTATGTTAATTACAGTTTATTCACTTTGTATCCCAGCTGTAGCCCACTCCCTCATTTCCTCCCAATCCCATCCTTCCTCCCTTATCTCCTCCCATGCCCCTCTCCAAGTCCACTGATGGGGGAGGTCCTCCTCCCCTTCCATCTGACTCTAGTCTATCAGGTCTCATCAGGACTTGCTGCATCGTCTTCCTCTGTTGCCTGGCAAGGCTGCTCCCTTAAACAGCATTTATTATATCACCTCTGCCCTCCCTTCCCTTCCTTAGACACGTTCTACATTGCCGTCAAGTTGACAGGCTCATTTAAAAAATGATTACTGTTACGTATATGTGTGTCTGCGTGTATGAAGAAATCTATATAAACTGAACCTGCTGAGTCCATTTTAAAGCTGATCACTGTACTGGACAACGAATAAGATACTCATCTTTGAGAGTAGCTCTCCTCTGTCATTAATTACCTGTAGTTCTTTTTCTCACGGTGGAATCCCCCAAAAAATTCTCTTCCACCTTGGCATATTTACTAATATTGCCATTTGTCTTGTCTTTTTTATGAAGTCTTTTCTAGGAGAGACTGTTTCACATCAGTCTTCCTGGAGTTCAGGCTTTTACGCTTTCTTCCCCTTTTCTGTGATGTTTTCTAAGCCATAGATACAGAATCTGTGATGTACATGTATCTGTCGGTGCCGGGGTCTCTATGTTTATGTTACTCTGCATTATATGCAGTTGTTTTTCAGTGACAGCATCCATTTGCTGTAAGGAGAGACTTATTTTATGAAAGGAGGTAGCTACACCTTGTCCAAGGATTTGAAGCTAGGAACTGTGGATCAGAGGGAACAAATGGCATTTGTCCTCCTGTATATGGGTTACCTCCCCCAATATAATTTTTCTAAGTTCATTCATTTAATTGCAGACTTAATGGTTTTGTTTTTCTTCACAAGTAAATATTATTCTATTGAGTACTTGTGCCACATTTTTACCATCCATTCATTAGTTGAAGGACATTCATTTCATTTCCTGACTATTGAAAAATAGGGCAACAATCTGTACATTGCTGAGTGAGTATCTCTGGATTAAATGTCACAATCTTTGGGCGCAGGCCAAGGAATGGTATAGTTGGCTCAATACAGTTGATATAGATTGTAGTATTTTTTAAAGGACTTTTCATACTAATTTTCAGAATGGATGTTCAGCAGTTTACATTCCCAGCAACAGTGAATGAAGATTCTTATTTCTTTAAACCTCAGAAGCACTTGTAAGGATTTTATTAAATATAGCTATTCCGACTGAGGCTAGATGAAATTTTAAATTGGTTTTAAGTTGCATTTCTCTAATTGCTAATGATGATGGACACTTTTGAGCTGCACCTCCTGAACAACCACTTCTGTGCTGTAATCAGTGTAAACTTCAAGTATTAAAGAAATGCTCTGTATTGTCGTTTAGGCAAAGGAACAGTTACTGTTATTCACTGAGATCTCAGTGGGTGGGAACATGCTAAGTCATGAGGGTTACTTGTTTCTATGTTTTCCGGAATTCATCAAGTCCAGTTATTTCAATTTGTCTTTGAGAAAACTGAATACGTGAAAGAATGTCTGTGTGTGTTTTTATGTTAGAGTGTTCCTACAGAAATCATACTTGGCTTCTAGAATGCCTTAGTCCTTTTTGATCATCTACTATTTATTCCTAACAGTACTTTGAGATGCTTGTTTGTGTTAATTATAAGAGATCAGACATTTGAAAATTACGAAGGCAGTATTTGTTTTGACTCACAGTTTGAGTGTCCTGGTAGAGAAAGCATAGCATCAGGAGCTTGAGGTAGCTGCTCACCCCACATTCACGAAGCAGAAAGAGAATAATGTTGGTGCTCACTCAATTTTCTTTCTTTCTTTCTTCTTCAGACAGCAAGCTGATTGATGGAATTTTGTGTCTCATATGTAGGATGTATCTACATACCTCAGCTAATGCTACTGAAAGCTAACAAGAACTTCCTTTCAGATATGCACAAAGGTTTGTTTTTACAGCAATTCTAAATCTGAACAAATTGATAATCAAGATTGGCTGTCAGATTGTGAAAAACACTGACATCTTCACTCCTTTTCTTGAAGTATCACTGGATATGACAATCTCCCACTTCTCATATGCAGCATAACAGACTCCTATTGGAGTTATCATATGCTTAGTCAGCTCTCTTTACCCCTTTTTATTAACGGAAGAACAGTATCTTCCACCATTTTTCTAGCATTTTTATTATATGCTTGCATTGGCAGGACTTTTTTATTTAGTTCCTGTTCCCTTAACTATCTGTGTAATATGATTATAATAATATTTCCCTTTCTCACCTTTCTTCTCTATACTTTTTATATTTTTGATTTGTTATTCTTGACCGCTATACTCATCAGAAGATTTTATTTTTAGTTGTTTATTTCTTTCTCTCAATTATACTGAGAATAATACTTTTAAGGAAGTCAATAGAGTTCGCTGGGAAAAGAATTTTCTCTTTGTGTATTATCTTTACCATCCTTGTAAAGATAGGCACCACATTTAAATATGAATGTAAGTCCATATACTGCAGTAAAATGTGCTAAAAAAAAAAAAAAAACAGTTGGCTTTTTAGAATGCAGAATTATTTTCAAAGGTCAGGTTTATCATAAATCCTCAGCTATAAAATATCAGCCAACTCTACTTCTGTGTTGGTTGGCCTTTGGCCATGTTAACTCGAGGTCCTGGCTAAGATGAACATGACTTCAGAGAAATTAAGGAAGAGTTTTGTGCGGCACAACTGGTTTCTTCACGTGAAGGCAGACTGCCCCAGTAAGACTCTTTAAATATAGTAAATTAACTGGTCTATTTGCTTGAAGCCAGCGATTGTTCCCAGCTGATAAATTTGATTGCTCTCTTTCAGTCAATTCAAAAGCCCTAAAGGGAAATGGCACTAGTTTCCTTCTTAGAAGGTGAGCCTGTTTTGCTAAATTGTGAGACGGCCAAACAAATTAAAAGACTTGTGAAAAAATTTACATGGAAAATAAAAGATGGAGAGTTTGAGAAGTAATAAATTATGTCACCAGAAAACAAATGACTGGCTAAATCAATCTGTGTAAAAGAGAAAACTCCTTCAGTGAGTGCTCTCAGAGTCAGATAACAGGACAGGAAAAGGTAGGTGATAACTGTTACAGCACATCTGAATTTCTTTACTGTTCCAACCCTAAATTCTTATAATACCTTTCTTTTCCATAAGTAAAACTGAAAACACCTTTTTTTTTTTTTTTTTGCTTAATTAAAGTGATCCTTTTAAACCTGCAATGCAGACATTTGATCATAAGTTACTAGAAATGATGCTACCACAATGTGGCATTCCTAAGCATCTGCAATTATGTGAATTATCCCACTGGCATTTAAGATAGGAACAGCTAATTATAAGTCTGATGAATAATTAGTAAATAGCTATTTTCTCATTATTTTAAATTATAAGTTTTCAAATATTCAAAACTCTGTCAAAGGAGAAAAGAAAAGATGCACTGAGGTTTTACCATATTTCTTGTTATAGAGACTATGACATTTTACATCTACAAAAATCTTTCAAGCTATAGTGCACATGCTCATGAAATAAAGACTATGAAAACTGATCTGCTATTTAGCAAAGACTATTGGCAACACAGAAAAGCAACCAGACCTAGATTCCCTGTTGCTGTGTTTCCATCACCGTAAGTAAAGTTAACTTGAGAGCATATTGTGGCTCTGACACTGTATTAGGGACAAGGGAGAGGCTGTTCACTGCTACATTGAAGTTTGATCTGGTAGTGGCTCAGCTCAGCAAAGCAAAGTTACTTAAATGTTTATTTCAGTCATTGCTTCTAATAAACCAATTGTAGGTACCAAGTGTTGATGAGACTCTACCTAAAGTTTTTCCCTAAGGAAAGTTGGTTGTGTAATATTTATGCAGAGCTGCCTGTCAGTACTGTGTGAAAATGGTACTTAGACCCCACAGAGGCACATTGCTTGGAGAGGGTCAGGAGAAAGACAATCAGTAAGGAAGCAGTAAGGGTAAAAGTTCCAGACAAGGGGAATAAGGAAAAAAAAAAAAAAAAAAAAAAAAGCTTTCAGGTAAGCAAAAGACAAAAATCTGGAAGACAGCCAGATACACTGGCGTAAACCTGTAATCCCAGCACTTGTGGAGGCAGAGGCAGAGGCAGAGGCAGATGGATCTCTGTGAGTTCAAGGCCAGCCTGGTCTACAAAACAAGTCCAGGATAGCCAGGACAACACAGAGAAACCCTGTCTCAAAACAATCAAACAAACAAAAAATCTGGAAAACAAATATCATTGTACTGAATACCTTCATTCACATACCTTCTTCAGAGCATGAAGGGGTATATTTTTAATAAGAAATTTCTAATTTTTAATATCTATCTATCTATCTATCTATCTATCTATCTATCTATTTATTTATTTATTTATTTCAATTTATTCACTTTGGAACCCAGGTTCTAGTCCCCTCCTTCGTCTCCTCCCAGTCCTACCCACTCTTCTTCTTCTCCCCCTATGCCTTTTCCCTAGTCCATTGATAAGGTAGGGCCTCCTCCCCTTCTATCTGACCCTAGCCTATCAGGTCTCATAAGGGCTGGCTGCATTGTCTTCCTCTGTGGCTCCTGGCTCCCTGCTCCCTGCAAGAGGAAGTGATCAAAAAGCTAGCCACTAAGTTCACATCAGAGACAGCCCCTTACTGGGGAACCCACTTGTAAACTGAGCTTCCTATAGGCTTCCTCTGAATAGGAGCTCTAGGTCCTCTCCATGCATGGTCCTTGGTTGGAGTATTGGTCTCTGCAGGTTCCCCTTGGACCCAGTTTTTTTTTTTTTTTTTTTTTTTTTTTTTTTTTTTTTTTTTTTTTTTTCTTTTTGGCTCTGGCAGTCTCCTTGTGGAGTTCCTGTCCTCTCCAGGTCTTTCATACTACTTTTTAATCTTTTATATACTTACATAATTTTATCTTTCCCCATCTCTCCCAGTGTCCCTTACCCTACTGGCTCCTTTTTAAATTCATGCCCTCTTTCTAAATTGTTACAAATAACCCACTGGTCTTATTGGTACTTCTCATGAGTGTAAGGCCATCCATAACTTACCAGTTATCTCACTGCAGGAGAGTGATTCTTTTAACAATCTCCTCTTGACAGAACCTCCATCAACACTGGTACTTCTGTTCCTTTCCCATTCATGTCAGAATTTTGCCTAGCTTGGTCTATGCAGGTTTTGTGTAACTAATCACAGTTGCTAAGTAGCTTCCAATTTATTTCACATGAGACCCCATGTGAAATATGGGCATTATGAGTGAATTCAAACATTTCCATGTTGTTTTGTGTAGGAAGAATCTTACTTGCATGGTCATAATTTCCTAAACAAGTTCTGAGCTCTACACTCACATACCAGAATTACTTTACCGTCATGTAAGTTGTTTCATACGAGATTTTACATGCTATCTGTAACAAATGGAGATTTCTCCTAATATGCACATGGTGAGCAAGAATGGTAACAAATTTCCTCGGTGGAAACATCATAGAAGTAACAGGAAGTATACTTTCTGAGGAATTCATGGAAGAAAATAAATGTTGAAATGGCAGTTTTGGAGCCAGCAAGATGGCTCTCGGGGGAAAAAAGCTTTTGCTGTTCTACTTTCAGCATCTGAATGTGATCCCTGTAACTCATGGCGGCAGCAGAGAACAGATTCTCACAAGTCACAGGCAATCCCATACATACAATAAGTAAACAAATAGCAGGCATTACAAAATATACTCCCTTTCTTCTAAACCTGCTAATCTCTGATCTATGAAACGTTGCCTATATTTTTGCTTACAATTTTCTCTCACTTTTTGACAACCACTCATAATCTATTTAATTATTATTCAAATTGTTTTTTATTTTTTATTTTTATATTAATTACAGTTTATTCATTTTGTATCCCAGCTGTAGCCCCCTTCATCATTCCCTCCCAAACCCACCGTTCCTCCCTCATCTCCTCCCATACCCCTCTCCAGGTCCACTGAGAGGGGAGGTCATCCTCCCCCTCCATCTGACCCTAGCCTATCAGGTCTCATCAGGACTGGCTACATTGTCTTCCACTGTGGCCTAGGAAGGCTGCTCCCATATCAGGGGGAGGTGATCAAAGAGCCAGCCACTGAGTTCATGTCAGAGAGAGTCCCTGTTCCTGGGTAAGATGAACAATTTTCACTCAGAAAGGCAAAAAGGTTAGACATTGAAAGAGGGAGAAAACAGAGAACAGGGCAGGAGCCTACCACAGAGGCCTCTGAAAAACTCTACCAAATAGGCTAGCAAAGCACATGCTGAGACTCATAGCCAATTGGGCATAGTGCAGGAAATCTTAGGAAACAAGAGGGAGATGGAAAGACCTGGAGGGGACAGGAACTTCACAAGGAGAGCAGAGCAATGGAACCAAAAATTCTGGGTCCAGGGGTGTTTTCTGAGACTGATAATCCAACCATGTACCATGTATGGAGATAATGTTGAACTCCTGCACAGATGTAGCCCATGGTAACTCAGTATCAATTATGTTTTTTTTTTCTAAATTTATTTTTTATTTTACTCCATGATCGCAATTGTGTCATATACTCTTAAAGTTGTATTATCTCTCTTGTATCACTGTAGTGATGACTTTTTGAAAATAAAATCTGAGCACAGGGGTCTTCCCTGAGACGGATACTCCAACCAAGGACCATGCATGGAGATAAACTAAGACCACTGCACAGATGTAGCCCATGGCAGTTCAATATCCAAGTGGGTTCCATTGCAATAGGAACATGGACTGTCTCTGACATGAATTGATTGTCCTGCTCTTTAATCACCACCTCTCCCCCCCCCCCCCGAGCAGGAAGCAGCATTACCAGGCCACAGAAGAAGACAATGCAGCCACTCATGATGAGACCTAATTAACTAGGATCAGAAGGAAGGAAAGGAGGACCTCCCCTATCAGTGGACTTGGGGAGGGGCATGCATGCAGAGGGTGGAGGAAGGGAGGGATTGGGATGGAAGGAGGAAAGGAACCACAGGGGGGATACAGAGTGAAAAAAATGTAATTAATAAAGAATTTTTAAAAAATACTGATGTTTCCTAATGTCTCAGTTAAAATTACTTTATAGAATATAGGTATCTTTCTTTGTCATTGTTCTTTTACTGTGAAGAGTCATTGTGACATCACGACTAATGCAACTCTTACAAAGATTGTTGTTTACAGCTTCAGAAGCAAGGTCTGTTATCACCATGGAAGGGAGCATACAGATGGACAGACATGGTGTTGAAGAAGTGGCTGAGAACAACAGTCAGGAAGCAGGCAGCAGAAAGAGAGAGAGAGAGACAGACAAATAAATGATAGATTAGGTAGATAGATAGATAGATAGATAGATAGATAGATGATAGATAGATAGATAGATAGATAGATAGATAGATAGATAGATAGGTAATAGATGGCTAGATAGATGGATTGGTAGATAAATACAGACAGAGGCAGAGAGACAGAGACTGGGTGGGCCTCAGCCTGGTTTTTGAAAACCTCAAAGGCCTTTCCAGTGATTCACCACCTCCAACCAGGCCACCCTCCTAATGCTTCTTAAACACTTTATCAGTGGTGTCTAACCATGCAAACATATGCGCCTATAGGGCTCTTTTCATTCAAATGACCGTAATAGAGTACCTGAATAATTCCAAAGGTAGAGAGCTGAACTCAACAAAGGAAGTACTCAAATAGTTGTTTAATGCTTTTCCATTGTTATTATTTTTAAATAGGTTCTTCTTGTGATTCTGTTTTCTAAATAAAACTAAGCCACTCTCTATATACATTAAGAAACAAGTCTGTTTAATTATCCTTAACTATATCTCACTATGATATATAAAACAACTTTTGATCATGAAAGCATTTCAAACAATATTTAGTTTCTTTGAATAGAGGATTGACATTATGTTTCTTAAACTTCTTCCTCGGAAAGAGAGCTGTATTATGAGAGCTTACAGATGTTAGCTAATCTACAGCAGAGTGTAACTCTGTTATTGCTTTGTTTCTAGAAGCATTAGTCATAAAATACCTTCGGAAAAAGTATGGCTAGAGAAAAAAAAAACAAATATCAAGCAAACAAATAACAACAACAAAACAACCATACAAAAGGATGTCCTCATGTCCATATTAGATCACATTAGACCTCTGTCTATCCTTTCGTGAGCAATGAGAGCTTGAGCTCTGAGCACTTACCCATCTCACTTCATGTTGATTGTGCATTAACCTTATAACCATCGTAAATATGCAGAGAGAGAAACAAGGTGTTCTTTAGAGATTTACAATGTAGTGTGTTAATCAACCCTAGACCTGGTTATTTAATGTGTTTTTTAATGTAGACATTGAGACTTAGAGATGAGGTCATCTTAGAAAAGGACCTTATTGCATTCGCAATTAACCTGCTTTTGTTGGAATCTGCTGATTTATATCTCAGTTTGTGAAAATCACATTTTAAAAGTTTTAAAATGCTTCATTAGCAGGCTGCTAGTAAATCTCTCAACTACTTTTCAAGTAATTAATTAATTACTTGAATTTTTAATCAGTGTTCTATGTATTCACTCTGCCATGTAAGCTAATAAGAGCTGAATTAAAAAATTAACACTTTGTCTATAGCTTAGGTACACAGGGTTTGCTACCTAAATTATACTCTCAGTAAGAGAAGTGGAGGAGTAATGGTCATAGACCAGACATGTAATGTGAGGTTTATATACAAGCATTTAATGTGTGTGTGTGATATATATATATATATATATATATATATATGGTTGGTAATTATATAGTTGGTACATATATACCAAATATATATATATATTTTATATATATATATATATATATATATATATTTACCAATACTAAAGAAATTCCACTGTATGGAAAATGCTTATGATGAAGCTTTTGCTTAATTTTCAGATTAGAGAGTGCTGCTGTCATATATCTTTTGTATATGTTCATAGATTCATTACTTTACTTAAATTTCATAACAATGTAAACAACAAAATACTGACTCACTCACAAAATCTCATTATGTTGTACGAGGTGTTATCTTACTATAAAATGTGTTGGAAAATATTTTATATCTCTGTAACAGAAAGCTCAGTGTTACAGTTGTTCTATAGCTCGTGTAATTGTGCATTCACACCACACCCTTGATCTGTGTGTGATTACTATTTCCAGTCTCATTCTACCCTGTAAAATTACTGAGTGGCTGACTTTCGGGAGCTGGTTTTATAGCCAACTCTAAATACCACACTCTTTATTTTCAAAAAATTTCATAGAAATCTGCATAAAAGCTGGCACCGTCTAACAAACAATTGTCTGCTTTCACGATTCAAAAGATGCTTTAACTGGTACCCAACCAGTAACCAATAATTGGAAGAAGCTTAAAAGCAGCCTGAAATATCCTCATATGGTGACTTATAAAATACTACACTTGAACAAAAAGGCATTTGATCTTGAACAAGTCTAAAATTTTATGAGTCCTTCTTTCATATCTACATAATATAAAGAGTCTGGATGCAGCCACACTTAATACTGGCAATCCTCAGAGAACAGGGTAAATCCTTTTTTGTAGAGCCAAATTTCTGCAGGGAGGATGCATTTATTGGTTTTAAAGCAATACATAAAAATATAATTAATATAATTTAACTTGCATTTTTATGGTTCGACAATTGAAATACATTTCCAATAATTTTAACAAACATATTTAGTAGTTTACATTTCAAAATCAAATTTTCTTATATGTCCATCACCATTTGATTTGTTTCTACTGTGTAACTCTTGTGAGTAGTGCAGTAATGAATATGGAAATACAAATATCTTTTGACCTCACTATCCAGTTTTTTGATAAGTACCCAGATGTCAGAATGTTGAATTATATTCAAGTTCCATTTTACAAATTTTTGAGAAACATCCAATCTGCTTACACAAGGACCATATTAATGCACCTTCTCTTCAACAGTAAATGAGTACTTTTTATCTCAGTATCCTCACATGTTTTTATAGCACTCAAAGAACAGTTGTAAATAGGCTTTTCATTACAGGAGATTATCAGCTAAGAGAACGGACGGTGTCCTGGTGTATGCTATGCCTTGAGAGAACCTTAACCCCATCACGTTGAGGGAAAGGAACAATTCACATAAGAATCAATGTTGCAAAATTTTATTTCTATGAAATATATGTTGAGAGTAATTGGATGATTTCCAGTGTTTGGAGAAAAGGTGCCCCGACCTTGTACACCTTTGGAGTTGTTATAAATGGGGCATTGTGCAATGAAGACAGGACAAATGCTATACACACACATGCATGCACATGCACGCACACACACACACTCCATAAAGCGTTATATAGTCAGAGCAGACATAGAATGTGAGGGTTATGTGCAAGCATTTAATATATGTATAATTGTGTTACCAATATTAAAGAAATCCTAATATCTATCTCTATATATATTAGATAGATAGATAGATAGATAGATAGATAGATAGATAGATAGATAGATACACAGATAGATGATAGGTACATATAGACATAGATATAAAATGCATATGGGAAGTCAGGAGCCAGATGCAAGGTATGCTCTGATGGAGGCAGCCCAACATCATCCTTGAAATCTCTGGTCATTTATTTAAAACATCTGAATTGAGGAGGTGGGTATATTGTATTCAGCTGAATGAGGAGATAGATTCTTACATACAACTGAACGAGGATCAGGTTTAGCTAGGCTGTCTCTGTGAGTCTCTTGGGTGGAAAACTTGTGGTTTCAGCACTCTCTTCACACTGTGAACATCACCACGGAGACTACGGTAAGATATTGCTAGGTAGATGAAATTAACCCTAACAAGGCTTCACCATTTCCACTAATCTGAGGCTTTAGGGTACTCAGCATATTTGAGTTCATGGCACTAATAAATAATTAGGACCTAATCAGCTGCTTACCCATCTTCTCCAGGGTTTTTTTTTTAATGCTCCTTATAAAAATATACAAGAAATTATTTTTTAATATATATAATTTTTCAGTTATTCTAGATAAATAAGTCCTAAAGACCTCCTGTACACATAGTAATTGAAAAGTAACACCTTTTGGACACACAAAACATCTCTTTTTTAAAAATTTTTATTAATTACACTTTATCCACCCTGCACCCCCCCCATAAGCCCCTCCCTACTCCCCTCCCAGTCCCACCGTCCCCCCCCATGTATGCCCCTCCCCAAGTCCACCAATAAGGAAGGCCCTCCTCCCCTTCCCTTCTATCTCAGTCCACCAGATCTCATCAGGAGTGGCCCCATTGTCATCCTCCATGGCCCAGTAAGGCTGCCCTCCCCTCAGGGGGAGGTGATCAAAGAGCAGGCCAACCAGACTATGCCAGAGTCAGTCCCTCCTCCCATCACCATGTAACCCACTTAGACACTAAACTGCCATGGACCACATCTGCGCAGGGTCCCTAGGCCATCTCCATGCCTGGTACTTGGTTGGGATATGAGTCTCTGGGAAGACACCGTTGTTCAAATTTCCTGATTCTGTTGCTCTCCTTGTGGGGTTCCCCTCCTCTCCAGATCCTACTATTTCCCACTTCTTACATAAGATTCCATTCACTCCGCTTGACCATCGGCCATAAGTCAAATGACTCATCTTTTAAAGGCTAAGGTTCAAGACCAAGCAGCTTGATATCTTTTTTAGTGTTTATTTTATTATTTGAAAAATTTTGTCTATAAACCTTTTTTGGATAATGTAAAATAGTCAACATTACTTTTTAATAATTGTACAATTATTTGATGCTGTCAGTTCTTAGTTTAAATGCACGAATTGAATTGAATTATTGTTAAATAAATATTATTTATCAAAGAAAGAAAACAACTTTTAAAATGAAGGCAAAGGGATAAGTTGATAAAAGAAAATAAGTACTTTAAAGCATATTTTACAGAAAGGAAGTATAAAAGTTAGCTTGGTCTACTTAACTTTAATTCTAGGTTATAATTCTATAACCTAGAATTACTAAGGATGAAGGAGCTGCATCTGAGGGATTACTTCTAGCAGGTTCACCTCTGGGCATGTCTGGGAGGTATTCTCTTGTTGGGGGGAAGAACCAGTATGCCATCGCTTGGAAGTGGTCCAGAGATGTATGCAAAATGTCGATGGCTAACCAGACAAAGAAAGCCAGTGCACAGCATCCTTCTGTTGTCTCTGCCTCTGTTCCTGCCACCAGGTGCCTTTGTCCAAGCCCTGTCTTGGCTTCCCTGGATGTGGGACTGTAACCTGTGTGACACATAAACCCTTTCCTTCCCAAGCTGATTTTGGTTATGGAATAAAAAGCATACCTCTTTGTTTCTTAGATTGTTAATATTGCTTATCCTGACATGAAACACTGCATATAGCTAAAAGTATGGAAAGCTTAAGAAGTCCAAAGCATTCCTTCCTCTGGGCTTTTAGGTACACATCTGGACTCTGCTTCCTTAATGCTCTTTCCTTTGTGTTTACATGGTTTTGTTTGCTTGATTGATTTTTGTTTCGGTTTGGCTTTATTCATAGTTTTCTGATTTTTACATTTTCTTTATATTTTATTATCTGTTTTAGCAAAGAGTGTCAGTTATAAACCTTGAAGCAGACACATTATACACAAGTAAAAGAGCAAACAAATCTACTGTCCTTCATTTTAGCTTCAGCATCTCTTTCTTCAGCATCTTTTTTTTAATTTCTTCTTCTCTTTTATAATACCCCCCCAACCACAGTTTCGTCTCTCTCCTTTCTCTCCAGTTTTCTTCCAACCTCCCCTGTCCCCCAGATCCACTTCTCCTATGTTTCTCTTCAGAAAAGAGCATGCTTTCCAGGGATATCAACAGAACATGGCATAACAAGTTACAGTAAGACCAGACAGCTACATTCATATCAAGGCTGCTTATGTTTGCATGTTTTTGTTTGCTTGCTTGTAGGAGAATGTGGGTCCCAAGAGCAGGCGAAAGGTTCAGAGACATCCCCACTACCAAGGTTAAGAGTCCCACAAAACACCAAGCTGCTACACAACCATAACTCACAGGCAGAGGACCTAATACAAAACTATGCAATTTAGTTGCTTATAGTAAAACCAAAGAAGGACCTAGAAAGGAAGTCCTTTATACTTCAGTATCATCTTTTTTTTCAGTCAAGAGCATGCATTGTCAATGTAAGTTTAAATTAAATCATTTATAAAAATGGATTTATATATAATCAATTTACTGATATAAACATGCATTAATTTGGCAATTAAATCCAAACTTCCTTTATTGTTTTAAAACTTTTATTATGTCTCACTCTTAAAATGTCATATAGCTAGAAAATCACTTGGTTTTCATAATGAGAAATTTCTCATCTAAAAGAATATTGTAATTTGTCTCAGAAGGGCTTTTAGTTACTATGCAGACTATCTGTGTTCTGTGAATGAAATGATTTGATGCAATGTTCATTCTTATGACAGAATACCTGAATCTCATTCAAAGCTTCTACCTGATCAAATCTTATAGCCTCTTTGTACAGCCGTCTCTTCAGGAATAGGGAAAAAACTATTTTGTATTTTTTTCATACTGTATTTCCAGTTATAAGAAATAATGTTAGATAATTTTAATCTGATAACTACTGGATATATTGTCAATGTTTAAAAATCAGTTTTATGCTGAAAATAACTCTTTCGAACCAGAAATAGTATATTTTTCTATAAAGAGTGAAAAACTGAAAGTAGCAGGTGTGAACCTCTTTCAATTTGGACTTGATTACTCTTGATGTTACTTTAAATCAAGAAACTGAATTTTATATCTATGTACCTTACATGTATAATGAAGCTAATTACTCTAAAAATAATTGAGCTGACATTTCTGTGGTAATACTATCAAACTTGAGTGCCATAATCATTGGGAAGCAAGAGTTGAAGTTTAAACGATTATTTTTATTTATAGTGCAATAATTTAGCAGAGCGCGGAAATTAGTCTGTAGGATGAGAATAGGTATTCATCAAACTCATACATGACTGAGAGAAATAATTGAAGTTTAAGGTTCATGGTTAATTAAAGGGTGCTTAAAAACTTGATTTTCCATGTATTTATGTAGAATACACAAATAATAATCCTTTAAAGTTTTGGTAACAAATACATGACATTCATAATATCTTGTGGGCATACACTTGAAAATTACCTAACAAAAACAGATGCATGACGTTTATTTCCTTACTAGTGTGCAACTAGTACAGCAGTTTGTCCATGATTTTCATCATGGATTATAATTGTATACAAACACATAATTTAGAAAGGGATGTTTCACAGAATTTGGTCAGTGGGCCACATAGTTTTGAATAGTATGAACTGCTCACTTATACACTGAACATATGTGTTTTCTCTGATCATTTTCTAGAATCTGGAAATGGAATTTCACTATGGCAGAATTGCAGGAGATTCTCAAGAGAGCTAGTGTTTGACAATAACAGAAGAAATAGCTACCAAAAAATAAAACTTATGGTACATTGAAGCTAAGATTTACTTACATATCTGTTTACCAGTAAAGTTTTCTCTTCACAAATGAATAGAGAAATTGCAAGGTAGACTCTTAATTATTTCACAGGGCACTGTGAAGAGCAAAGAGAAAATACAGCTTAAACCTTCAACTGATATAATATTATTTGTTATTCTATATTGCTTTCAAGATTATAAACACAGTACTATAAAATGTATTTAAAAAAGAAAAGACTTTATTTCATGATTTCTTCTTTAAGAAGTTTTTAGAAAAAAAGCCCCATTACTACAATCTTTGGTGTTACTTCTGGTAAAATATGTTGAATCATTTCTGTACTATCTTTTATTTGTCTTAATTTCAAAACAATTATTTTGATTCAACAACAGTGAAGCTAGAAATCACAATAATTTTTTCTTATGAATGCATCCAGTGAATATTTTCTACTGAAAATTAAATTTGCCTTGTTCTTTTTTGATATTTTATTTATCTATCTATCCATCTATCTATATATCATCTATGTATGTGTATATGTATATATTTATTTTGGGATTTTTGAGACAGGTTTTCTCTGTATAACCTTGGCTATCCTGGATTTTCAGTGTAGAACAGGCTAGCCTTAAACTCACAGAGATTCCCCTGTCTGCATTCTGAGTGCTGGGATTAAAGGAATGTGTCACCAGATACAGCTAGATATTTTAGGTTTTTTTTTTTTTTAATTTTCTAATGTTTGTCTATGGGTGTCTGTATTTGTTTCCATCTGATGCTGAATGGAGCCTCAGTGATGGTGATTATGCCAGGCTCAATCTATGAGTACAGCAGAATATCATTAGGAATAATCCTTTACCAATTTTTTTCTTTCTAAAATTAATTAATTTAGTCATTCACTTTACATCCCAAATGTAGCTCTCTCCCCATCTCAGTCCCACCCTCTTTCCCCATTCTGCCTCAGGAAAAAAAAGAACATGACTCCAACTAACCCACCTCAGCACATTAAGTCTCTTCAGGTCTGCCTGCATCCTGCTCCCCCGCATTCTGTTAAGGCAGCTTTGCTAGGGAAATGTGATCAAAGGACAGGCAACAGAGTCCACATCTATGATAGCCTCTGCTCACCTTACTAGGAGACCCACAAGAAGTCTAACTACCCATTGGCTACTTTTATTTTCAAGGTAAGTTTGGTTCTATTCTATGTCTCTGGGCCACCTGGTCCCTGATGTCTTGTCCTACACTTGTTCTCAGGGGAGGGCTCCCTCTCATGGCATGATTCCCAAACTGGACTAGTCATTGGTTAGCTCCCATGATTTCTGTGCTGCCTTTATCTCAGTACATCATGCTGCTAGGACAAATTATAGGTTGAAGGTTTTGTGTCTTGAATGTTGTCCTAATTTCTTTCCTGGAAGTCTTGTCTGGTTATAGGAAATGTCTGGCTCAGGCTCTATGTCTACCATTACTAAGAATGTTAGTTAGGGTCATAAAGAACTCAAGAAGATAGATATCAACAAACCTAATGAATTAGACCAGAAAAGAAAATACTTCCGTCATATAATAATCAAAACAGTAAGTATACAGAACAAAGAAAAATTACTAAAAGCTGCAAGGGAAAAAGGCCAAGTAACATATAATACCAAACCCATCATAATCACACCTGACTTTTCAACAGAGACTATGAAAGATAGAAGGGCCTAAACGGATATCATGCAGACCCTAAGAGAATACAGATGTCAGCCGAGGCTACTATAACCAGCAAAACTCTCAGTTCTCATAGACGGAGAAAACAAAATATTCAATGACAAAAACAAATTTCAACAATACCTACAAATAAATCCAGCATTACAGAAGACACTAGAAGGGAAAATACAACCCAAGAAATCTAGCTACTTTCAAGAAAACACAGGAAATAATTAACCTTACTACAGTAAAACAAAAAGCAACCAAGCACACAACCATATGACCACAGCCAACATCAAAATCAAAGGATCTAACAGCCACTGGTCATTAATCTCTCTCAACATCAATGGACTCAATTCTCCAATAAAAAGACACAGACTAATAGAATGAATGCTTAAACGAGACACAGCAATCTGTTGCATACAAGAAACACACCTAAGTCACAAAGATAGACATTACCTGAGGGTAAAGGGTTGGAAGACAACTTTCCAACCAAATGGACCCAAGAAACAAGCAGGAGTAGCCATTCTAATATCTGATAAAATAGACTTTCAACCAAAATTAATCAAAAGAGATGGGGAAGGACACTTCATACTCATCAAGGGAGAATTCCACCAGGAAGACATCACAATCCTGAACATCTATGCCCCAAATATAAGGGCACCCACATTTCTAAAAGAAACATTGATAAAATTTAAACCACATGTAGATCCCCACACATTAATAGTGGGATCTCAACAAAGGACCGGTCAACAAAACAGAAATTAAACAAAGAAACGATGTCTTTAACAGGTCATGAATCAAATGGACCTAACAGACACACAGAACCATACACCCAAACACAAAAGAATTTATCTTCTTCTCAGCACCTCATGGAACCGTCTCCAAAATAGACCATATAGTGGGTCACAAAGCGAGAATCAACAGATAAAAGAAGACTGAAATAATCCTATGTATCCCGTCTAATCACCATGGAATAAAACTGGACCTCAACAACAACAAAAATAGCAAAAAGCATACACACACATGGAAACTGAACAACTTTCTACTAAATGACAGCTGGGTCAGGGAAGAAATAAAGAAAGAAATTAAAGTCTTCCTAGAACTCAATGAAAATGAAGACACAACATACCCAAACTTGTGGGACACAATGAAAGCAGTGCTAAGAGGAAAGTTCATAGCACTAAGTGCCTTCAAGAAGAAATTCGAGACAGCTCATTCAAGCAACTTAATGGCTTACTTAAAAACCCTAAAAAAGAAGAAACAGACAGTCCAAAAAGAAGTAGACGGCTGGAAATACTCAAACTCAGGCCTGAAATCAAGCAATTAGAAACAAATAAAACAATTCAAAAAAATCAATGAAACCAAGAACTGGTTCTTTGAGAAAATCAACAAGATCGACAAACCCTTAGCCAAGCTAACTAAAAGGCAGAGAGACACCATCCAAATCAACAAAATCAGAAATGAAAAGGGGGACATAACTACAGACACTGAGGAAATCCAAACAATCATTAGGACTTACTTCAAAAGTCTATATGCCACAAAATTTGAAAATCTAAATGAAATGGACAATTTTCTTGATCGATTTGACTTACCAAAGCTGAATCAGGACCAGGTAAATCAATTAAATAGTCCTAAATCCTCCAAGGAAATAGAAGCGATCATTGAAAGTCTCCCATCCAAAAAAAGCCCAGGACCAGATGGTTTCAGCTCAGAATTCTACCAGACCTTCAAAGAAGAGCTAACTCCAGTTTTCTTCAAACTATTCCACAAAATAGAAACAGAAGGAATACTACCAAACGCATTCTATAAAGCCACAGTCACCTTGTTACCTAAACCTCACAAAGACCCAACAAAGAAAGAGAATTTCAATCCAATCTCCCTTATGAACATTGATGCAAAAATACTCAAAAAAATACTCGCAAACTGAATACACGAACACATCCAAGATATCATCCACTATGACCAAGTAGGCTTCATCCCAGGTATTCAGGGATGGTTCAGTATATGGAAATCCATCAATGTGATCCACCATATTAACAAACTGAATGAAAAAAAAAAACTACATGATAATCTTCCTAGATGCTAAAAAAGCATTTGACAAAATCCAACATCCATTTATGTTTCAAGTATTGGAGAGATCAGGGATACAAGGAACATATCTAAACATATTAAAGGTGATATACAGCAAGCCTATAGCCAATATCAAACTGAACGGAGAGAAAATTTAAGCAATCCCACTGAAATCAGGGACAAGACAAGGCTGCCCACTATTTCCATATCTCTTCAACATAGTGCTGGAAGTCCTTGCTAGAGCAATAAGACAGCTGAAGGAAATCAAGGGGATACAAATTGTAAAGGAAGAAGTTAAATTATCACTATTTCCAGATGATATGATAGTATACCTGATAGTATACCACAAATTCAACCAGAGAACTTCTACAGCTGATAAACACCTTCAGCAAAGTGGCCGGATACAAACTTAACTCAAAAAAATCAGTAGCCCTCCTGTATACAAAAGACAAAAGGGCTGAGAAAGAAATTAGGGAAACAACACCCTTCACAACTCCACAAATGACATAAAGTAGCTTGGTGTAACACTAACTGAGCAAGTCAAAGACTTGTATGAAAAAAAATTCCAGTCTCTGAAGAAAGAATTAGAAGAAAATATCAGAAGATGGAAAGATGTCCCATGTTCATGGCTTGGCAGGATTAACATAGTAAAAATGGCCATCTTACCAAAAGCAATCTACTGATGCAATGTAATTCCCATCAAATTAACAACAAAATTCTTTACAGACCTGGAAAGAAAAATTATCAACTTCATATGGAATAACAAGAAACCCAGAATTGCTAAAACAATCCTCTACAATAAAATATCTTCTAGACATATCTCCTTCCCTGATCTTAAGCTGTATAATATAGAGAAACAGTAATAAAAAATGCATGGTACTGGCTTAGAAACAGAATGGTGGATCAATGGAACCGAACAGAAAACCAAGAAATAAACCCACACATTTATGGGCACTTGATCTTTGACAAAGATGCCAAAACCATACAATGGAAAAAAAAAAGATAGCATCTTCAACAAATGGTGCTGATCTAACTGGATGTCTACATGTAGAAAAATGCAAATAGATCCATACTTATCACCCTGCACAAAACTAAAGTCCAAGTGGATCAAAGACCTCAACACAAAACCAGACACATTAAATCGGTTAGAAGAAAAAGTGGGGAAAACCCTAGAACTCATTGGTACAGGAGACAACTTCCTGAACAGAACACCAACAGCACAGGCTCTAAATGGGAACTCATGAAATTGAAAAGCTTCTGTAAAGCAAAGGACACCCTCATCAAAACAAAATGACTGCCTACAGATTGGGAAAGATTCTTCACCAACCCTTTATCTGACAGAGGGCTAATACCCAGTATATATAATGAACTAAAGAAGCTGAAAAGCAGTAAACCAAGTAATCCAATTAAAAAAGGATAACAGAGCTAAACAGAGAACTCTCTGTAGAGGCATATTGAATGGCAGAGAAACACTTGAAGAAATGCTCAATGTCATTAGTCATTAGGGAAATGCATATCAAAAGGACCCTGAGATTTCATCTTACACCCATCAGAATGGCCAAGATAAAAAACTCAAGTGACAACACATGCTGGAGAGGTTGTGGAGAAAGGGGACCCATCCTCCACTGCTGGTGGGAATGTAAACTTGTACAACCACTCTGGAAATCAGTCTGGTGCTTTCTCAGACAACTAGGAATAGCACTTCCTCACGATCCAGCCATACCACTCCTAGGCATATATCCAAAAGAGGCTCAAGTACACAATAAGGACATTTGCTCAACCATGTTTGTAGCATCTTTATTTGTAATAGCCAGACGCTGGAAACAGTCCAGATGCCCCTCAAGTGAAGAATGGATGCAAAAATTGTTATACATCTACACAATTGAGTATTACTCTGCAATGAAAAATAAGGAAATGATGAAATGTGCAGGTAAATGGTGGGACCAGGAAATGATCATCCTAAGTGAGCTGTCCCAGAAGCAGAAAGGCACACATGGTATATACTAACTCTTATAGACATATAACATAGGATAAATCTACTAAAATCTGTACACCTAAAGAAACTAATCAAGAGAGATGACCCTGACTAAAACTCTCGATCCCCATCCCGGAAGGCAAAGAGGATGGACATCAGAAGAAGAAGAAAACAGGAAACAAGCTAGGAACCTGCCACAGAGGGCCTCTGAAAGGCTCTGTCCTGCAGACTATCAAAGCAGATGCTGAGACTTATAGCCAACTGTTGGGCAGAGTGCATACAATCTTCTGTAAGAAGTAAGATCTGGAGAGGACAGGAGGTCCACAAGGAGAGCAACAGAACCAGAAAATTCAAACTCAGGGGTCTTCCCAGAGACTCATACTCCAACTCCATGCATGTTGATAACCTAGAACCCTGCACAGATTTAGCCCATTGTAGTTTAGTGTCTAAGTGGACTACATAGTAATAGGAAGAGGGACTGTCTCTGGCATCAACTGATTGGCCTGCTCTTTGATCACCTCCCCCTGAGGGGTGAGCAGCCTTACCAGTCCACAGAAGATGACAATGCAGCCACTCCTGATGTGATTTGATAGAATAAGATCAGAAGGAAGGAGAGGAGGAGTTCCCCTAGCAGTGGACTTGGGGAGGGGTAGGTGTGAAGAAGGGGGAGGGTGGGTGGACCAGGAAAGGAGGAGAGAGGGGCTTATGGGGGTGATACAAAGTGAATAAGGTGTAATTAATGAAATAAAATAAAATTAAAAATTTGGAGTCTATATCTAAACAGACTTTTCAACAAAGGAATCTCAAATGGCAGAGAATCACTTGAAGAAATGTTCAACATGCTTAGCTATTAGAGAAATGCAAATCAAAATGACTTTGAGATTCCATCTTACACTGGTCAGAATGGCTAAGATTAACTAGTGAAAGTGCATGTTGGTGAATAGGAAGAGCAAGGTTAACATTCCTCTATTGCTGGTGGGAGTGAAAACTTTCACAGTTACTCTGGAAAACAAGATGGCAGTTTCAAAGAAAATTGGGAATTAATCTACTTCAAGACATTGCTCTATCACTTCTGGGCATTTACCCAAAAGATGCTCCATCCTACCACAAAGATATTTGCTCAGCTATGTTCATAGCAGTTTTTTTTTTTTGTAGTAGCCAGAAACTTGAAACAACCTAGATGTTCCTCTACTAAAAAATAAGAAAGTATAGTACAATCAAATATTACTCAGATATTAAAAACAATGACATCATGAAATTTGAAAATAAATGTATGAAAGTAGAGAAAAAAAATATTCACGGGTTACCTCGTGAATGAGGTAACCCGGACCCCGAAAGAAGGGTGCTAGGAGCCAGAAGGGTCAAAGACACCCAAGGAAAGCTACAGAATAAACAAACCTAGACCCATAGGGACTTGTATGAGTCTCATATGAGATTGGATTGATAATCCAGGAACATGCATGGGTCTAGCCTAGGCCCTAGGCATGTATGTTATAGTGCTATAATTGAGCAGCTTTTTTTTGTGTGTGGGGGGGGAGGACTTTCTAACAGAGGGAGTGGGGATATTTCTGGTGCTTCTGTCTTCTTTTGGGACTCTTGTCCTCCTACTAAGTCACCTCATCTAGACTTACTATGCGGGGAGTGTCTAATCTGATTGCACCTTGATATGCCGTGTTTGGTAGATATCCCTGGGAGGCCTGCCCTATTTTGAAGGGAAACAGAAGAGGAATTACTGATGGGTGTAACTGTCTTTAAGTCGAACATGCTCTACAAGCAACATCAATAACATTATTGGTTCCTAAAATGGACAGGGGCAGAATATCCAGTCTCTCATTGACTTCTTTATATGGGGAAACAAAATGTTTCTTTATGTTTTGCCTGGAAAAATCTGTGAAAATTAGGCTTTCATAATTTTGAAAGAGAATGGTGAATGTTAATAGAAATGAGCTTATGTCTATTGTTGTTCTCAGTTCACTTGCCCTTTACACAGTTAGCTACTGAAGCTGTAGGCAATAAAGAACATGTCTTTGTGGGAATCCTGACCACGTATCTAGAAATGGAAATGAAAACTGAATGATGATAGAGGGACTTGAAATTCAATCTGTAGATTGATGTTGGAAAGACAGCAAGAATTACGTGTTCTAGTCCTGTTTCGGAGCATGCTGGTAACGTTTTGTAAGAGAAAAATGGTAAGAAGTATTTGTAGTCAGGCAGTCCTGGTCAGTCTATGTTCTGACAAATGGTGATATTACTTCTGGTCACACAGAATTTACAAGTGTCAGAAACTTTCACTGTTCAGAGGAGGCAATATCCATTTGATGCTGTTTAACGTGAGCCATTTACGGGATAATCTTTATTTTTCAGGATTACTCTTATACTTGTGGCACCAGAAATGGACATTAATATAATTTGACAAAAACATGAAGTTAAGACCACTCTTCCTTAAAAAGTACTGACCATGATTGTTTCCATTCCTTGGAAGCATTATCATGGTTTTTAAAGTGGGAAAGAGGCTTATTTATCTTTTATATTAACTTTCAGTGAAAGTTAGACATTCATTAAATGGGATGGAAGAAGACTTTATTAAAGGACAAATAGCTTCCTTTATTTCTGCTTCAGTGAACCTTTTTTAGTTGTTGCTGCTCCACTTAGACAATTGAAAAATATTGATATTAAAATTTTGCTAAAATAAATGTGAAAAAAAACTTGTCATTATAAATGTTTATTTTTGAAAAGAAACAAGAGTTGATAAAATAATTGACACAACATCTCTTCTAAATTTTATAGTAATGAGAGAAAATTTAAATCAAGATATGAGTTATTAAAATAAGATAATAAAAATAATCAATAGAACTAAACACTGGATAAGTTACAGGAAAAGTTAACGAATATAAAAGCTTCTTCTTTGCTTTAATCAAGAAAAGTCAAGAGCCTTTCCATAGGTAGATGAGGAAATGGAGGAAATAAAAGAAGAAAATAGGCTATCACTGTCTTTCATAAATAAACCCTGAACATACACGCATCTTGGAATATTTCAGCTTATAGTTCATATCATGGTCCAACAGTAAAATTAAGACCCACTTCTAAATTCTTTGCAAATTTTTTTGATATGTTTTTCAGTCTGCAGTTAATTAGGTTGACTCACAACTACTGTAGCTATATAGGAAGTGGCCTGAAGTAATCGGACTTGAAGCTATAACTTAGCTTTCCTAGTTTTTATTCTTCTTCTTCTTTTTTTTTTTTCAGTCACTACTGATGACCTGAAATTGCAAAATCTTCATCCCATATTCAAAGCTCCTCTTCTGGTTACCCTTTCCTTCCTGATGCACAGTGTGTAATCAGAGAACTCTAAAGCTACTCATATGTTAAAGGAAGTGAAGAAGGAAATTCCCTATCTCTCTCAGAAAGTGCTACTGAAGTTACATTTCTGCCATGGTGAGTTCTTGATGGGTGGATTTGCTCTTCATGTCAGTTGTCTTTATTTACCTTTACCTCTCTCAGCAGGAGAACTTGTGCAACCTATCCTCATTCGTTAAATATGTGTTTCATATTTCATCAAAATGAAGCATAGTTGAAATAATGAGAGCAAAAATAATATAATCAAGTCAGTTATTCAGGAATGCTTTTGAGATTATTACAGCAAGACTGAAATTATGATTTGCAGAGTTACTCAAATTGGCAGAAATTTAATTTCAATAATATTTAATTAGTTATTCAATCACCTGCACAGGATTCCGACAGGCAAAGTCTTCCTATTTGTTATGTATTTCATTCATATTGATTGATGTTTAAAAGTTCTAAAATTAGTTTTCCTGAAATAAGTTATTAATAATAGTATTCATTTTAATATTTATGTTTTAAAATAGTGAAGAAACATTTTGCTCATTTAATTTGTGAAGCCAGTTGTTAATATAGATACATGAATATTTTTCTACTTACTGTCTTATCTAATATTCACATCAGTCTGGTTGCCTTTGGAGAGAACACTGCCATTTATGAACCAAATAAGACTCTATCTTTGGTATAGAGCAGACAAAGGAAGGAAAAGAACAGATTCAGTAGAAGGAAAATTCATATTCTAGACAAAGAAAAGAAGATATGCATAACAAAGGGAAAGAAACTTGGTGGCATTTTTAGACTTTCTCAAGCTTATGACAAAATATAAAGTTGCAACTGGAAATTACCTCTTTAACATATATTGCAAATTCAATATTTTCAGTTTTCCTTTTTTCTACCAATTTGTTCAGGCACCAATTTCTGAAATTATTGTATTCTTCATGTTGTGCTATTTTTAATTTCCCTTTTCAATTACCTTCTTAAAATATTTATTTAACTATATTAGTGTGTGTGTCTGTTTAAGGATACTGCCTTTGAACCAAAAAAGCCTAGGTACCCTGATCACTTACTCAGTGTAGAATCGCTCACAACCATCAAGTGCCTATAGGACCTCTACGAGATCTGGTAGGTCAGAGACCACACTTCCCTCCATGTTGGAATTTTCACTGGATACATCTTTTGCAGGTCTTGTACAGTTAACCCCAGTTCTTCTTTATTGATTTATACAATAACCTCTTCCTGTCCAGATATTAATATTTCATATTTCTCCTCACTGGTAATCCTCTCTGATCCTTCTAGAATGAAGTCTCCTGAACTGTGAGTCCTGTGAGATCAGCATACACAACCAATCCACCAATATGCACTAAGTTTTATTTAATATTTGGAATTTTTATCAGCTTTGAACTTCTGCAGTAACTACTACACAGCACAACATAAGCTTCTCTTATCAAAGCTGGGAGCATCACAAACTTAGGACATAAATAAGCATAAATATGTAGAGGGCAATATACCAACATGAATATTTAGCAGAACAGTAGCTTCCCTGCAAAGACCTATGACCTCTCCAATCAATGGGCTTTGGACCAGATGCATAACACCCATAAAACCCTTTATATTTTAAAAATCTACCTCTCATTAATCTTAATCATAACATTAATGACTTCATGTTCAATAAAGACCAAAGTAGTATAAAATGTATTTCTTCACTTATAAGAAAAGAACAATAAAAATCCTTGTTTTCCCAAAAGCCCTCATAGTGTTATTTTTCATCTATTATTTTTATTAATGCTTTGGGAATTTCATACATTATAGAATACATTTTTTACATAATCACCCACTTCTCCTCCAATTCATCCTTGGTCCAATCGCTTTCCCCTCCTAACTTGGTATCCTCTTATTTTGAGATTTTAATTATGTATATAATGAAGTATGATCAAATCTACTTCCTTTCTCCCTCTCCCTTCTTTAACTTAAAATAAGTGGTTATTTTATCAAAATTCATTAACTTACCTGAATGAGAGTCAAAAGATGATGATTAAACCTTTGGATCTTTCCATCGTCCTGACTTAGTTCCTTGACTAGCCAAAGGCTTTTGCAGAAAACAAGTGTAATCCAAAATGTTTTTTCTAATGTGAATCTTCTTAATTATGAAAAGAGCAGATTTTCCCAAGGGCTCAATTTAAATTACAGTCAGATGGCTAATTGGAAACAAAGCTTAGGAAAACAGAAATAGTGGGTATTTTTCAGAATGCACAATAGAACATTAAATTTCTCTGAAGTATTTTCAATATAATTTGAGTATATTTAAATTTGTTCAAATGTGAAATAATTTTTTACCTTACCAGGAAGATCAAACAAGAATGTCCCCTCACCCTGACAAGCCAAGAGTATTCATAGGATACTACCTTTGGGACCAGCTCTTTTCTTTTCTTTTTTTTCTTCCTTCCTTCCTTCCTTCCTTCCTTCCTTCCTTCCTTCCTTCCTTTCTTCCTTTCTTTCTTTTGCAAATTTATTCCAACAAGATTTTTGTGTTTGGAGTGTTCTGTGCTTTGTTTCTGGATCTTTACCAAATGTTGAATAATTCTCAAGGTCAGGCATAACTGAATGGTAGCATTATTTATTTACATTTTATGAGATTATTATATTATCATCAGTATAATCTTAAAAATGTTTGCAGAAAATAATTTCATTACAAGAACACGTTTGTGCTGCCCCTTCCCCCACCGATAATGTATTTTTGGAGAGCAAAGTCATCATTCTGCATAGAAATTTCTGGTATCAAGTTTCTCATGTTGATGATAGAAACTTAATTTACTTTACTATTATTTTGGGGGTAGTCCTGATTGTAGATGTTTCTGTGTCTGTTCTCTAGAGCACTCTAAGACATCTGAAATTATGTTACGTTTTTTGCTTTAACAACATTTATGCTGTGTTCTAGATATAAACACTTGATCAATTATGTGAGCTCCAAACAGTTTCTCCTTCTTTTCTTTCCTATGATATTTGTTTCTGAATTTAAATCAAAATAGCTATTTTGCTTTATATTATAATATCAATGTTTCTGTAAAGATTGAAACTTCATTTTTTTTTTCTTTTAATGCTGCTCTTTATTGTCTAGACAAGGTTTCACACCATAACCCATGCTGGCCTTGAATTCCTAGCAGTCCTGTTTCAACCTTACACAGAATTAAATTAACAGCATGAATTTTCACATCTGGTTTCCATGTATAATTTCAGAAAATATTCTGATTCCAAAAGTTGTGTGACTTCTCCTGCCGAGATGTAGATGAAAGTCTACTCACTCTAGACATGGTACACAAGCCAGACGAAATAAATTCTGTGAATGTCCAAACTGGCAAACCAATACGTTGATTAGAATTATTGCACGTATCTGGTTGGCATTACTTACAGGAGATCAGGTTTCTCAAATCCTGTCGCATCACCAAAAGCCCATGTCAGCCTGTATGCATCTTCGCAAAGGTTGCATACCTTGATTTCCCTGCATAAGTTGAAAGCAGTTCTACAGCCTGCACAGTCTACTCACTTCAGCAGCTTTTACTGCTTTGTAACCTCGGTGAGGGGCCTTGTGAATCTCCTTCCTTACAGCTTTCATAGCCTGATTAAGTTTGTTTACTTTTGAATCTCATGAGCTTCCTTTCACAGGGAATGTGCTATTGTGAAGAAATTGCTATCATTGAACTTGTACGAAAAGTTAGTGATTGTCTTTGTTCATCTTTAAATCCCTATGTTTTAAATCTCTATACTACGTGAATTGTCATCTGCATTAAGAATCAATGTGGCACTTTATTCAAAGATGAAATGAAATCTATGGTACAAATAAAATAAAATTGATTTTGCTTTGAATTTGTAATCAAAGAAAGATGCATCTTATCCATGTTAATACATTCAGTGCATTTTAACTTAATTGAGTTTTCTAATTAAATAACAAGTTTATACACCTCCATGTGATATATTTACTCAAAATGTATATTTTAGGGCATATTTGACGTTATTCTTATATATTCTACTTTAAGTATTTTTCAAGACATTTTATTTTTATATCTGTTCACTTTATATAAATATACCAGATTTTGCATGCTACCTTTACATATTGATAGTTGCTTACTATCTTGTACATGATGTGTTCCTAAATTTTAATTCTGTTAACGTATTAGTATTAGTATTAGTATTAGTATTAGTATTAGTATTGTTATCCCAATGTAATCTCATATGGTACCAACTAAAGCTAATTTATTTGTAACTTTTAAACCTAATTTTATTGTCTTGTTTATTTGGAAAAATTTAATATACTACTGAGTGAAAGAATTAGAATAGATATGCTTCACTGGTATGTTTTAATTGTGCAAAGTTAAGAGATTTATTGTATTTTCATGCATGTACGTAATAACCTTTCATCACCATTTTCAGCTTAGGTCTCACATATGAGAAAATAAACATGCATTTGTTGTCTTTATAGACTTGACTGTTTTTTAAATATAATGATCTTCAGTACTGCCTATTTACCTGAGTTGACCTATATTTCTTCTTATTTAGAGCTAAAAAAATTTGCCCTGGGTACCACAATTTTGTTCTTTATTACTTGTTGAGGGACCCGAGGCTGATTCATAGCCCGACTATTGTGGAGGGTGTAGTCATACACACTCCCATTCAAACCACCACACACAAGTATACAAATATTTCAATGACAAAACGACTTTCTTAATCTTATACATTGCCAAATATGTAATGGTTGGGCCACAAATATAGAACGTTACTTTTTAAAAGTTTTCAGCAACTTCCATAACAATTTCTTTAGTATTTGGACTAATTCATATTGACTCCAGCCAAGAACAAAGTTCATTTCTCTATTCCATGATAATAGATTTTTAATTTTTTTTTATCTTGGAGCTCATCATATCATATTAGGTATAATACCTGCACTATGTTTTCCATTTGTAGTGTTTAGCAGAATGTATGTCAATCCTTGAAAGATTTTTAATTTCCAATAAATGTTTATCACAAAATCCTCCATTTTAGGCCCATAATGTGAATCTGAATACTTCCCAGTGATTCTTGTAAGAACATGTAGTTCTAATTTTGTGTAGATTTTTGTGCCTGAATTTAAAAACATGCTTCAGGTTTTAGAAATATTCAACCATGTTTATGAGAGTAGAATATTTGCATTTTGAGATATAACAATTAAAACAAGTTTTATTTACCTTCTTCACAAGTACATAAATAGAAATTTTAAATTTGCTCTTACTTAAGAAGTTAGGACATACATAATGACTGAAGTTTGGGCTGTCTCTGACAGGGATTGTGCTGTCTGGTTATTGATCAATTCCCCCTGGCGGGGCTGCCTCACCAGGGCACAGGGAAAGAGGATGCGCTCAATCCTGATGAGTCTTGATGTACTGGGGTGGGTTGGTGTGTGTGTGGGTCTCCCCTTTTCTGAGGAGTATTGGAGGGGGATAGGAAGAGGAGTAGGGAAAGGGCAATCCGGAGGAGAGGAGAGAAAGGGCTATGATTGAGATGTAAAGTGAATACATACATTAATTAATTAAAATATCTCCCTATCAATACATTTCATGTCCCCCCACTTAAAGACACTACTCTTCTTGCTATGTTCAAGCTGGCAGCCTCGTAACTCATATGGTAGATATCTTACCAGTCAAGCATTGTGTGTGATGAACACCAATCCTGTGCTACCCTGACAGCACTGAAGGTGTAAGATGAGCTCAGTGGACTATTCTGGTAGGAATTTAGAAGATAAGACTTGCTGGAAGTGGAGGTGCAGGTAGCCTGGGGGGAGGAAGAACCATGCATGCATGCCTTTAATCCCAGCAATCAGGCAGCAGAGGCAGGCAGATCTCTGTGAATTCAAGTCCAGACTGGTCTACAAGGAGTTCTAGGACAGCTACAGCTATTACACATGCACTCGCTTGCCTGCGCGAACGCACACATCCACACCCACACACGCACACACACACACACTCACCAAAAAGAAAAAGAGAAGAGGATATGACTTCAGAAAAAAAGCAGAGTTGCATCTGACATGGACTCTGTTGCCTGCTTTTGGGTCACTTTCCGCTAAACGGGCTGCCTTGTCTGGCTGCAGTGGAAGAGAATGCATTTGTCCTGATGCAACTTGATGTCCCTGCCTGGGTTTTTAAGGGGAGGACTCCCCTTTTCTGAGAGGAAGGGGAGGGGTGAAAGTGGGAAGGAGGTGAAAGGGTGGGACTGGGATGTAAATGAATAAGTAAATATGTTTAACAACAGTATCATCTACAATAGTGGGCTGCTCATATAATTCAGAGGTGATCAAATCCTTGAGCAGGAACTAGACTAGAAGGACTCATTTGATACTGTGACCAACAATCTACATCACACTGTCCATGTCATGAGAACTTGAGTGGAGTTGAATTTAAGGAACAATAATGAATTTGCTTTGCATAAAAAGTTGTAAGAACCCTTTTAAGTGTCAGACAAGGACAGTACATATAACAAAGCAGCTAAAGCTGTTAGAGGTTAACTTCATTCAACAGAAATATGACATTCTTGAGCTGAGACAATAAAAAACAATCTTTGAATGCTAACCATACTCCCTGGAAACTATGTTGTGACGGTTATGTAAGGTTATTTCCTGCTCATTGAGAGCATTGCTAGGGACAGTTTCTCTTGGGTCAGCCCACCAAAATTGATATTGAAAGAAATAATACCAACTTAGGACCCCAAAGACCAAGTTCTTGGCACACTGGAGATTTATTTGCCTCAGAGGGACAGGGAGCAGGGAATAACAGACAAAGGCAGGAGATAGAGGACAAAGAAGAGGAAGGGAACAAGGAACAAGGATCAAGGGTATTTGTCCAGGATGAACAAAGGACTGTCTCTGGATAGAGAGGAGAAAGACAGGGCACATACAAAAATGTAAATTTAAACAGGAAAAGGGGAAACCCCATGTTAGGACTGGGTGTTTAATTTTAATTGGGAAGTTAATTAGGTGAGCCAAAGGGGGCCTTAGTTGCTGGACTTCAATACATTTATAGCCGGACTTTTGCATTAACCTCAACATGAGGAAGTGGCCAAATAAGGGAATAGACCTTGGTGGTTAGCTTTAGGAATGAAATTCAATATTGTTTGTTTGTTTCTTGGTTTTAACAAGGCAGGGGTAACTGGGGAGAAGGGCAAAGCTTGTCAGAGACATGTTTGTGAGCTGCATAAAGTCCCTTCAGATACAGTTATGATTCATGGGGGAGGTAGGCTACATCCTCACAAGGTGACAGAGGTTGACATTACATATTTGTTACTCATTATGACAGCATAGAAGATGCAATACTTAGTGGACCAGGGGCAAAGGCTAAGAGTAGGCATTTCAGGACTAGGTCACATTTACCTGCAGAAAAGCCCTTAGAAACCATTGTGTAAAACTATGGAAGTGAAGGCTCAGTTCCTAATGAAGACTTCAGGGCAATGAAGACTCCAAGATCCTTGACATTGATCAAGGCAAGTTGTGAACATGCGGTGCTGCCTCCCACAGAGAGAAACTGTGTGTACCTGGGTATCAGAGAGAGATGAATGAGGCCACTCAAATAGTTTGGGACTCAGTGTATTGTTTTAGAAAGAATAGATGTCAGAAATAGATATGCAAGATTTGTTGTTTTCCCTTCTCAACTTTAGTTTTGCAGTACTGTGATTGCTTCTTGGTAATTTCTGTTTCTTCCCTTTTAAAATAAGAATGCTTATTATTCACCATTGAATTTTGGGTATGTACAACTTGTTTTTGCTTATGTAGGAGCCCACACATAAGAAATTTTGCCTCTTTAAGTGTTGAAATTGCTAAAGACAAGCAGCTCTTTTAAAATTGGGCTGAAAGCATTTTATATTATAACACAGTTATGAGCCCTGGGAACAGCATGTGAAATGTTATGGCTTACCTATGATACATTCAGATGTCAAGTCAGTAAGAAGTGGATTTTCAAATTTTAATTCTTATTGCCAGCTCAAGCAATATTAGGGAAAGTGGAGAGACAGGTTTTAAATGTGTCAAAAGCATGCCTGTACCAGAATTTCCTGAGAAGCATATCCTGGACTGCACAAAATTAGAGACAGCAAGAAAGCTAAACAATAACAGCATGGATTAAATCAATGCTCTTTGTTCATGACTATATGTGTAATGTAACTGCCGACTTCAAATAATTGTTGCTTTCTTTACAAGGATGAGCTTTAACTTGGACTTGTAAGCCAACTAAACACATTATTCCTTAAATAGTTTTGTCAGGGCATTTGTCCTAGCAACAGAAAAACAAATTAAGATACTTCCTGAAGGAGACTTGCTCTCCAAACTGCTTTAACTAGGTTGTTTTTGCAGGCTCTGGTTGCACAGTTACTATCTTATTTTTTTTTCTCAATCATTTTCACTTTATTTAACAAACAGCTAATTCCAATGAAGTGTTATTCCAAATTAATATACTTAGGTAAATATTACAAGAAATAGGAATCCTTTGAATTTCTTTTTAGAACTCTATTTACCTAATACTTTTTTTTTAATGTAAAGTATCCTCAATAGCTCTTCAGATGACAAATCTTATAAATCAATTTTTAGACTTGATAACACTCCTTGGTCTTTATATTTCTCTAGTTTCTGGATCTTAAAAATGAATAAATTGTATGGAGTTGCCACTGATTGAATAATAAGTTCAAAATAATATCCTAAGTTGTGTGGTGACACATTTGTGAGAGAGAAGCAACTGTATGTCACAAAAATAGGAGATATCTTTCAGGGAAGTTCATTTGATATATAATCCTTTATATTGCTGATTAAAAACTTCCACAGTTTTCTGTTTGTTTGGCTTACTACTTCCAAAATTGATATACGAGTTCTCAGACAATCTGTTTTAATTGTGACCTTAAACAGTGAAGTTTACATGCAACTCACTTCAGAAAGCTCCCATTTGCTCTTTGTCAAACCAAATGGATTTTCGCTCTTTGACCCAGGACTCAGTATCAGTTATGCATCTGTCATATTTTATATTGTTCTACTTAGATGACAATGATGGTTCTACTTAGAAACTAAAACAAATCAAGAATACAAATATTGTAGAGAAACTTTAGTTTTTAAAGAATAGAATATCATAGTTTTTATGTAACTATTTTCACATTTAGAAATACCATTTCAAGTTGTAATAGATGAAGAAAGAGTACAGAAGCTTAAACTCTGATTATTGGTCATATTATGTCCTAAATAAAATACATTAATGATTAATAATGAATTATTTTGCCATGTAGATTTAAATTTTTGCTTTACACCATGAAACAAGTTAGCAAATTCATTTTTATTACGTCTTCTGGTAACTGTCCTTCCTCATTTTTCTCATCAGTAATTATTTCTGATTATCTCATAGAGAAGATGTAAAATAAAGTGAACGAGTGACTCTGGCTATATGCCAGAAAAACCTACTTTGGTAAAAGTATAACTTCTTTAGGAAAAAAAGAGACTAAAGGGGGAAATGCATCTTTTCAGGAATTATACCTTAGGGAGGTGTATTCTCTTACAAAAAGGATTGAGGGAGGGAGCTACAGCTGGGATACAAAGTAAATAAACTGTAATTAATATAAAAGTAAAAATTTAATTACAAACAGAAAACAAACAAAAAAAAAGGATTTTATAGAAGATGTCTTATAATCTGTAGCAAGAATAATTAATTTCTTCCTCTTCTGATGTCCGTCCCGTTTGCGTTTCTGAATGAAGATTGAGCCTCTTACCCAAGGTACTCCTTCTTAATTAGCTTCTTCAGGTGTATAGATTTTAGTATGATTCTCCAATATTATATGTCTAACATCCACTTATAAGTGATATATATATATATATACACCATGTGTGTCTTTCTGCTTCTGGGATACCTCACTCAGGATGATCTTTTCTAGATCCCACCATTTGCCTGCAAATTTCATGATTTTCTTGTTTGTAATTGCTGAGTAGTATGCCATTGTGTAAATGTACCAAAATTTCTGTATCCATTCCTCAACTGAGGAACAGGACAGGAACTTACCACAGAGGGTCTCTGAAAGACTCTACCCAGCAGGATATTAAAACATATGCTAAGACCCATAGCCAAACTTTGGGGAGAGTGCAGGGAATCTTAAGAAAGAAGGGGGAGATAGAAAGACCTGAAAGGTCTGGAGCTCCACAAAGAGAGCAACAGAAGCAAAATATCTGGGCACAGTGGGCTTTTTTGAGACTGATACTCCAAACAAGGACCATGCTTCGAGATAACCTAGAACCACTGCCCAGATGTAGCCCATGGCAGCTCAGTGTCCAAGAGGGTTCCCTAGTAATGGGAACAGAGACTGTCTGACACAAACTCATGAGCTGGCTCTTTGATCACCTCCACCTGAGGGGGAGAAGCCTTACTAGTCCACAGAGGAAGACAAAGAAGCCAGTCCTGATGAGACCTGACAGAGTAGGGTTAGATGGAAGTAGAGGAGGACCTCCCTATCTTTGGAGTTGAGGAGGAGCATAGGGGAAGAAGAGGGAGGGAATGTTGGATTGGGAGTGGATGGGAGAGGAGATTACAACTGGGATACAAAATGAATAAAAATGAATAATTAGTTTTATTAGATGGTAATAAATATGTAGTTTAATAAACACATTGTATCACATGTGATTCTTGTTAAAAATCAAGGTTTTTGTGAGCCAAAGATACCCCATTGACATTTCACTATGCTCATCAGAATGACATAGTAGTAGTAAAAGAGTTATTATGTAAATAAAAGGACATGTTCAAAATGACTCCATAGCTAATATTATTTTGCTGCTGAAAACTTTAAGTGCTCAACTGGTTAGTGGAAGTAAGCAACCTTGGATTTCTTAATATTAATATACTATAACAAAATAAATCCTTGAGATGTTTTGAAATGGGTCAATATTTATGTATAATAATGTTTTTTGAGAGGAAAGTTAAAAAAATACAATGCCTGTTAACCTTGGAAAGAGTAACAATTTGTCATAACTCAGAAAGCTCCTCATTCAGGTTGATAAAGTCTCTGCTCTCATGCTACTCTTAGCCCTCTATCTGTGTGCTTTATGATGACTAACTTCTTGAGTGTTTCATGGAGCTTTGTTTCCAGCTAAGGAAGTCATTATATACAAAAATATAAAAAGCAGTAGGTCAAGGTCCATGAGGATCTCCAGTATCCTCATCTCTGCATTTGTCATAAACAACTCTTCACCATTCTGTAGGTCAATCAGGTGAAGTAAAGGCTGTTCTGCAGAGGGTTATTCATAAGCATCCATCAACAACACATTCACACACTGTTCTGTAACTGTGACTCTTATCCTATACAATGTAGATATTATACATGACTAGAAACACAAATCATTACTGTATAGATGAATCATAAGGTCAGATAGGAGCTTGTATTTCAAATACTTATTAGGAACAACTAAGAGTTTTGATACTTCTTGAATGATTTCCAACATTCAGAAACAGCAGAGATCTTTAATAAGGCTAATATTTCCTCTAGGCTCATTTTCTTATTCTTACAGATCTAATAAGAACTGGAGTTAATGTTAGATTACCACAATCATAAAGTCAGAAACATTGTGTTCTGAAATAATGCAACAATGAAGGTCTCTCTTACCCCAGAAACTTCAGAGCCTAAAACAATCTAAGCTTAAGATGTTGAGTTTCAGAGTGAAATTGCATGGAACACAGTAATTAAGCCTAAATATTATGAAATTGCACCTGCACAACCATTGTAGAAAGTGAACTGTCCGTTTCTGTTAAGTATATATGAGCATTAGTTACTTTTTACTTTCCTATTGTTGTGATAAAAACCACGATCAACAGTAACTTAAAAAATTGAAGAGTCTGTGTTATGGCTTTTGATTGAGAGACCATGATTGTAGGTCACCAAGTGGTAAGAAGGTAGGCATGATGAAAGGAACAGGAAAAGGAGAGGTCACATCTTCAACTAAATATAAAGCAGCAACAGTAAAGTGAAAGTAGTGAGGGTTTATATGCCTTTAAAACCTGCCCTATATTTCTTGCGGCACACCCCCCAAGGGAGGAGCAGTCCTGTTAGGCCACAGAGGAGAGCTTTGCAGCCAGTCCTGAAGATACCTGACAAAACAGGATCAGATGAATGGGGAAGAGGCTCTCCCCTATCAGTGGACTTGGAAAGGAGCAGGGAGGTGATGAGGGAGGGAGGGTGGGATTGGGGAGGGATTGAAGGAGCAGGATATAGCTAGGACACAGAGTTCACAAAATGTAACTAATAAGAAAAAAAAAATTTAAAAAAAAGACCAAAAAATAAAAAAATAAAATAAAATAAATAAAACCTGCCATATAATTTTAGAGTTTAATTTTGAATGCATTAATAAAACTGAGACTACTTGTATCTTTTCGGCCCTACGGTCATGTGTGAATGGACTGTCATTGAATGCCAAACAATTATTTTCTATCTAGTGGAAGCAATGGGCCTCATAAAGAGAAAGAAGGATTCTTATGAATTTAAAGCAGCCATGCTATAGGCTATTCAAAATGATATAAATTTTATTACCTAGTTTTTGAACTTAGTCCCTATTTTGAGGAATCAGCATGTTATAGCAATTTGAATTATTAGCTATACTATAAAAGAGGTAAAAACCAAATGGATTTTTTTTTTTAACTTTCTGGAGACTTGTGCATTAGCACTCGGCCTACCAATCACCTGCTGAGAGGAAAATTTGATTATTTAGGTAATAATTTAAAAATAAAGCCAATTTCAGAAAGGTGTCCAATAGTAGTGGAAATTTAAAGTTATTTACTAAATCCAGAGTGTTTGTTGTTTTTCCTTATAATTTTATAAACTTTATTCTGTATGTTTTATGTTAACTCTACAGTTATCTGTTTTTTGAAGAAAGTATTATTTTTCTGCCGAAGCCTGTTTTGATTAATTTATGTATTTTTTGCAAATCTGAATCCAAACGAATTGAGAAAAAGTTATTTGAGCTGCTGAGAAACTAAAGTGATAATGTGTAAAAGGAAAACAAAGCAAATTTAATTTCACACTACACGACATGTAAGAACAAACTCAATTTTATAAGTTTTCTTACATTGTAGAGAAATTTTAATCCAGCGACATGGATGCTCTAACAAGCAACCATATCCAGAGAACCTCCATGTGTGTGTGATCACTCAAATGAAAAATAATAATAATAATAATCCCTCTGGTTGAAATACAGATGTTCCCTTTGTATACACCTTTAAATCCCAAACAATGAGGGTAAAGTTAATTTGTAGAAGAAAACACTCATGTTTGAAAGTAATAAACTGAAGAGCAGACAAAGTGAAAAATAATAGAAAGATTTAACAGAAGGTGTCAGAGATAGGGTACGTCCAACTCTCAGGAGAACAGACAGAAAAGAGAAGCTACTTAAGAGGAGAACAGTAGAGTTGAAAGGTAGAATAGGCTACAATACAAAGAGAGTAGAAAAGACAGTATACTAGAGCGCAGTAGAGTTCAGCTGAGGTCATTCAATTGACAGTTAACTGAGAGTTCAGTCCAGTGAGTGCAGTGCATTGTAGTTGAGTGCATCTGTGAGTTCCTGCAGAGGCAGTTGAAGCTAGAGAATAAGAAGGAGCCAGAAGATTAGAACAAATTGCCAGAAGTAGGTCGAGTCCAAGCAGAGTAATTCAGTGAGGAGCCAAGACTGAATAAGGCAGTTTGGAGAGGAGTTGAACCAGCCAGCCATAGTTCAGAAATTGCTGGGAAGGGATGAGCCCATTCAGCAGTAAGCCTCCAAGATGCCAACTACATCTGGCGAATAAAAAATAATTTCACACTATATGTGACATATTTAAAAAACCTGACATATGAATTACTGTTTGATTTTAATACAGTGAAGTTCTAATGCTCAGTCTGATGGCATTTGGAGTTAGAATGGGACTTAACTTCAGGAAAATGATGACATTGGAGCAGAGTAGTGCCTCTGTAAGCTGTAATAGGAAAAAGAGCTGTTTCCATCGCTCCTTTTCTTCCCCTTTCTTCCTGCTTTTCTTCTTTCCTTATAGGGACAAGTGAGGAAGAGTGTCCTCAGCTCACACTATGCTCTGCCTTCTTAGTCTTAGAATATTGAGTTTCAACAGCTATTCAAATATAAACATTTGTTATTGAAGCCACCAAGTCCATACTGTTTTGTTATATCTGTCTGCACTAAAACTCAGAAGAATAAATTTCTAAAAGCAAATGTTATATGAAGAATACTGGCAGGAAAAGTGGAGTAGATATAAGAAAATTTAAAGTAAACATCACCAAACTTGATGACTAATTAGATGTAGCAAATTAGCTAGAATTAGGCAAAGTTTGGTTAAATCTGAACATTCATATTGTCCTGAGTAGAATAATTGCATTTGAGCTCTTTCAGATTGTGGAGATTGGATCCTTCATTGTAGATTCTGATGAATTAGTGCTGGGATAAATCCAAAGACATTCATACTTTTGTAAGTATCCCCAGATAATCTCATGAGGAAACTCGACTGACAATTCTGAACCAAAAATAACTTTGTGTGAATGAGAATACTAATTTTCAACAGATGTTTAAACTCAGATAATTGTGATTCAAATATGCTTTTGCTCATCATATAACCCAATCATGTTTTTTAATAAACAGTTTCAAAATTGATATTTAAAAAAAAAAACACTAAGTTTCTGAACACTGTCTCGATTTAACAAACTAGAGATGTGTAAATTGTTTTACTATTTTCCTTGCAAAGATATTGGGCTTCTGAGAGCAAAAAGTGATGGCTGATTATCTGCAGCTCTGTGGAATAGTCAGGCATGGCTTTCCAATTCCTGGCAAAGACACAGTCAGAAACAGCTGCAAGAATTTAACACTGAGCCATGTATTCACTGATCTCTCTACCTGTTACTCTAATTGCTACACTGTAAAATTTTTATCTTTATCTAGCTCCCTGGGATGTTCCTAGAAAATCACAGAATAAACACAGCAGGAAAAGGGAGACTAAGAGAAGAAAGCAAAAGAAAATGAAAAGAATCAGCTAGGAAGGCAGAGTCAATGAGCTTGGAAGCCTCTACATTCTAAGGTTTCTTCTTATGGAATTTGCAGTGCAACTGCTTTCTTTAACACAGAGCTAAGGAAGATGGCTACTTACACTCTGATAAAGCAACACGAACTATTTGATGTGCATGTATCCTGAATGTCAGTACCAATCACAATCCTGTACCTGAAGTTATGGAATAGATAGTACTTGAAAAGCATAGAAAGGTAATGGGGTACAGTAGGTAGTTGCAACAAATCAGGTTCCATGACAGAAAAGCTGACAAACCTATAGGACAATGGAAACTTTTTACTAAGATTTTTATAAATTTTGTTCAGGAATTAGAGAGTTGAAAGATATTTTCAATCCTTAAACTGAGCATTGTACTAAATCATAAAATCTCATGAAGAAACTAGTAACATGTTTTTGAGAGGTTTTGGAGAGGACACAAGCCAGGTTCTCTTTATTAATAAAATAGCCAAAAGACATGTGCATTTTTCCTTTACTCAATACTCTTAAAAATAAACTTTCATATTTTAAAAATTTATTTTTTTCTGAATGGGTCAAGTGTAAATATTTGATTCTAAAAGGTGTCAATTTTTAAAATTCAATGATTAAAATAACCAGTAAAGAATGATAAATGTTCTTATGCACTGTTTTTTTTATTAAATACTTACATAGTTGAGCATGCTTTTATTTTAAATAATGTGAATTTAAAATGTAAGCATTTTTATGATTTGAATTATTTTCATTTTATTTAAATAGAACTGTTTGTTCTTTCAGCTATTACTGGTTGTTGGTGGCTCTTAGGTTGTCAGTTAAATACTAAAGGTTTGTCTTTGCTAAGAATGTTGGTATTGTTTGAGCTGAAGAGATGGCTCGGTAGTTAAGAGTCCATGCTGCCTTCGCAGAGCAGCTTGGTTTGGTTCTCAGCATTACATGTTAGCTCATAACTATCCATAGCTCAAGTGCCAAAAGGCCTGATAACCATTTAACCATTGCTTACCTTCAAAGGTATCAGACATTCAGTGGGTACACACACACACACACACACACACACACACACACACACACACACACA
>NW_026591086.1:44024495-44030945 GCF_907164565.1 Psammomys obesus
ACACACACACACACACACACACACACACACACACACACACACACACATATGTATATGGAGAGAGAGAGAGAAAGCAAGTTAAACATTTGTACACATAATTTTATAAACTTAGAATGTTAGTATTTTAAAATATGTATTTAAGGAGAGTTAGTTATCCATGCATCTATCACACATTTCCTATTTTGAGAATAAAAGATGTATTTCAAAGCTAAGTACTATTTTGTATTTAAACAGTGAGAAACAAAACTTTTAATTTAAGCAAAATACATTATCACTTTTGATTTACAAGTATTATAAACCTTTTCTAAGTAGATTAAAAATCAGGGCACATGGAGTGTTTTCCTGATATTCAATAAGCCCCTGGACTTGCTAAAGACACCATAATACAAACCCAGGAACCAAGAAACACTGTAAATAGTGAACTGTGTGCACCTTGCAGGTGGGGGCGGAGTGAGAATTCATGACTCGTATGTTAACATGACTCTCTACAGAGGTTTGCTCATCCTTTTGAAACTGTCCTTGTCATTATGAAGGCAGCTGTTTTATGGTCTCCTGAAGAGGAAACACAAAACTTCCACACTTAAATATTAGTTTATTTTTTCAACTGGAAAATGTGGCTGTCATTATCACTCTCCTCAAAAGTTATGAATACACCTGCGTAGCTTTACCACTGCTTCTGCCTATTTTTACTCATCTATTTTCAACCAGAAGAGTTCAACAGAAGGTACTCAATGTTGATTGTTCCAGGTTTGACACTCTTTAGGGAATTATATAACTCATATGTACCGAGGTTCATGGTAGTCTTACTTATAAACAATTTATATAAGAAATTTGAACAGGAAAATTCTGAATTACTGTGGCTTTACTCGCAGTGTTATCCGAAATAGCCAACTTTTCTAATTAATCAAATTAGAAATCAATCAGGATGCACAGGAGGAAATGTTAAACTTATTAAAATGTTATTTAACTTGATTTTTCTTCTCTGAGTACCTCAGATATTTTTTTTTCATTTCACTTATTTACTTTGAATAAGCAAATTACAGTGATTGTTCCAACAAATTAACCGACATAAATAGCTTTGGCAAGAATTTCAGACTTGTAAAGAGAAATAGTTAAACTATTACCATGTAATTGAGTGTACTGATAGTTTGCCTTTGCACAGTCATAACGTCAATGTTTATAGTTTAGAGCTGAAAATCACACCGCCTATGGCTCAATTTATGTTGTTTCATCTAAGAACAGGTGGAAGAACCGTGCCTGCCAAGAGGCTTCCCCTGGCATTCACAGTTTGGGAGCTCAAACGGAAAGGAAATCATTTAACTTGTAAACAGCTTTACTTTTCACATTGACATGAAAATGACTTTACATTACACAGGTATGGCACATTTTATTATCCTCATGCAGTCCAGCAAAGCAAACAATGACAACAAACTGTGCTTTTAATCTCTAACTCAGAATTTCCCAAACTAGAGAACATTACATTAGCAGTCAATATATACATTGTATGTCAAAAAATGCTTGGGGTATCACTTTAATCATTATGATAGACATTGGTTTCCTTTAAACATTCTCAATGAAAGTACTAAACGCAAATATGGAAAACACTTAGAACAAATTGTCACTTAGAGAAGGTAGCTCTGATTTCATTCTAAGTATTCCCACACAACTATGGAGGCAGATGTTAGCTTTCTCTGTAATCCACAGGAGAAGAAACATTTTTTATATTCTTTATAGAACCTTTCTCTAAATGGCTTATGAAACATTATTTTCATACACAAAGAAATCTTAGCTGGAGCTATAGTTAAAGAAACTTATATTCATATAAGAAAATTATATTCATAGTCTAACTATTTAGTTCATTCCAATCTCCATTATAAATTTATTGAATCAATTTAAATCTCATGTTTGATTAAAGTATCAGAATTTCACTAAAATGTTTATAATCTCCATATTTTTAATTTTTGATATGTCTTTTCTTATTGCTTTCAATATCCCACTTCGCTAGAGGGTTCCTCTAGGGCAATGTTTCTTATTACATTTGCATATTTGTTTATTATTTAGTATGGTTGTGTGTGTGTGTGTGTGTGTGTGTGTTTGTATGTACCATGCAATGGGTAGAGGTCAGACAACTCTCACAGTCTACCAGGTGTGTAGTAGAGATTGAAATGAGCTTGTTGTGCTTTGCAACATAAGTCTTTATCTAGTGAACTTTTCTCTTGCCTCTAAGAAAATTATTTTAGCTTAAGAAATGAATATAACCCACGTCCTGGCCCACCTCTCTAGCTGAAGTCTCCTACTCCACCCGAGTGCAGGCTAGCAACCTGAAAACCAGGTAAGCCACCCCATCCTTTAGCATACCTGTGCCTACACAGCAGAACCCAAACTTCCCTTCTTTTCCTTGTCACAATATCCTATCCCATACATCTATCAGATGCCTCCTACTCCACCAGAGGCCAGCCAGCATCCTGAACCTCAGATACTATGCCAGCTCCTGGAAAACCAGGCAGAAGCATTTTACCCCACTAGAGAACAGGCCAGTGTCTTGAACCCCAGAGAATTCCCTGGCCAGATCAGATGTTCCCGACATTACCAGAACTCCGGCTCCTATCTTGGGCAGCAAGCCATCACTGGACCAGAGGACTTTCAGGCCATTAACAGTCCGGCCACCTACTCAACCATACACCAAAATTCCAGGTAGAAAATAACTCAAAAGAGAAAGCTTCCATCCAACAAACACAAACCCAGAAATCAGTACCTAGACCTATAATTACTCCAAATCCAGATGTCTAAACATCAGTGTGATAACACAATAGCCAGGTCAATATGACACCACCACAGCTCAGCCATTGCACTGCAGCAAGCTCTGAAACTCCAACATAATTGAGACAGAAAAGAGAATAAAACAATTGGAGGAAAAATAATAAATTTCTTAAAGAATATCAAACTAGCCAAAACAAACAAACAAACAAACAAATAGTTGAAGGAAATAAATAAAACTGTTCAATACCTGAAAATAGGAACAGAAAAAAGAACACACAAATTGAGAGAATTCTGAGAATGGCAAATCTAGGTAAGTGATCAGGAACTACAGACAAAACAGAATATCAACAGAATACAAGAGATGGAGAAGATAGTCTCAGGCATTGAAGACATGATAGAAGAAAGAGATACATAGTCAAAGAAAATGCTAAATCTGAAAAGTTCCTGATAAAATATTGCCAGGAAATGCGGGACACTATGAAAGATCAAACTTAAGAAAAATAGGAATAAAAGAAAGAGAAGATGCCCAGCTCAAAGACCAAGAAAACATTTTTTTAACTTTTATCAATTACACTTTATTCATTTTGTATCCCCCCATAAGCCCTTCCCTTCTCCCCTCCAGGTCCCACCCTCCCCCCCTTTCTGCATGCAGAAAACATTTTTAACAAAAGCATAGCAATAAATTTTTTTTAATCTAAGGAAGGAGATGTGTATAAAGGTACAAGAAACATACAGAAAACCAAATAGTTTGGACAAGAAAAGAAAGTCAATGTAACTCACTATATAAACAAACTGAAAGAGAAAACAAAAACAAAGAAAACAAACAACCACAACAAAAAAACCTACATGATCATCTCATTAGATACCAACAAAACAAACCAACACCCATTCATGATGATAGCCTTGAAGATTCCATCTTACACCTTTCAGAATAGCTAATATCAAAAACATAAGCGACAGCTCATGCTGGAGAAGATGTCGAGCAAAAGGAATACTTCTTTGCTGGTTGGAATGCAAACTTGTACAGCCATTTTGGAAAATCAATATTGTGGTTTCTCACAAAACTGGGAATTGATGTACCTCAAGATCTATCTATACTACTCCTGGTCATAGACCCAAAAGACTGTCCAGCATACCACAATGACACTTGCTCAGCTATGTTCATAGAAACTTAGTTCAGAATAACCAGAAACTACGAACAACCTAGATGTCCCTGAACCAAAGAACGGATAAAGAAAATGTGGCACATTTATACAATAGACTATTACTCAGCTGTTAATGAATAATAACATCAACAATTTGCTGGCAAATGTTTGGAACTAGAATAGGTCATCCTGCATGAGGTAACCTAGACCCAGAAAGACCAAACATATTATATAACCTTATAAGTGGATATTGGTGATAAAGTAAAGAATAACCATGCTATAATACTCAGGCTCAGAGATGCTAAATAAAAAGAAGGCTTAAGGAGGGATGTAGGATCTCCCTGGGAAGGGAAAATACAGTAGATTTTACAGGTAGACTAGGGGTGGGTAGGGATGCTAACAGCACTGATTAGATTGGGGAGATGAAAGAAGAGAATTCCACTCAAGAGAATTGGGCTTCATTTCAGGAGCAAGTTAGAAACCTAATCCAAAGTAGGAAGGACTGGAGGAAGCAGAGGGATTGAGGACAACATAAGAACACAGCACACAGAATCAACTGACAGGGATTCAAGTTGGCTCACAGATCAGGGATCCCGTATGTGTCTGCATACACATTGATTTCGTAGCTCTGTGTTCTTTGGGGATTCCTAAAAGCGGGGTGAGGTCTGTCTCTGTCATTTTCCCCTGTCTTTGGTAACCTTTTCTCTTACTGTGTTGCTTTGTTCAGCCTTGATGTGATGGTACTTGCCTGGTATTACTGTATGTGTTCCGCTGTATTTGGTTGATGTCCCTAGAAGGCCTGCTCTTTACTCAGAGGTGGTGAAGTGAGGTTTTGAAGTATAAGAGATGATGGAAGGAGAGACTTTGGGTGAGCAGGTAGAAGAAATTGAATTGGGGATGAAATATATAAGAATAAATATAAAGGAAAATATTTTAAAGCTATGAAAATAAGATGATAGTAACAATATCAGATATTATTATGCATCATTTACTTCTATAATATATATTTATATATGATAGCACACAGAAGTAATTCTCCACATAATCACAAATTAATATATTATTGGCAGCTTTATCAAAGATGGAAATATATAAGTTGCGGCAAGTGATATCCTTTGTCTTGTGTTGAAGTCAAGGAACGCAGCTTTATTAAACCTCTTCTGATTATGTAATTTAGGTACTTTTTATGAGTATTGTCCTGCTACATACTTATATTTGGTCTTTAATATAATTATTTAAATTTAAAAACTTAAATCATAACTAATATATAAATGTTTCTTTATTAAACCACTATTACACTAACAGTCTCATACTGCCCTTAGCCAGAATTCAGGCAGATTCCTCTGCATGATCTTTGGTTCAGGCCTTGTTCACACAATTTTTCAAGCCTTTCTTGCCTAGTTGCAGTTAGATACTATTTACATAAATTTAACAAAAATTCCTATTATGTTTCCACTTAGTAATGTTTACATGCCATCCTTTCCAGTTTGGAGGTACAATTTCTCACTCTTTTTGTTTAGAACTGAGATCTGGATTACACTCACATCTCTTTCCCATTTGTAGTTATTTCTCAGGAAAATTTTCTCTTTCTGATTTTAATGGGTGTCAAGCTCTGGATTTCTCTGACACTACTCAAAGTTTCTCAGGTTCTTCCTAATATTGCAAGTTACTTATACTTTATTATTATCAGAAATGTATCAGAAAGCAACTTTCACAGACTAGGACACACATGCACACACCACACCACACACACACACACACACTCACACCACAGAACACACACACACTTCACACTTTGCACTCAGCGTTATTAGTCTCACAACTTCATTTTGCATCAAACAAAAACGAAGCCTTGAAAGTCTGTTGATTTTCCCAAGGTTTGAGAATGTTTCTGGGAGATTCTGAATGCAAGCCTGAAGATAGCTAGTGCTAGGATTTTTTCTAAAGCAAGGGTCACATCAAGTAGGGGTTGATAACGCAGTTCTGGAAAACACATTTAAATATTAATAGCAATTAATTCCGAATGAGTAGTCGAGGTCCTGGGAAGGAGAGATTAAAGAATAACAAGGTGATATAGGTTTGAAGAGAGGATCACAAATCTTCCATCACACAAGGTTATAATGCTGTGTTCACATACAAATTAAACAAAGTAGATTCTCTTAGGAAAAGAAAACGGGGATTTGGGGAAGAATAGGTAAAGAGGTTTTGAAAGGAAGTTATTATAAAGATGACAGGAGTCTACCACAAAAGGCATCTGAAAGACTCTACCTAGCAGTGTTTCAAAGCAGACACTAAGACTCATAACCAAACCCTCGGCAGAGTGCAGGGAATCATATGAAAGAAGGGAAGTTAGTATGATGTGGAAAGGATAGGAGCTCTACAAGGACCAAACATATCTGGGCACAGGGTCTTTTCTGAGACTGACACTCAACCAAGGACCATCTATGGACATAACCTAGAACTTCTGCTCGGATGTGGCCCATGGTAGCTCAGTAACCAAGTAGTTTTCCAAAGTAAGGGGAACACGGACTATTTCTAACAGGAT
>NW_026591086.1:44031345-44112047 GCF_907164565.1 Psammomys obesus
CCCCCCCCCCCCCCGAGGAGGAGCAGTCTGTTAGGCCACAGAGGAAGATACCTGATAAAACAGGGTCAGATGAAAGGGGAGGAGGTCCTCCCCTATCAGTGGACTTGGAAAGGGGCAGGGAGGAGACCAGGGAGGGAGTGTGGGGTTGGGGAGGGAATGAGGGAGCAGGATACAGCTGGGACACAGAGTTAACAAAATGTAACTAAAAAGAAAATAATAATAATAATAAAAAAGTGAAAAAAAAATAAAGATGTAATGATGTTGTTTAATGCCTGAAGCAACTAGTAGAGAGCAAAGAGAGATTTTTGGGAAGGGTGGAAAACAGAAAACTAAATCATGTTGTGTTTGATTCATAATCCAAGTTTAAAAATTTGAAGTAAACACCTCAGGAGTTGGTATATACAATAATTGAGTAAATCAAGAAACATAAACCTGGGGAATAAGGCACTGGTGGCTTACACCTTTAATTCCAACACTGCGGAGGCAGAGGCAGGTGGATCTCTCTAGGCAGTCTGGTGTGCACAGTGAATTCCAGGATAGCCAGAGGTACACAAAGAGAGACCCCGACCCCTCTCAAAACAAAGCAAAACTAAAAGAAAACATTAAAAAAAACCAAAAAATCAAAACAGTCACACTAACAAAATGGATATAAGGAAAGTGATTGATAATAAAGATCAGTAAAAAAATGATGAAGAAGACAGGATGAATGGGACAAGATCTCTAAGTAACTTAGATGCAATGACCAAGAAGATAATTTTTCTCTTTCTTCACCCCAGCATTGCTTATTTCTGGACATTGTGAACATGCTTTATATTGTATGGCCAAGGGCCATTATAACCACAAGTCCTCTTATTACAAAAATAGAGGTAGGTCAGAATTAAAGAAGTAAATGTGACAGTGTAGAGAAGATATGAGGGACAGAGTCGCACACACACACACACACACACACACACACGTACACACACACAAGGAAATATAATTTAATATTACAATAGAGCATAAAAATCTGAAAATGGAAGCAGTTTCAACTGAAAGATAAGAGGGTTGCCTCTTCCCAGGAGGCCCTAACTGTGGCTCAATATCCCCAACACTTTCCTTTTAAGGTTTACTTTTGAACTCCAGAAGGGTGCAACACAATTGTTTTCCTGTTTTAAATTAGTTTGTCTGTGGCAATTATCCCACTGTAAAAACAGGCAAAGAATGGAAAATGCAGCTACCTCACGAGAAGACTTACAACACAAATACAAGCAGAATCACCTTTGATTTCTGCATGTTCCTTGAAGATAGCGGAATGAAGAAGGTAGCAATTATCACCCAGAGATATTAGCATGCATTTTGACCTGGGAAGTGCCCTGTACTCATGTGTATTGCAGGAAAGCATGAGAGAACAGATACTACAAGTTGCCCTAAGCACCCTCGGTGATTGAAGTCTTGTGAGGACTTTTCCGCAAAGCTCAGCGCTCACATCATCTGGGCTGCAAAAATAAAATGATAGAGTCAGCCCCCAAAGGAACTTGATCATGGACATTAAAAATGTAATAAAGGTAGCCTATTAGACTTTCTCTTATATGCTCTCTAGCTTTGATTCCCTTCCCTGTCTACCACAAACTGCAACATGGCACAAAATAATTTTTAAAAAATCTTATTTTTAATAAAAACAGTCATGTAATTATTAGTAATAGCAAATGCCAAACAGGAAATAAAATGGCCAAGAAAAAAATAATTTTAAAGAGCTGAGCATTATAGTTGAGTCCAATAAATCTGGGAAGTTAAAGTAGGAGTAGAGAAATTGAAGGCCAGCCTGACGTACATGGATTGTCTTGTAACAAAACAAAACAAAGTAAAATGTCATTGTAACTCACCAAAATGACAAACAGTTCACATTTTATGAAGAAAATAAGTGATGTGCAAATTTGCAATACTCAAGGTTATTTTCTTTCACCTTGGAATCTATTATGACTTAGAGTATAATAGAGACTGGATTTCAAAACTCCTATGACAGTTGCTTTTGTGTGAATGTTGTTTTTACTTCCTCAGAAGACAGGATGAGATAAGAGCCATACCCAAGCTTTACAAATGCATGGCTTCGGCTGAGCCCAGAGCATTTCTGCCTAAATATCCCTAGGCCTAGGCCTGGATCTTCTACCCTCTATACAATCTAATTTTCTGCAAGCCTGAATTTTGAAGGCTTCAGCTTCCAGCCTCCGTGTGCTAACCTAATCCGAGAATGTTTTCAGCCTCTGAAACATACTGAAGAATAAGCTTTCTAGTTCTTTCTGAACTCAGGCTGGTTCAGCTCATCTGTTCTGGCTGAAAACTCCTCTCCAAGCTAACTGATTAGAACTGGCATTTCTCCACTTCTCACTGACTTGCTCCGCTTGAAAAACTGCCCCAGAACTCCACAAACTAAACCTCATAAACTCAAGTGAACTGCACAAAACTGCACCTACCTTTCTTTACTGTACTCTCAAACTTTATTGTACTGTGTCCAAGAACTGTCTTGTTCTCTCTATGCTGCTCCTAAGTAGCTTCTCTTTCCTGTCTGTTCTCATGAGAGTTGGGGGTACCCTATCTCTGATTCATTCTGTCAAACCTTTCTCTGGATTCATCACTTTGTCCCTCAATTAGATATAATTGTTAGTGATTAAAGGTATGTACTGAAAGCATATCTATATTCCAGCCAGAGGGACTAAAGATGTATACTAAATGTGTGTCTATATTCCAGCCTGATCACACAGACCTAGGTCTTCAGATGTGATCCCTTGCCAGAGTAGCCATATTGCTAGATTAAAATTCTCTACATATTTGAAATGCAAATTATTTTTCCTATTATATTGTAATTCAGTAAAAAGAGCAAAATAGATAGATTGATATGTAAATATTTAGACTTGAAATACTTTAGAAATTTTATTTACATCTATCATGAAAAGTTTATCAGCATTGGTACAGATTGATAACTGAAGACTGAAAATCAATGATATAAAGAAAATGGAAAATAAGAATTTTCTGTTGTTAATCTGTACAATTAGAGCCAAGAAAGAGATAATGAATATCATTCCTAGTTTTATGCTACAAGAGGAATCATGTGCAGTAAATACTGCTTAATGAATCCTTAATGTGTCTGGCCTGGAAGAGATTGGGTTCTGAGACACTGAATTCTAATAGAAACTAGTTTCAATTAAAGCTTTCTGTGGAATTCCGATCAGGTTTTAATTTTAAATATTATCAAAGATTTTTAGTAAAAAGTGTTGGTATCAAAATTGCTCTCTAGGTTATTTTATTATTAATTCCATAAATAAGCAAAAATAAGTAAATACTAAATAAATAAACAAAAAAAAAAAACCAAAAAAAACAAAAAACCTGAGTATGTTTCCTACAGAAATGTCTCTGTACATTCATTGCACTACCTCTAAAATTTGTACATATTTTTAGGTTAAAATTAGGCTTTCAATTTTAATGATTTGTTTCATCGGATTCTCTTTAATCAGGTCAGTAGCATTTTGTCCTCTATATTGTCTTCTTCTCAGTTTTAAGATATTTTATCTTAATTAGCACATTATTACATTATTATACCCATTGCCTTCCTTCCCCTCAATCCCACATGTGCTCTCTCTTTTCAACATGTGCATGTCCCTGCTCTACGTCACCCTCAAATTTGTGGCTTCTTTGTCTTTGATTGTTATTTGTACACACACACACACACACACACACACACACACACACACACACATAAATTCCTAAGCACTTTGGAAATTCCAAAAACTCCACAATGATGCTGTTGACCACCAATTCCACATTTTTGTTGTAACCTAACTGGGGGGATGTTCTGAATGTAATGAAATGCTCCCAGCCTCTTTAGAGCTTTATTTCCTCTTTATCCTAGATTAACTCATCTAGTCATTTTATCTTTATCAGTATTATTTAGTATTTATAAATCATTGCTCCAAGTTTTCATGGAGCTAAACAGAACTGAAGTCTGCCTGTGTCTTCCTCTCTTTCTTTAGGAAGCCCACTGCAGCCCCTCCCTCTTCTTCTCCCAGTCCTACCTACCCTCCCACTTCTCCCCCATGCTCTTTCCCTAGTCCCCTAATAAGGGAGGACCTCCTCCCCTTCTATCTGAACCTAGCTTATCAGATTTCATCAGGACTGGCTGCACTATCTTCCTCTCTGGCCTGGTAAGGCTTGCTCTGCCATTAGGGGGAGGTGATCAAAGAGCCAGCCACTGAGTTTATGTCAGAGACAGGCCCTGCTCCCCTTACTAGGGAACCCACTTGGAGACTGAGCAGCCTATTGGCTTTCTCTGGGCAGGATGTTAGTATTTATATAAAATGCCATGCACACATCTAATCTTAATCCAGTGAAGTTTATTGGATGGAGATGGACATGGATAGAGAGAGAGGGAAGGAGAGAGACATGGTGGGGGGATGGGGCACCCTGACAGAGAAGGGCAGAGCAAGAGGGCAAGAGAGTTAGAGGGCAAGAGAGACAATGTGGCAGGTTATTCCTTTTATGGAGCAACAGAACCACACCTGTGAGATGCACCTAGCTGGCTGGTGAAACATGATGACATCATAGGTTGCTAGGCAACTCAGAAGCAGGCTTCCTAAATACAAACACAGGGGCTCTAGGTCCTCTCCATGCATGGTTCTTGGTTGGATTATCTGTCTCTGTAGACCCCTCTGGGCCCAGGTTTTATGACCCTGTTGGTCTATTTCTGGAGTTCCTGTCCCCTCCAGGTCTTTCTGTCTCCCTCTTCTTCCATAAGATTTCCTTCGATACCCTGGTGGGTAAGGTCTTTCAAAGGGACCCTGTGGAAGGTACCTATTCTGTTCCTATCTTCTACTTTTGATGTCTATCTTGTTTCCCCTTCTGAGTGAGGTTTCAGCCTCTTCCCGGGGGTCCTCCTGAGGGCTAATATCTAGCATATTAGAATAACTAAAGATATTAAACACCAAAACAAAACAAAACAAAACAAAACAAAAAACCAAATAATCCAATTTAAAGAGAGTGTCCAGAGCTAAACATAATTCTCGAATATCAAATGGCAGAGAAACACTTAAAGAACTGGTCAATGTGCTTAGTCATCTGATGAATGAAAATCAAAATGACCCTGAGATTTCACCTTACACCCATCAGAATGGCTAAGATCAAAAACTCAAGCAATGACACATGCTGGAGAGGTTGTAGAGAAAGGAAAACCCTCCTCCATTGGTAGTGGAAATTTAACCTTTTACAACCACTTTGGAAATCAATCTGTAGCTTTCTCAGAAAGTTAAGAATAGTGCTACCTCAAGATTCAGCTGTATCACTCCTGGGCATATAACCAAAAGATGCCCCACCATTCAAGGACATTTGCTCAACTGTGTACATAGCAGCTTTATTTGTAAGAGCCAGAATCTGGAAACAACATAGATGTCCCTCAACAGAGGAATGGATACAGAAAGTGTGGTACATTTACACAATGGGATGCTACTCAGTAATGAAAAACAAGTACATCATGAAATTTGCAGACAAATGATAGGAGCTAGAAAAGAACACTCTGAGTGAGGTAACCCAGAAGCAGAAAGACAGAAGATATATACTCACTTATAAGTGAAATATTTCTTACTGCTAGCTTTGATTTTGAATCTATAAGCTTTCTTAAAATGTAAATATTCAAAACAAAACTTCTTCAATTCATATTCGTTTCCATTTATATATATTTATCTAGTAATTGATACTTATGAATAGGGTAAAAAAAATGTGTGGTGAACAATGTCTTGGGGAACTGTGAGAGAGACTCGGGGGCAGGGAAAGAAGAAGAAGAAAAGAAGAAGAAAAAAGAAGAAGCAGAGGGCCTATTTTGTGCCTCCTGTGACAAACATTTACATTCAATTGATAAGGCATGTTTCTTATTGTTGGACATCACAATGTAGCTATAGAACCCAAGCTTGTAAGTGTACCCTGAATCTATATATGGCCTTCTGCTTTGCTGTCATGCTCTCCCAGATACAACTGTCTATAGCACATGCCAGGAGATTGTGTTTAAATTGGTCTTTCCTGAGAATGCTCCAGGAAAGGGCTGACCTGTTAACATTTAGGATGTGCTTACTGGCATTTATTTACATGTTTTTTTCTGAACTCAAACAAGTTTCTTTCGATCATTGTTATCTTTGGTACATTTGTGTATACATGTACACTGAAATTGAAGTAAGCTTGTATAAAGCTTTATTCTAGAGTCTGTTCCATCGTTTCAAGCCCTCAGATAGCAGGTCCAGGAGACAGGATCTGCACAGGTCAGCAAAAAATGTAGACAGGGTTGCAAAAAGCAAAATGAAAATTGAACCTGGATGTTGACAAACAAACCTGTTGGGGGATGGTATTTTTCACTGGGTATACAGATACTGATTTCTGTGCCCAGAGACCTGTTTGCAGTCCAGACACAGGCATTGTCATTTCTATGAATAATGTCCTGTTTCTCTGATTGGTTAATAAAGATGCAACGCAGCCTATAGCTGGGCAAGAGAGGACATGAGGTAGGACTTCTGGCCAGTCAGAGGTTCTCAGGAAGAGACTAATAAAAAGAAGAGGTGAGGAGGAGGTCTCCATGTGTAGTCAGCCATGAGGATGTAGCAGAAACAGCCAAGGCGAGACTAAGATGGCAGGTAAGTGGTTGTAAGTGATCCCACCAGCAATAGAGGAAGGTTCCCCTTTCTCAACATCCCTTCCAGCATGTGTTGTCAATTGAGTTTTTGGTATTAGCCATTCTGATTGGTGTAAGAAGGAATCTGAGTCATTTTGATTCTAATTTTCCTGATGACAAAGAACATTGACCATTTTTTTAACTTTTTTTAATTTTTTATTAATTATACTTTATTCATTTTGTATCCCCCCATAAGCCCCTCCCTCCTCCCCTCCTTATCCCACCCTCCCTCCCCTTTCTGCATGCATGCCTCTCCCTAAGTCCACTGATAGGGGAGGTTCTCCTCTCCTTTCTGATCTTAGTCTATCAGTTCTCCTCAAATGTGGCTGCATTATCCTCTTCTGTGGCCTGGTAAGGATGCTCCCCCCTCAGGGGGAGGTGATCAAAGAGCAGGCCAATCAGATTATGTCAGAGGCAGTCCCTCTTCCCATTACTAGGTAACCCACTTGGACACTGACTTGCCATGGGCTACATCTGTGCAGGGGTTCTAGGTCATCTCCACGAATAGTCCTTGGTTGGAGTATGAGTCTCTGGGAAGTTCCCTGTGTTCAAATTTTCTTGTTCTGTTGCTCTCCTTGTGGAGTTCCTGTCTTCTCCAGCTCTTACTATTTCCCACTTCTTACATAAAATTCCATTCACTCTGCCCAACAGTTGGCCATCAGGCTCAGCATCTGATTTGATAGTCTACAGTGCAGAGGCTTTCGGAGGCCCTCTGTGGTAGGTTCCTAGTTTGTTTCCTATTTTCTTCTTCTGGCTTTCAGAGGCCCTCTGTAGCAGGTTTCTAGGTTGTTTCCTGTTTTCTTCTTCTTCTGATGTCCATCTTCTTTGCTTTTCAGGTGGGGATTGAACATTTCAGTTAGGGTTCTCTCTCTTGCTTGGTTTCTTTAGATGGATAGATTTTAGTGGGTTTGTCCTATGTTGTATGTCTATATGAGTGAGTATATACCATGTGTGTCTTTTTGCTTCTGGGACAACTCACTCAGGATGATTTTTTCCAGGCCCCACCATTAACCTGCAAATTTCATGAACATTGACCATTTTTTAAAGTATTTCTCAGCCATTTGATATTCCGCTGTTGAGAATTCTGTTTAGCGTTGTTCCCTTCTGCCTCTGTCATAAACTAAATATTGCCTGCTTTTTGATCTCTGGCCCTTGGTGGTGTGGGCTTGCTAGGCCACAGAGGAAGAGGATCCAGGCAGTCCTGATGAGACTTGATAAGCTATGGGCAAATGTCAGAGAAGGAGAGCTCCCCCTTGCAGTGGACTAAGGGAAAGAGCTAGTGGGGAAGAGGTAGAGAGGGTGGTACTGGGAGGAGATGAGGGAGGGGTCTTTAATTGAGATATACAATGAATAAATTATTAAAAAATCAAAATTTTAAAAATTAAAAAGAAAAACCTTTGCAAACCTTGATAGTTGGACACTGAGAAAAAAAGGAAGTTGAATGAAATCTTTCTCTTTCCTTTTTAAATAATAACATTGAAATAAAAACAGTAATGTAAAATAAAGCTTTTTATTCTGGAAGCAGTAAATACTGAGAAAATCTACTCTTTTGGTTAGTGGATGAATTCTCTGTATTTTCTTCTAATAAAATTCTATACCTGCCCTCCCTCCCCAAAATAAAAACAATGGCAATTAAGACTGAGCACATGAATAGGAAGTAGTCAGGCTAGTAAAGATGGGTTAGAATAGATCAGTATCAATCAGTATCCATCAAAACAGGGTTTCTTTTTGTAGCCTTTGCTGTCCTGGACTGGCCATGTAGGCCAGGTTGGCCTCACACTCAGGGTGCTGGGATTACACATGGCCAGCTGTAGTGTGGTAGAGCTTAGTAATAAATGTAATATGCCTCTGTGTCATTGTCTGAGAGCTAGCATGGGTAATAGAAAGAAGGACATTTCTACATAAACTCTCCCAAAAGCCAGCCATTAGGGTATTATTATTTTATATTCTTAATTGACTTTTAAATTTTTCCTGTATGTGGAAATGAATTTTTATAGCATGTAATGAGACACATTCTATGATGGCATATTAAGGATCTGTCCTACAGAGTATCCATTCAGCTATCTATAGAAAAGAAAAAGTCCCAAAACCAAAACCAAAAGTAAACATCAATTTTGCGAAATGACAATTTAAAGGTAACTTGAGAAACACAAAATATTTGTATAAAATATATTGTATGAATACTTTGTTTATATATATATATATATATATATATATATATATATATATATATATACCTTTTTTTGTATATGGACTTTATTTATAAGAAGCTACATACAGTAAGACCAGTTATGAAACAATCAAGCAAAGTTACATTCAAAATATTTATCTCCTTTGTATTTTGCAATCTTGAAGAAAATACTATCGATTTTTTTTAATAGATGAAGAATATTCACATCTATTTACTTTTTCACATCTATTTTGTTCCCAATTCAGTGCAATTCAATCATTTCTTAGTAGGATGACTAATACTGCCTGCTATTTGAGATATTGTCTCTACCTTCACTCTCTAGTTGCATTCATTTTTATCAAAATATCATATTAATATTTCCCCCACCACAGAGTTATTTGACTTCATAGCATTTAAAACAATAAGACAAATCCCTACACCTTACATACCTGATCTATAATCATCCTCTTCTACCTTTTGCCCTAGCTTTAATATGATACTGTAGTCTTTAAGCTTCTATGACACTGACATTATTTATGTTTCACTCAACATGTAAGATAATACAGACTAAGCACACATGAACACACACACATACCTTTACCTTCTTTTCTAGGCTATTGTCTCTTAAAACTTTCAGCCTTTTTTTTTTTTTTTTTTTTTTTCAGATATCACCCAACATGAACTTCTCTCTGTCTGCTTTCCCTATTTCCTTCAGGAATGTGAGATTCACATGTCTGGAACGCTTGTTAATGAACAGTTTCAAACTCTATTCTCAAGAATACTTTAAGGATGAAGGTTGTTATTCTGTAAATAGCAATTGAATATTAAATATCTTTAGCTGATTTTATTTTTTTATTTAATTTTATTTTTTTGTCAGTTACATTTTATTAACTCTGTATCCCAGCCGTGTCCCGATCCCTCATTCCCTCCCAGTCTCTCCCTCCCTCCCTCATCTCCACCGTGCCCCTTTCCAAGTCCACTGATAGGGGTGACCTCCTCCCCATTCATCTGATCCTGTTTTATCAGGTATCTTCAGGACTGGCTACGAAGTCCTCCTCAGTGGCCTAAGAGGACTGCTCCTCCCTTGGGGGGTGGGTAGGTCAAAGAGCCAATCATTGAGTTCCTGTTAGAAATAGTCCTTGTTCCCCTCACTATGGGAAACCAATTGGTTACTGAGCTACCACAGGCTACATCTGAGCAGAGGTTCTAGGTTATATCCATACATGTTCCTTGGTTGAATGTCAGTCTCAGAAAAGACTCTGTGCCCAGATATATGTGGTCCTTATGGAGCTCCTATCTTTTCCCCATCATACTAACTCCCCTTCTTTCATATGATTCCCTGTACTCTGCTGAAGGTTTGGTCATGAGTCTTTGTATCTGCTTTGAAAACACTCTTTAGCTGATTTTAAATGCTACTTTAACCTCTTTATGTTAAACTGTAAGTGTATTATGCTACATTAGTAGTTAATTTACTAAATATGTGCTTTTCAAAATTAAACATGAATAGGTGTATTCTATTAGGAATCTGTTTCTTTAATGCAGTAAAAATATGAGGGAATAAAAAAGAGGATGCAGAACAGCAGATGCAGAGCATAATAGCTTTCCTTTTTGTAACAGAAGCGAAATGCAAAGCTCTTTCAGTGTAAAGTGATTTGGGAACATGCCAACAACAGACACTCTGCCATGATCAGAGTACACTGGTATGCTAAAACCTCTCACTGGGACTGGCTCTCCTGTTTCTAACTGTGAAATGTAAAATACTGCTTTAAAACTCTCTTCTATTCATGTTGACTGGTTTCTAGCCTAGTAGTTTATCTAGGATGCTTATCACCAACCCATCTGATGGAACACGGTAAGGCAGGAAAAATGTCACAGTTCTGCACGGGATCATACTATGACAAAAGTAACTGAGAATCAAAGGACAAATTTAGAAATTACATTTTTTTTCTGTAGCCATTATATTTTGAAAATTCCATTTAGGAGTGTTCTCAGACCTTTTGATTTGATGACCAGGCTTTGCCTGACCATTATTCCTTTACCTTTCCTCTGTATGTATGCCAAGAATCATTTATTATTATTACGAGAATTGAATTAACGACACTGACAGCTTTAGTTAAAGAGTAAAAAGCAGAAAATGGAACGTAAGCCTAAGACAATATGCTATATTGAAGACTCTCTACTGATTTTCTCTAAAATTATTACATGTGATGAAAAGGACACAGAAATTGTGGTAGGGCTTGGGCTTCTGGAGGTTATACCAGTAAACCAATGAAACTGAGCGAAGAGGCCTCTTGGTTTGGTCAAAAAGACTGTCCAGCTCTTCATATGATGCTTTGTCCAGCATCAGCTGTAAATTCTTTAAAAAGCCCCAGATTAGCATTTTGATGGTATTGTATTTCCTGTGACCACATCTATTCTACAGGGTCTCTATGTATTCTCCCCTTGTCCTCCTCTGCTCCCTTGTCCAGTTCCTTTCTTTCTCTCTCTTTCTCTCCCTCCTTCTTAAAGTCCTATCTATGAATGAAAAATAAACGTTTCCCCAAAGCTCTGTGCCCATGATTTTCATTCTTTGCTTTACTGTCTTGTAAATCTTCCTGGATCCGAGCTGCCCATGACAAGATCACCAAGGGGTGAAAAAGCCTCTTTTATTCTCAAAGATCCTGAAATTCCCATACAATATGGTGGTTTGCTCATCCTTACCAAGTGCAGAGAGCTGGTGATATTTCAACCATAATTCTTTGATAGTTAGTTGAGGCAACCTACTCAACTACTAGATTCAAAGAGCTCTCTGTAATTAAATATTATTTGTACCATGTTAGGACAAATGTCATTTACCTTTAAGGGTAAGTATAAATATTTATTTATAAAATCCCTGGTGAAAATTTAGCAATGAAATGCATAAAGAATGTCCTTAAGGATGTTGAACACTTTTCTCCTAATAAATGAATCTGAACAAATAGATATGTATTATTATAAAATAAACATTAATAATAGATATGTATATTTTTCCTATCTTCAGAAGTTAAAGTTCTGAGAAAAAATTTTAAAATAACACATTAAAATTAACAATTGAATTCTTCCATTTAGAATACACATATATTGGAGAGGCTTCAATCTGGATATATAATGAATAAATTGTGAAGAAAAAAATAAAAGAAAATTTAAAAAGTTGATAGATAGACTAGGAATATACCTGTATGAAGATAGAATGATTATAAGTCATAATATGCATTTATTTATATTTTATGATTTATGATATAAAAGAACTAAATGCCTTTTACATTATGAAAGATTGTAGTCATTACAAGAGAGAAATTATTCTTGAATTATCTTTCTGTATTTCTGCTACTGAAAATCTTTACCCTTTGACAACTATTTCCTAATGAGAAAAGCATGATTATACCAAATTTCTATGAGGTTATCACTTATCAATTCTCTTTATGAGTCTGTGCTCTTAGTATGGAGACATACTGCTCTGTACAGGGTACAAGAACCAACCGAGGGTCACCATCTATGAGAACTTGACTAGAGAAAAAAGGGAATACTCTAACAATAGATTGATGGTAGAATTTTGTTGACAACAAATCATATGTTACTGAATGCAAATATGTTTTGTGAAGTTTAGGGTCATGTGAGAGATGAATTTATGGGTCATATTGAAGGATGTATAACTGTGCTTTTATTTTAAAGGTCTATGGTAAGATATTTCTAGTATTGTGAGCCTCTGGAGAGGCTCAATGAGTAAAGAAAAACTGAACATGATGGACATATAGCAGATGGTCCCTCAATTTCACAGTAGGATTAGCACAAAACTTGTCTTTACAAGTACTGTGCATGTTTATTTTAGGGTAATACATTTTGCATATTCACATATACTTTGAAATATAATAGATTTGGGGGAATTACAATATAGGTGGTATGGCAATTCTGTATTCCTTATATCTGTTCTTTGAGAAACTACATGTTTTTTCTTCAATTTTGTTTTATCTTTTTTTCAATTTTAATTTAATTTATATTTATGTATTCCAAATTATTCACTTTCTATTCCCATTGCAGCCCTCTCCCTCATCTCCTCTAAGTCCCACCCGCCCTCCCTCTTCTACCCCTATGCCCTTTCCCTAGACCCCTGATAGGGGAGGACCTCCTCCCTTTCTATCTGACCCTAGCTTATCAGGTCTCATCAAGGCTGGCTGCATCATCTTCCTCTGTGGGCTGGCAAAGCTGCAACCCCCAGTGGGAGGTGACCAAAGAGCCAACCACTGAGTTCATGACAAAAAAAGACCTTGTAGCCCCTACTAAGAAGCCCGCATGGAAACCGAGCATCCTATGGGCTTCCTCTGAACAGGAGGTCTAGATCCTCTCCATGCATGGAAATTGGTTGGAGTATCAGGCTCTGCAGGATTGCCTGGGCCCAGGTTTTTTGGATCTGTTTTTCTCCTTGTGGAGTTACTGTCCTCTACAGGTCTTCTTATCTCCCTCTTCTTCCATAAGGATTCTGGCACTCTGCCCAACGTTTGGCTATGAGTCTCAGTATCTCCTTCAGTATCTTGGTAGGTAGAGTCTTTCAGAGGTCCTCTGTGGAAGGCTCCTGTTCTGTTCCTTGTCTTCTCCTATTTCTGATGTCTATGCTGTTTGCCCTTCTGAAAAAAGATTAAGCATCTACCCTGATTTTTGACAAAAAAGCCTAAACCATTCAAAAAAAAAAAAAAAAAGACAGCATCTTCAACAAATGGTGCTGGTCTAACTGGATGCCTACATGCAGAAAAATACAAATAGATTCATATTTATCACCGTGCACAAAGTTAAAATCCAAGTGGATCAACATAAAACTCAACATAAAACCAGACACACTCAATCTATTAAAGAAAAAGTCAGGCACAGGAGACAACCTGAGCAGAACATCAACAGCACAGGCTCTAGGATCAACAATCAATAAATGGGACCTCAAGGAACTGAAAAACTTCTGTAAAGCAAAGGACACTGTCATCAGAACAAAAGGACAGCCTACAAAGTGGGAAAGGATCTTCACCAACACTGTATCTGTAGGTAGGTATTATAACATATGTATATGAAAAAGCCACTTTCAAGTTTATGTATATTGTTAGAATTTTATTTAAAATAGAATGTAAACATAGTTGATAATCAAAATCTTTCTTGACATGTCACACACTTCAGAAAATCAATAAGCATATCAATTTTCTGATATTTAATTGAAAAGACAAGTAATTATATGATCACTATTTCTCTAAAGAATAAGTAGAGCATAAAGTCTTATAAATCTATGAAAATAAATTAGCATAATATATCCAAGTATTTCCATCTTCTGATAAATGTGAATGGTGATTGATTTTAATAGCTAAAAGATATATATTCAATTTTCTTCTCTAAAACATTACTGGACTTCTAATGAATTAACCAGTATTTTTAATCAATCAATATGAGAAATAGTACAAGATGTAATTACAGCAAAATGTTCACCTTTCCTCTAGATAGAAACAGTTTCTAATACACTACCACTGTAAACTGAAATTGCTATACATTCAAAGCATAAATCTGCATAGGACATGCATCTTCCATAGCTTGTCCTATCCAAAACATTCTTCTCCAGTCTGGCCTGACTGTCCCTTTTTCAGTAACCAACAACAAATCTCTATTATACCATACCCAGCTTCCCCACACATTTGGATCTGGCACATCTTCTCCAGGAACTAACCAGGTGGAACTGCCTGATCATTTCCATCAACTCATCTTTAGCCCACGACATCTAGCTTAGGTCTCACATACAGTGCCAAGGCATGGTTTGACTAATGCTGCTGTGTTACAACAAACTGTAGGCTTCCTCCAGGACATAGCAGCTTAACCTGAAGCCCACAGGACACTTCCATGGCATACCCAATGTCTCAACCCAGAGATCTATTCCCACAGTGATGGCTTGACCCAGACTACCCATCGAGTACACCGGTCATGCCTGCTCTATCCCATTGACTACATTCCACCTTAACATTCCCAACATTTAGTCTCAACCCACATGCATATCCTTTTCTGCTCCAACTCAGTTGGTCTATATCTGACAGAGAATAAACAAAAAAGTTCACATCATAAAAATACTGACAATATAAAAACGGTGTGTAAAAAGTTACCAATGATTACATCAGGAGTGGCTGCATTGTCATCTTCTGTGGCCTGGTAAGGCTGCTCCCCCGTCAGGGGTAGGTGATCAAAGAGCAGGTCAATCAGATTATGTCAGAGGCAGTCCCTCTTCCCATTACTATGTAACCCACTTGGACACTAAACTGCCATGGGCTACATCTGTGCAGAAGTTCTAGGTTATATCCATGCCTGGTACTTGGTTTGAGTAAGAAGGAAGTAGAGGAGGACCTCCCCTATCAGTGGACTTGGGGAGGGGCATGCGTGAAGAAGGGGGAGGGTGGTTGGGACCGGGAGGGGAGGAAGGAAGGGCTTTTGGGGGGATTCAAAGTGAATAAAGTGTAATTAATAAAATAAAATAAAATTTAAAAAATACAAAAAAAAAACCTTGCCAATGAGAATCACCCACATGAAACAGAATTTAAAAGAACAACCAAAAACTTCATCAAATAATTCAGAGTTAACAGAAAACACAAAGAAACATCACTGAAATTAAGGAGATAGAGTTTAAGAAGAATAAATGCTTGAATGATGCTCACAAAATCACATACATTATATTATACATATAATATACATGATTCAGTACATATCATTTTCAATGATACAGCATTGAAAATGAAATTTAGTAAAGACACAGATATATGGAAGCATACTCAGGATTATATGAAGTTGAAATTGAAAAATCCAAAACCATACAATGGGAAAAACACAAAATCTTCAACAAATGGTGCTGGTCTAACTGAATGTCTACATGCAGAAAAATGCAAATAGATCCATATTTATCACCCTGCACAAAACTAGAGTCCAAGTGGATCAAAAGCCTCAACATAAAACCAGACACAATAAATCAGTTAGAAGAAAAAATAGGGAAGAGCCTATAAGGCATTGGATCAGGAGACAACTTCCTGAACAGAACACCAACAGCACAAAGTCTAAGATTAACAATCAATAAATGGGATCTCATGGAACTGAAAATATTCTGTAAAGCAAAGGACACTGTTGTCACAGAAAGACAGCCTATAGGCTGGAAAAGGATCTTCACCAACCATATCTCTGACAGAGGACTAATATCCAGAATATAAAGAGGACTAATATAATATAAAGAGGACTAATATCCAGAATATAAAGAACTAAAGAAGTTAAAAAGCAAAAAATCAAGTAATCCAATGAAAAAATGGGGTACAGAGCTAAGCAGATAATTGTCAATTGAGGAATACTGAATTTCAGAGAAACACTTAAAGAAATGCTCCATGTCCTTAGTCATCAGGGAGATGCAAATCAAAACAACCCTGAGATTTCACATTACATCCATCAGAATGGCTAAGATCAAAAACTCAAGTGACAGTGCATGCAGGAAAGGTTGTGGAGAAAGGGGAATGCTTTTCCATTGCTCGTGAGAATGTAAACTTGTACTACCACTCTGAAAATCAATCTGACTCTTTCTTGGAAAATTAGGAATAGCAATAGCGCTTCCTCAAGATCCAGATATACCACTCCTAGGCATATATCCAAAAGATGCTGAAGTACACAACAAGGAAATTTGCTCAATGATGTTTATAGCAGCTTTATTCATAATAGCCAGAAGCTGGAAACAACACAGATATCCCTTAACTGAGGAATGGATACAGAAATTGTGGTACATTTACACAATGGAATACTACTCAGCAATTAAAAACAAGGAAATCATGAAATTTGCAGGCAAACGGCAGGATCTAGAAAAGATCATACTGAGTGAGGTATCCTAGAAACAAAGAGACACATATGATATATACTCACTTATAAGCAGATACTAGATAGATAATATTGGATAAGAATACTAAAATCTGTACACCTAAAGAAGCTAAGCAAGAAGGAGATCCCTGGATAAGATGATCAATCTTCATTCAGAAAAACAAATGGGATGCACATTGGAAGAAGAAGAAAACAGGATAGGAGCCTACTACAGAGGGCCTCTAAAAGACTCTCCCCAGCAGGGTATCAAAGTAGATGCTGAGACTCATAACCATACTTTGGGCAGAGTGCAGAGAATCCTATAAAAGGAAGGGGAGATAATGGAACCCGGAGAGGACAGGATCTCCACAAAGAAAGCAATAGAACCAAAATATCTGGGTGCAGGGGTCTTTTCTGAGACTGATACTCCAACCAAGGACCATGAATGGATATAACCTAGAACCCCTGCACAGATGTAACCCATGGCAGCTCAGTCTTTAAGTAGGTTCCCTAGTTAGGGGAACAGGCACTGTCTCTGACATGAACTCTGTGGCTGATTCATTGACCACCCTTCCCCGAAGGGGTAGCTGCCTTGCAGACCACAGAGGAGGACATTGTAGCCAGTCTTGATAAGACCTGCTAAACTAGGGTCAGATGGAAGGGGAGGAGGACTCCCCCTATCAGTGGACTTGGAGAGAGTAATGGGAGGTGCTGAGGAAGGGAGGGTGGCATTGGGAAGGAGTGAGGGAGGGGGCTACAGCTGGGATACAAAGTGAATAAACTGTAATTAATATAAAAAATTCATTAAAAAATATCAAAATCCAATGACCCAACCAGAAAACTCAGAAAAAAAAAAACTTTTTTTTTTATTTTGACTGGATGAAATAAAATAATATCTGGAATCAAAGAGAAAGATGGTCTTGACCAAAGAAAGAAGAATAAAAAACCAAAACAAAACAAAACAAACAAAAAACCAAACCAAACCAAAACAAAACAAAACAGAAAGAAAGAAGTGGGACACCATGAGATACCTTTTTAGGAATGGGTGATTGAAAGAATTCCATTTCAATGGCATAGACTGGATTTTCAAGAAGTTATAGAAGAAAATGTCTTAAAATTTAGAAAAGACACCCAATACAGATAAGAAACATAGAACACCAACTAGACAAACCCATAAAAGAAAATCCCCACAGCATGTCATGTTAAAAACACCAAGTCTCCAGAGCAGAGAACGTGTTTTCATATTTAACACACCAAGTCTACAGAGCAGAGAACGTGTTTTGAAAGTAGCAAGGAAAACCAAACAAACTATAAAGCCTTTTGTCTTTTGTATTCTTTAACTTGAAGAATGCTAAAGGAAATCACTGTATAGATCTGAAGTTGAGCCAATCAGCTTTCCATGTCATTTACTGTCTTAATTGTTTATTGGGATTTTAGGGGTCATGATTATTATATAATATATTTAAATATAGAAGTGATCTTTTCTAGATTATGAATGTACTTATGAAATGTAATTTCTACCTCATAGAGTTTCCTGCCTGGTACCTCTGTCCAGGATAGGGTACTAAGAGTACCAGCCAAAAGTACAAAGGGAACTGAGCTCTTCTAACACACAACAGTATGAACGAACTGAGATGATTTAAAGTGTTATAAGCATAAGAGAAGAACTTTAATCTAAAGTATGATAGGATATTAGAGCTTGCTGATAGGTTTCATGAGCCTATAAATATCTTAGACTCCATGTTTTCTTTGTGTGCATAAAATTTTTAAGCACAAAATTCAATCAATATTATTTTCTGTCAGTAAAAGTATCCAAATTGTATTTAAATAAGGCATCTGCAACTGAAGTTTTGAAATATGACTGAAAAGAAGTAAATAAATGAAAGACCAATTAGTCAAGTGTTAATTGTTGTGTTATCACGTTTGATGTTTTCTCTACTTAAGGACAAAATATCAGTTAATTTTCTATTTTTGTCTATTTAATACTAATAATCTGAAGACTGCTTAGAAGCTCTGCAGCTCACCAAAACATTGGTCACATTTTAGTCTGAATAACTGTGACCTTTATAGGTCTGTACTGTGATATGCAGGGTGCCACTAATGTCCACAACCTATGCCCACTAGATTTAATCTGCTTTGCAAATTGGTCTTTAATTTATCACAACAATGGGGTTGTGAAAAAATTACACTTGGCTGATAAGCAATGACACATAAAGCTGTTTTTTGAGGTGTGATTTTGAACCACGATGAAAATGTTTGAATGGAATGTGATTTTAAAGAAATAAGAACATGACATTTTTTTAAATTTTTTATTAATTACACTTTATTCATTTTGTATCCTCCCATAAGCCCCTCCCTCCTCCCCTCCCAATCCCACTCTCCCTCCCCTTTCTGCATGCATGCCACTCCCTAAGTCCACTGATAGGGGAGGTTCTCCTCTCCTTTCTGATCTTAGTCTATCAGTTCTCATCAAAAGTGGCTGCATTGTCCTCTACCATGGCCTGGTAAGGCTGCTCCCCCCTCAGGGGGAGGTGATCAAAGAGCAGGCCAATCAGATTATGTCAGAGGCAGTCCCTCTTCCCATTACTAGGTAACCCACTTGGACACTGAACTGCCAGCTCTTACTATTTCCCATTTCTTACATGATGGGCAGAGTGAATGGAATTTTATGTAAGAACATGACATTTTTAATAAAATATGAAATTACACTGGAACTCAGCAAAAAACAAAAAAAAATAAATAAAATGCATGTTGGGAAAATGCTGCAGCAGATAAAACACTTGCTGTGTAGATGTCGTGGATCCCTGGAACCTGTGTTATAAGCACGATGCACTGATTGGCCCGTCTATATTTCAGAACATGGAAGGAAGACCCAGAAATCCCAGCAGCAAACTGACTATGCAAACTGTCCAAAAAGGCGAACTCTGTGTTTAAGGGGACAGAATTTCTGCCTCTGCGCATAAGGTTGAAAATGATGGATAAGGATACCTGTTGGCAACCTCATGCCTCCATATGTGTGTGCATTCATGTGCAAGTAACTTGCATATATTTATGAACACACACATAAATGTGAATAAACATGTACAGGTACAACAACCACACAGACATAGCAATAAGTAAAAGTAGACACCTTCACTGCCCTTTGATCTTTAGTCATAGCCACAAAAGAATTTCTATAAAAGTTATAATGAAGATACATTCATATATATGGATATTATGGATAGAGAAACATTAATAATATTTATTATCTTTTGCAAATATTCTGGATAGAGAAACATCAATAATATTTAGTATCTCTTGCAAATGCAAGAACTTAGACAAATATTTCCACAATTTCAGATTTTATGGCTGGAGATAATATTCTTTGCTTGGGGATATTCCTCATTGAATTTCTATCATATGGAAATTAGGAGAATAAGACTTGAATATCAAAACAAGTGTTTATCCTTGTAAACTCCAACTGTCTCATTTGCTAAATAAAGATAAATTTTAAGGTAAGAACGGTATGAGAAATAGTAAGAAAAACTAAGTACCTATAATTCAAGTGTCATAAAAATAAATTTAAATAAAGCAGTCTGTTTTAATTCCTTCAGGGCTCTACCCTTAGTTACTTTATGGTAATGACACTTATTGTAGCCTTCTTTGTGGTTCCAGAAACGTGCAGAATTCACCTTCTTTTACATCTGTGCTTCAAAGATATCTCATGGAGAGACTAGACTGCCTTCAATCTAGGAAGCCTGTTGCAATAACACCTCCAAAACAAATTTTTTTCTCTATAAAATTATGAGGACATTCTTACAATAAAACCCTTTATTAAAAAAAATAATTGGATATAATACAAAGTGTTTTATGATTTCAGATATTATTTTCATAAATATCTTAATATTTTATTATTTTCATTTATTTCACTTCTCTAATTGTATCACACAATAAAATTATTCATAATAATCTATTTTATGACTTTAAGACTGTGATACAATTTTGAACAATGACTCCTTAGGTTTTAACCTTACATGTGTTTATCTTTCTGAACTAAGGAAATTTTATTTTAGCCCTAAAGACAATCAGTTGTTCCTATTTTTTTTATGTTTCTATTTTTAAGTTTTCAAAGTACAGACACTGTGTCATATGAACATCATTCACAGAAGTAGTGATGCATTGATTCCTGTAGCCACAAGTATATTATTGCGGCAAATGTTCTGTATCGTTTTACTAAATTTTTAATTATTTTCTGAATTTTCATCCTTAATTCTGTTTGAAGCAACATCCTGTAAGAACCACCAATTCATGAGAGGTAGAGCCTTTGTCAAAATGTTAGGGGATGGCTGTGGCATGTACTTCTATCTGAATCATGTAAACCTACAATACTACCTTCTTGTCTGTATTTACATGAGAATATTTTTAAAAAAGGCACTTATACAAGTAGACATTTTCTTTTTCAAATTCTGTTTGTATTTCACTGCATTCTTGTTACAGTGCTAACGCTAGGATTCTTGAGACTTTTCACGGTTACCTCTGTATAAGATAATATAGAAAAAGGGTTACACCTTGTTTGAATTATGCTAGTAACTGAAAATAAATGGCAAAAAAAAAATAGAGAAACTAATATGACATTTTAGAAAAGGTGCCTTTTCTTGACTATAGAAGCAACATTTGAGGGTTTTCAGAAATAAGGATTATTGTAGTTATCCGTGTGTGTGTCTGTGTGAAAGCATTATTGGTAGTGAAGCTCAGAGGTATTGCTGATCTCTGGAACGGGAGTTACAGCTAGTTAGGAATACTTGACATGGATACTCAGAGCTGACCTCTGGCTTTTAATCTCTGAGGTATGTCTTCCATCGTCACATGGAATTGAGGAAGTAAAAAACAAGAAATTGTGTAATTTAAGGACCATAAGCATCAACTGATATTAAAAGAGAAAAAGCTCTTTCTCAGAAAATTGTTGAAAATTAGAATGAAACAAATCTCTTTGATATACGTCTTTGAACACAAATCTAGAACACTGAACTTAAATTTCAGACGCATGAAGAATGCAGACAAACATACTTCTCAGTCATTTTGTAAGATTTTCTAAACAACATTGGGTATGCCAATCATGCATGTATTAACACAATGAATATTAAATGTCTATTGATGATGTCCAGGCCTGGTTTGTCAGAATTGATATATAAATATAATATTAAAAAAAAAAAAAAAGAAAACAGGACCTGGCAAGAAGATTCAGTGGTGGAAGGTATTACCTTGCAATCTTGAAGGCTTGAATTCAGTCACTCACACAAATGGTAGGAGAACAAAATCCTGCTGCATTACCAATAAGATTAGGAAACAAAAATATGTTGCAAATAAATATTTTTAGGCTAAGGTCAGATAGTAGGGGAGGAGGACCTTCCTTATTAGTGGACTAGAGGAAGGGCATAGGGGGAGACGAGGTAGGAAGGTTGGGACCAGAAGATGAAGGAGGTGGCTACAACTGGGATATAAGTTGAACAAATTGTAATAAATAATAAATAGAACATGAAAAAAAATCTGAGTTTCATTATATGTAAGTGCAAAGAGTATTGAATTTAGAGTTTTCTATTTGGAGCATGAATGTAACCGTTTACAAATTTATAAGGTATAGAGTGTAATAACAAGTAATTCTTAAAGTAATCTTAATATTGCATTTGAATTTTAGTTAGCTAGCTCACAGCTGCAAAGTAACTTAATTCTCATTTTTTTATTTATCTCAATTTGTCTTATACTAAAAAAATCTGTCTTTGATAAAGTGAGGGCTGGCTACTCTAATCTTTGGAGATTATAAGGTTTGGAAATGTATATCTGACGTGTTTTTGTTTACGTGTGCTTAAAAGGTGAATGCCATTTATTTTTTTAATTCTTTACTAATTACAATTTATTTACTTTGTATCCCCCCTGTGGTTCCCTCCCTACGCCCATCCCAATATCTCCCTTCCTCCACTCTCTGCATGCATGCCCCTCCCCAAATCCACTGATAGGGGAGGTCTTCTTTTCTTTCCTTCTGGTCCTAGTCAATTAGGTTTCATCAGGAGTGGCTGCATTGTCTTCTTCTGTGGCCTGATAATGCTGCTCCCCCCTCAGGGGGAGGTAATTAAAGAGCAGGCCAATCAGTTCATGTCAGAGACAGTCCCTGTTCCTATTACAATGGAACCCACTTGGATACTGAACTGCCATGGGCTACATCTGTGCAGGGGTCTTAGATTATCTCCATGCATAGTCCTTGGTTGGAGTATCAGTCTCAGGAAAGAACCCTGTCCTCTGATTTTTGGTTCTGTTACTCTCCTTATGGAGTTCCTGTCCTCTCCAGATCTTACTGTTTCCCACTTCTTTCCTAAGATTCCCTGCACACTGCCCAAAGTTTGCCCATAAGTCTCAGCATCTGCATTGATAGTCTGCAGGGCAGAGCCTTTCAGAGGTCCTCTGTGTCAGGCTCCTGACTTGTTCCCTCTTTTCTCCTTCTTCTGATGTCCATCCTCTTTGCCTTTCTGGATAGGAATTGAGCACTTTAGCAAGAGTGCTCCCTCTTGATAAGTTTCTTTAGGTGTAAAGATTTTAGTAGGTTTATCCTATATTATATGTTTATATGAGTGAAGTCCAAGTGGATCAAAGACCTCAATAAAAAACCAGACACACTAAACCGCTTAGAAGAAAAAGTGGGGAAGAGCCTTGAACTCATTGGCACAGGAGACAACTTCCTGACCAGAACACCAACAGCACAGGCTCTAAGAGCAACAATCAATAAATGGGACCCCATGAAACTGAAAAGCTTCTATAAAGCAAAGGACACTGTCATCAACAAAACAACTGCCTACAGATTGGGAAAGGATCTTCACCAACCCTATATCTAACAGAGGACTAATATCCAGTATATATAAAGAACTCAAGAAGTTAAACAGCAACAAATCAAATAATCCATTTAAAAAATGGAGAACAGAGCTAAACAGAGAATTCTCAATAGAGGAATATCGAATGGCAGAGAAATGCTTACAGAAATCCTAACATCCTTAGTCATAAGGGAAATGCAAATCAAAACAACCCTAAAATTTCACCTTACACACATCAGAATGGCTAAGATAAAAACCTCAAGTGACAACACATGCTGGAGAGGTTGTGGAGAAAAGGGAACCCTCCTCCACTGCTGGTAGGAATGTAATCTTGTACAACCACTCTGAAAGCAATCTAGCGCTTCCTCAGACAACTAGGAATAGCCCTTCCTCAAGATCCAGCTTTACCACTCCTAAGCATATACCCAAAAGCGGATCAAGTACACAATAAGGACATTTGCTCATCCATGTTTGTAACAGCTTTATTTGTATTAGCCAGAAGCTGGAAATAGCCCAGATGCCCCTCAGTGGAGGAATGGATACAAAAATGGTGGTACATCTACACAAATGGAATATTATTCAGCAATAAAAAACCAGGAAATCATGAAATTTGCAGGTAAATGGTGGGATCTGGAAAAGGTCATCCTGAGTGAGCTATCCCAGAAGCCATTTATTTTTATAAATGATGAATTTCATACTATTTCAGTCCTCCTCAGAAATGGCATTGATTCTCTTATATCTGAATTTTATGTATGTTGCAAAAGATGAACACACACACAGAGATACACACAAACACAAAATAAACATACAATGTACATATAAATTATTTAACTCTCAGGAATTTTCAGGTAATTTGTTAAATTAAAGGCTCAGATTTTAAAAATGCAAATTAAATTTAAAAATTCAACTGAACTGAAACTTAAAAATAATACTCAAATGGTGCTGAAGAACTTACACGCAGTGCAGCTTGCTAGAAACTCTGTCAATATTTAACAAGAACATGTTTTTGGTAGGATGAAATTTGGCAAGCACAAATAGTTATTTAGTGTAAATTAATTCACAGTGAGATGTTTTTTTAAAGTAAAAGGCATCTCCTCAGTGGTTTACCTACTAAAGTCTTATAAATAAACCCTAACTTTCATGCAAAAAATGAAAATTATTTGCAACAGCTTTTGTTTCTTGTTTTATACAAATCTCTTGGACAAAGACTTATAAATGGTCTGATTTTTATTTTAAAATTTCCATTTTTCTCATTGAATGTTTTCTAATAAATAAGTTTCAATAAAAGTAAGTCCTGGGCTGGAGAGAAGGCTCAGAGGTTAAGAGCATTGGTTGTTCTTTCTAAAGGTCCTGAGTTCAATTCCCAGCAACTGTGTGGTGGCTCACAACCATCTATAATGAGATCTGGTGCCCTCTTCTGGCGTGTAGGTGCATGCAGGCAGAAGACTGTATAAATAATACATTGATAATTAAAAGAAAACAATAAGTAAGTCCTGTGAGTTTAATATCTATATTAACTATTTTTTATTTAATGCTTTATTAAATATAATCATTTGATCATAATTTACCATGGTTGGGTCGGAAATAAAATTATTATTTTAATATATTAATTAAATTTTGAATGTTTTTGTTTGTTAAGTTCTTTATAAAATGTCTTAAGTAAAATTAATTTTAGCTTCTCTAACCACTGTAAGCTGGCCCATTGGCCCCCATAAGGTAGTGGTGGGTAGGACTGGTACAGAGCTTTGGTAGACTATTTTCATGGAAACTATGCTGTATTTGTACTTTTTGCAGTAGTGACAGCACGGCATTTTAGGTGGGACTGGATCTTTGGAGAAAGCATCATGTTACAGCTGCATGGGAGAAGCTAACTCAAGGCAGACTGGAATACAATTCTGGGCAAGCACATTATCAGATGCACGGAAAGCACTTTACTGAGAGTGTAATTCAAGATAATCCAGGTGTCCTGCTCTTCCCCTATGCATACCACGCCATGAATATCAGACCCTGCTGGTCACCATGTCTTTCTTGTCCGAGACTGGGTCTTGACATTTTCCATTTGTCATCAGGTTCATGGTAAGGGTAATAGTTTGCACCCCAGTTCTTCTAAATACCTAAATTTCACCACCTATTCAGCCACCACCTTAAAAAGAAAGTGGGAAAAGAGGATGATATCTACAAATTTCTTAGTTTTCCAGATGAAATAAATTTTAAATTTAAAAATAAATTAAAATTCTAATTATCTTTCAACTTTAAAGACTAGTAGCTACAGATAACGCAGTTGCTAATCATGTGTTCCACGTAATTGTTACTATTATATAGTTGATAATATGTAGTTGTGCCTGCATTTTATATTGTTTTGAATAAAGACAATCTCAAAATATAAGACTGTATTCGTTAATAGCTATTTTACACTACTAAATCTCTATGTTGAAGCACTCTTAGACCACTGGAAGAACTAACTTATCTTCAAGAATCTGATTAATATTTGTTTTTGTCACCATCTGACAAGAATTTCCTTAAGAAGAGATTATTTTGGATCATGGTTTGAGGATATATCAAATCATGGTGTTGAAGACACAGTAGTGTCCATGGCAGCAGAGTGTATGGTTGGAATTTCTCATGTATACTCAGACCTGTGTATTTGAAACTTAGCCCTCAACTGAAAGAACCGTTTTTGGTTGCTGAGTAGTATTCCATTGTGTAAAAATACCACAATTTCTGTACCCATTCCTCCATTGATGGACATCTGGGTTGTTTCCAGGTTCTGGCTATTACAAATAATGCTGCTATAAACATGGTTGAGCAAATATCCCTTTTGTGTACTTGAGCAAACTTTGGGTATATACCTAGCAGTGGTATAGCTGGGTCTTGAGGAAGCACTATTCCTAATTGTCTTAGAAAGCGCCAGATAGATTTCCAGAGTGGTTGTATCAGTTTACATTCCCACCAGCAGTGGAGGAGGGTTCCACTTTCTCCACAACCTCTCCAGCATGTGTTGTCACTTGAGTTTTTCATCTTGGCCATTCTGATGGGTGTAAGGTGATATCTTAGGGTTGTTTTGATTTGCATTTCCCTGATGGCTAATGAGGATGAAATTTGCAGGCAAATGGTGGGATCTAGAAAAGATCATCCTGAGTGAAATATCCCAGAAGGAGAAAGACAAACAAGGTATATACTCACTTATATAGACCTATAAGATATGATAAACATAATGAAAGCTACACACCTAAAAAAGATAATCAAGAGAGCAGACATGGGGTAAGATTATCAATCTTCGTTTAGAAAGACAGATGGGATGTGCATTGAACGTATGACAGGAGTCTACTGAGCGCATTTGAAAGACTCTAACTAGCAGTGTTTTCAAAGCAAAGACTCATGACCAAACCTTTGGCAGAGTACAGGGAATCATAAGAAAGAAGGGGAGTTATTCTGATGAGGAAAGGATAGGAGCTCCACAAGGACCAAATATATCTGGGCACAGGGTCTTTTCTGAGACTGACATGCAACCAAGGACCATGTATGAATGTAACCTAGAACCTCTGCTCAGATGTAGGCTGTGGTAGCTCAGTAACCAATTGGCTTCTCATAGTGAGGGGAACAAGGACTATTTCTAACAGGAACTCAATGACTGGCTCTTTGGCCTCCCCACCCCCCAAGGGAGGAGCAGTCCTGTTAGGCCACAGAGGAGAGCTTTGCAGCCAGTCCTGAAGATACTTGATAAAACAGGATCAGATGAATGGGGAGGAGGTCCCCCCTATCAGTGGACTTGGCAAGGGGCACGGTGGAGATGAGGGAGGGAGGGACTGGGAGGGAATGAGGGATCGGGACACGGCTGGGATACAGAGTTAATAAAATGTAACTGATAAGAAAAAAATAAAATTAAAAAAAATTACCGTTTTTGGATATTGTTGAATCATTTAGGACGATTATGGAACCTCTGGATGAAGCCTGCTGGGGGCAGTCCCACACTGGTGGCAGGCTTTGAAGGTTTACAGCTTGGCCTTGGTTCTTGCTCTGTGTTGTTTACTGTCCTATTCAAGACTTAGAGGTGGCCTCTCAACTTCCTGCTCATGCTGCCATTTCCTCCCTACCATTAAGGACATCTGTCCCTCTGGAAACATAGCCCACAATAAACAGTCTCTACTCCAAGTTGCCTTTGGTCATGAGGGTTATAAGAGCAACAGAAAAACAACAAACACAAAGGTAGTATTTTATTATCTTTAATTTCCAAAGTTATTTTTGGTAGAGTTGAAACAACATGCTTCCTTCTCCCAGATTACATATGTTTTTATTTTTTTTGTTTTGGGGCAAATCTGAGAATTCTCAAATATATTTAATATAAATTACTTTTGAGAATATATTAAGTATACATGTGTTTTTCTAATTCTATAATTTTAATGCAAAGTTAAATTATATGTGATGAATGTTTTTTATAATAACTAAATTAAGTATTTCTTTTCTTTTGGCTAGATTGTCTACCTCCTTTCAGCAATTCTCCTCTTTAAGCATATTCTACACTGGTAAGATTCAAATGATTTCATTGTAAAATATATATTTGGGTATGTACATGTTTTTGAAGTTTTCATGAATGTAATTTTTGTGTCATATGAGCAACAATATTCTACAAACACTGAAATTTAACTTTTATTGGTAGGTAGCTGACTAGTGAAATCAGTATATAATACTATTTTGAGGGCCTACTGTTGTTTTCTGCTTTGGGTAGTAGACAATAACTGTAGTTGTATCAGAATCAATTTTTTGAGTCAAATTCCAGATTACTCGCTGCATGCAGTATTGTACATGCTGTTTGCAAAATGAGTGCATGAGCCCATGGACAAAGGCAGATACTACAGATAAGATGGGGAGTTTTCTGCTGTCTACAGAGCATGTTTCTCTGTCTAACTGCTTCAGGTTTATTTTACTAGCTTGCACATTGATATGCTTTCATGCAGATAATAAAATGTCTCAATGCCTGTCTTCATATTTCATGTGATTCAGGGGAATTTTCATAAGTAGTACATGCATACCTAAAGCACCTTGCAACAATTCTCCACATTTATTCCCTCCAGATTCAGGATCGCTCATTCAAATCCTTGAATTCTGTCCATGAATGAGTGGGAAGAGCAAACCATCCACCTATGAATCCTTTCACACAAAATTTGCAGCCAGGTATAAGATTTGAACTTCTTGATTTTCCAGGGTTAAAAGAACAACAGTTTTGTGTTTTCTTCTTTCACAGTTGTTCTGGACTAATGCCAGTAGAAAGCATACCTGTGCATTTTCAGTTGATGTTAGTTTATTGTGCCAAAACTCTGCAAACTCGTATTTCTTTCTCTTTTCCCATTCCTCATAAAGAATTCCCCCTAAGGAACAGATGCAGGAATAGAATGAGATGAAGCAAGGCAATACTATCCTGCTAGAGAAATAATGACTGACACTTAATCTAACTAACAATATATCACAAGTATCAGAGATTGAAAACCTGACTAAGCTTGTCTTTTTTTTTTTTTTTTTTTTTGGATTTTCTTTTTTCTATATTGTTTTTATTATTTATTTTGTGGCTGCAGAGACAGCTGTGGGTGCTGGGAACTGAACTCTTTTTTTTTTATTGTGTAACAATTTATAACAAAAATTATGTAATTTTAAAAATATAAAATATATCAGATAGATAATCTGTTACTTGTGCTTTTTCTTTTTCTTTTTTTTTTTATAGGAGCTCTACAAGGACCAAATATATCTGGGCACAGGGTCTTTTCTGAGACTGACACTCAACCAAGGACCATCTATGGATATAACCTAGAACTTCTGCTCGGATGTGGCCCGTGGTAGCTCAGTAACCAAGTAGTTTTCCAAAGTAAGGGGAACACGGACTATTTCTAACAGGATCTCAAGGGCAGGCTGTTTTACACCCCCCCCCCCCAGGGGAGGAGCAGTCTGTTAGGCCACAGAGGAGGACTTTGCAGCCAGTCCTGAGGATACCTGATAAAACAGGGTCAGATGAAAGGGAAGGAGGTCCTCCCCTATCAGTGGACTTGGAAAGGGGCAGGGAGGAGACCAGGGAGGGAGTGTGGGGTTGGGGAGGGAATGAGGGAGCGGAATACAGCTGGGACACAGAGTTAACAAAATGTAACTAAAAAGAAAAATAAAAAAAAAAGAAAAAGAATAAGCTTGTCTTTATTCTGGGTTACATTAAAAAATAACTGACTTTTAGGTCACTCATTAAAACCAAATGATAATATAAATTACAAATTCTAAAGTGGTCACTGACACCATTCCTTTCTCAGAGTTTGAGGAGTCTTGGTATAATAAACTATTAGAGGATTTGAAAGTGATTTTTTACTATTTTGCAGACCTATACATTTTAAATTGACTGCCCTCCAGTGTTTTGACATCTATTAGATTGTTATATCTGCATAATACTCTAATAGGACTTGTAATGATGATTATTTTATACGTAATAGAGCATGAAAATATATCATCCTGGTGGGATGGGAAGGCAATTGAGTTTACTCTTTATAAGATGATCTGAATGTTATCTGTTTTGTACTTATAATACAAGGTAGTGTGTAAATTATATTGATAGGTATTCTTTGCCGACTAAATGAGCCACTCTGATCTACCTTAATTTTAAACTGGATCTCTATACATTTTGCCATGCTTCTGTCTGTGTTAATAAGTAAAATCTTTGTATTTTAAGTACATCATATTTTTTTTTCTGTGTCACACATTGTAACTTATACTATGGGCCTTTTAAATATGAAACTTTACTTCTTGATTTTGAAAGAGTGTATGCTGTACAATTATTGAGCAGTTTTTTAAAATTTAATTAAAATTAATTAGACAGGCATGGTGGCTCATGCCTTTAATCCCATCCCCTTTCAGGCGAAGGCAGGTGGATCTCTTTGAGTTAGAGACCAGCTGGTGTAAATATCAGGTTTAAGGACAGGTAGGGCTGTTTTGGAAAAACAAAAAAAGTTAATTTTGTTTGACATACTACATATTCTGAGCATTATGAGTATAAGCTTACAAAAATACCATTGAGTTCATTTTGTGTTGGTTAACTACTAAAGGGCACGATGTCTGCCCTCAGCTGTGGTTAATGTATCCTATGAGACTAAATAGGAGAAAAATAAATCCTCCTTTGTGAATAGTTTCAAATGGAGATAACATTTTGGTTTAAAGCAAGGTGCTCTTAATACTGGAACGCAGTCTTGAACCTGAGTCTACCCTGTGCATGCTGCCACAGTCTCTGTAAATTAATATGCACATCTACCATTTTCTATCTGGAAGACACTGCTTTCTTTCTTTTTTTTTTTTTGAACTCTTTTTTTATTAATTACACTTAATTCACTTTGTATCCCCCCCGTGGTTCCCTCCCTCCTCCCGTCCCAATCTCTCCCTTCCTCTACCCTCTGCATGCATTCCCCTCCCCAAGTCCACTGATAGGGGACTTCTTTTTTTTCCTCTGATCCTAGTCTATCAGATCTCATCAGGAGTGGCTGCGTTGTCTTCTTGTTCTCTGTGTCAGGCTCCTGACTTGTTCCCTCTTTTCTCCTTCTTCTGATGTCCTAAGACCCCTGCACAGATGTAGCCCATGGCAGTTCAGTATCCAAGTGGGTTCCATTGTAATAGAAACAAGGACTGTCTCTGACATGAACTGATTGGCCTGCTCTTTAATTACTTCCCCCTGAGGGGGAAGCAGGAGGTAAAAAAAAAAAAAAAAAAAAACGAGTCACAAGAGCAGAGAGATGAGTAAGAGACACCCCTACTCCCACTGTTCGGAGTCTCACAGAAATCTCCAAGTTTAACCATCATAGCATGTATTCAGAGGACCTTGTGAAGACCCATGTAGGCCTCACGTTTGCTAGTTCAGTCTCTGTGACTCCTATGATCCCTGCTTAGTTCATTCAGTCTGCTATATTCTCCTGTGTTCTTCTGGTTACTGTGACACTACTGTCTCCTGCAATCCTTCCTCCTCTTCTTCCACAGGCTTCCCCAAGCTCCACCTGATGTTTGGCTCTGTGCTTCTCTATCTTCTCCCATCAGCTGCCAAATGAAGTCCCTCTAATGATGATGGGGCTAGGCATTGTTCTATGAGAATGGAGACTATCATGAGAAATCATTTCATTGACTTTTTTTTATTTTATTTTATTTTTTTTTTACCAATCCTGTTTGGTTCTACCCTAGGTCTCTAGGCTATTCATCTATCATTCTTGACCATCCAAGCAGTGTCAGGTTGGACTTTCAGGCCTTGAGCCTCAAATTAGACCATTCATTGGTTGGTCATTTCCATAAATTCTGAGCCACCACTGCCCCAGGAGAGGTTACCTGTCAAAAGTTTTGTGGCTGTGTTGTTGACACAGTTCCACCACTGGACACCTTGCCTAGTTGCAAGAAATGACTGGTCTAAGCTCCATATTCTTGATCTAATAGTCCTCACTTTGGTCACCTTGATAAGTTCTAGAAAGTTTACATTTTGCTAGGTTTTTAGATGGCCCTCCCAGATCCTTCCCTCTCCCACCTGATTGCCCTGTTTCTATCCCCACTCGAGTCTAGTCCACCCTCAAAATTTATTAAGGGGACAAAAGGATTCTTCCATAGAGCCCTCTTCTTACTTAGCTTCTCTGACTCTGTGAATTGTTTGATTACTCTTTACTTAACAACTAATGTCAACTTAGAAATGAGTACATATCATGTTTATCTTCCTAGGTCAGGATGACCTCACTCAGGATGATTTTTTTTCTAGTTGAGCCATTTGCCTCTATATTACATGATGTCATTTTTTAACCATCTGACCAATCCTCCATGTGTGAATATAACACATTTATTTTTTATCAGTTCTTTGTTTGACAGACATTGTTTGTAGGACCTAATTGTTTCCAGTTTCTGGCTACTATGAATAAAGCTTCTATGAACATAGTTAAACAAGGGTCCTTATGGTAGGATGGAGCATCTTTTAGGTATATGCCCAAGAGTAGTATAGCTATGTCTTAAAGTAGATTGATTCTCAGTTTTCTCAGGAACTGCTATATTGATTTAATTGTGGCTGTAAAAATATATACTCCTACCAACAATGGAGCAGTGTTCTTCTTGCTCTATATTCTGGCTAGCATGAGCTGTCACTTGTGTTACTGAGTAATAAAAACAGCATGGCGCTGACAAAAACATAGATGCAGTGATCAATAGAATCAAATTGAAGACTCAGACATAAATCCATATATGTAGGGACACTTAATTTTTTATTAAAAAAAAAACAGAAAAACACAATGGGAAAAAGACAACATTGTCAACAAATAGTGCTGGTTTAACTGAATGTCTACATGTAAAATGCAAATCTAACCATATCTATCTCGTTCAAGTTGAAAAAAAAAACAAAAACAAAACAAAACAAAACAAACAAACAAACAAAAAAACCCACCTCAACATAAAGCCGGAAACACTGAATCTGATAAGACTCAAAGTGAGGAATAGTCTTGAAGGCATTGGCTTAGGAGACAATTTCTTAAACAGAATACTAATAGCACAGGCACTACGATGAACAGTTAATAAATAGGACTTCATGAAATTGAAAAGTTTTTGTAAAGCAAAGGTTATCATCAATAGAACAAAATGGCAGCCTACAGAATGGGAAAAGATTTCACCAACTTTACCTGCTCATATACAAAATATATTAAAAAATTCAAGAAACTAGACATCAACAAACCAAATAATCCTACTAAAATGGGGTATGAATCTAAAAATAGAAGTCTAAATAGAGAAATCTTAAATGTCTGAGAAACACTTAAAGTAATGTCTAATATCATTAGTCATCAGGGAAATGCAAATCCAAACTACTTTGAGGTTCCACCTTATACCTGACAAATGGCTGCAATTAGAATCCTTTTGTACAGGGTTCCCTGTGCATAAAGGAGAGGGAACAGGAACAAGCTGAACTTTCCAAAGCTATGCGATGGATTTTTTTTCTTTAGATATTTTCCATGTAAGTTTAACCTTTTGTATATTACTTGCTATTTACAACATGTTTTATATTTCTATTCTGTGCTAAACATTCAGCTTTGCTCCTTGTACTCCCTATGCTCTGTTTTTGCCTTTCCATTCTGTCTGAATGCAGTGATTGGAATGTGCTAATAGCCTAAAAAAAACAAGTTATTGTTGAACATTATCAGCAATGTTTTTTTTTATTTGTGACAAGTTATGTAATATCTAGCCTTAGAGATTATATACACACAAGGAAAAAAATGACTGACTTCAAGATGGTATCGCCCTAGAAGAGGAGGAGGACCTCCCCTATCAGTGCACTAGTGGAGTGGCATGGGAGGAGATGAGGAAGAGAGGGTGGGATTGGGAGGAGATGAAGGAGGGAGTCAGAGCCTCCCTCTGGCATACAAAGTGAATATGTTTTAGTGAATAATAAATAAAAAAATTAATTACAATTAAAAATTACTACCATAAAAGAAAAAGAGAAAAGATAGTATCACCCTCCACAAATCATTTAAATATAATGATGCCTTTTCAAGGTGACTAATAAAACTCCATGCAATATCACCATACATATTCATAAATAGCTTAATATTGTAAATAATTACAGTGCTTATTATACATAAAAAAAATCAATCTTTTTTTTCCTGCCTGTCATTTGGTAAAGCTCTTTGTTGAGTAGAATACGAATGATTATTAATTCTTTTCATGCTTTGATGTACAGTCTACGCCTAAAGGAAGATAAAGCAAAGCATGCATATGTCCTCAAGGTTATGATCTGAAACTGAAAGATTACAGAGATAGACTCATTCAAAGAACCCAGGCTCTTTTTATTTCCTGAAGATATTTTTTTTCATTTGAAAGACTGTAAAATTTGTAAACTGTTTAATTGTCCACAGTTATTCATCACCTATGCATGAATGATCATGGTTCTAGGCTGAATACTGTAATTATCAAGAATGATTTTTATTGTGTGGTTATAACCACTTCATCTCTCCCTAATGTGAATCAGACCAATAAGGGGTGTTATGAATTTTCTAAATGCTAATTAGATAAATATGGACAAAGAATTACTCTAAAGGGAAGTTGTAATGGGTTTCTGGCTTAGAAAATTAGAAAGGTTGTTGCTTACAATTGAGAATTTATAGAGGATGACTTAAAATATCAAATATTTAAGAGTATTTTTTTTTGCACCCTGAATCAGATTGAAACTCAGCTTTTGAATGCCAAGGTTGGAAATTATTCTTACTTTATACTTATTGCACGCATATGTTATACTTTTGTTAGTAATAATTTAAAATTATTAGTTTATATTTATTATATAGAAAGAACTATATTTATAGAAGTATATTATGCATTTTGGTCATTCGTACTCTTCGTTACACAATTTCTGCTGGTCCACTTCCTTTTCCTAATGTAATTTATATTCAAATACACATTGTATTCAAATTATTTTAATCTTTATTAAACTCCCCTTTCATCGCCTGTAGTTTCTTATTTTTTTACATAATTTATTTTATTCTATGTGCATTGGTGTGAAGGTTTCAAATATTTTAGAATTGGAGTTACAAACAGTTGTGAGCTGTCATGTGGGTGCTGGGAATTGAACCCGGGTCCTTTGGAAGTGCAGACAGTGCTTTTAACCACTGAGCCATCTCTCAAGCCCCAGGTTTCTTCTTATTAAATGCATTTGTTTGCCAACATTTTATTGTAGTCCATTTTGACTTGTTTTTTTATAATCTTCGACTTAGATTTCATTGACTCTATTGTTATGAGAATGTTATTGTTAAAGTTTTAACATTTAGAAGAGTCATCTAATATCCTTGTTTTGCATTTTGTGTTTTCCACTCTGGGGTATGTCCATCGGGACTTACGTCACTGCTTGGAACTTTACATCTCTCATGTCTTTCCAGTTTCAGGATTTGAAATGTTCTGGTGCAAATGGTTAGGGCAGTTTTGCGTTGTAGTTATCTCCATGGTACCAGGATTGTGGTTCAGTACCTCAACCCTAAAACATTGGGATTCTTAGTGTCATTCTGACAACATCAGAAGAAATAGCAAGCTGTCATTTTAAAACGTTCACACCCATACCTACAATAACCTCAGAAGGGACAAATGTAAATACCCTGATTTCTAAGGTGTTATTTCCTAAGAGTAAGAACAGAAAGAAAGAGACGGAGTGAGCTTCTCAGTATTCATGGGACTATAGCAAGATAAACAGCAAATAAAAGATAGTACAAGCTTGAAAGTGAAGAGAGGAATAAGGCAAATTTAGAGGAAAAATAAATATCCAAAGATCACTAAAAACAAAGATAAAGATTTTAGGTAAAGGAAATATGATAAAGAAAATGGAGGAGAGTGGAGGAAAAAATGCTAAAGAGAAAAATAAGTGCTGTGGATATGAGAAAAGGGAAGATAAAATATAAGTGAGAAATGTGGGTATGAAATCTCGTACTACAGATTCAGTCGGGCATCAGTGGGTCAAGGCAGATGAGTTATCACATCAAACCAGTGAGAAATAGCAAGAGATGGGGGAGAGAAGACGGGACCAACCTTGTCTTTAAAATTGAATATTTAAAGAAAATAGATAACAAGAAATTTAAGGAAAAAGTTGACACGCTTATATCAAACAGTGTGATTTTAGCCATCTGTATATAAATATCATAATTATATTAAAAAGAGAAAAGTGGGATGAGTATAAAATAATAATGGGAAAAATTAAAATTAAATTAAAAGTGATAAAACCAATTAAACCCATAAGTCATATTTCCTGTCTCCCGAGGAAGCTGCTCAAATAAGTAGGAGTGCAGTCTGGCCCAGGCCTTCTCAGTTGATTTGGTTCTAGCCCCAGGTGGGGAGATACTGCTTGTTATTTGGTTTCCTCCATTGATAGCTATGATATTTTCTCACAACAGGCAGAGCAGGGATTATGACTCCTGGTGCTTTTCCTCAGTCTAGAAATGGGAGGTGGCTGATGTCATGCTTCCACAGGGAAGCTGTAATCCATTGAATCTTCAGGGCCTGTCCATGTCAGGGCAGGATCAGGGCTCTGCAGTGGTGCTTGCTTGTGTATTCTCCTGTCACTGCTCATCCCTCAGGAAGAGCTTCCCACGTGGTGAGTTCTCACTCTTACCTAATTTTATATTCCCCCCTTAGAAGAGAAATTTGCCAGATAGCTATGAATTCAAATACTGTGCCCAGGCTACTGCCCTGTGCTCAGGACTTAGCCTAGCTTTTATTCAAAATCTCTGCAATTAAAATAGCTGAATGGTGAAAAGCTGGGGTTTATTTTTTTCCCCACAATATACATTATATGGACTCCAAGATGTCTCTCATCGTACTACAGATGTATTCACTGATGAGTCTAATGCTATAACTCTGTCTCTGTTACTACCCACTCACTGTCTCTGCCATGTTCACTGTGTGCTTCTGGGTGCTCTCTGTCTGTCTGTCTGTCTCTCTCTGTGCATATGTGTTTGGTTGTGCCTCTGTGTCTTTTTATGTCTCTGTCTTTTTCTGTCTGTCTCTTCTTCCCCTTCCCTCACCTTCTTCTACTTTTCAAATCTACTGCTACTGAAAATTACTGTGTATTCTGAATCTTACACTTTGTCTTTAGCCCTGGTTCCTAACGTCGGCTGTTGTTGCTAGCTTGGACGTGAAAAGTAGATTCCCTTTCATTCTGTTTTTTTTTTTTTTTCAGTTCTTTTCTCTCTGACTCACTCTTTTCAATGCTCTCCCCTTCCCCCTTTCATTCTTCCTCCTTCTGTCTCCTGAAATTTCTCTCTTTTTTTAATAAAACAAATTGTATTTACTTAGAAGAATTTGGAATGTCAAGAAGACATCCACAATTACACTTTTGCAATTACAGAGAGATATTCAGTTAACAGAACAACAACTATCTTGGTATAAGTTGCATCATAGACAAATAAAGACGAAAAAAGAAAAACAAAAGAAAGAAAAGAAAAACAAAACACAATGAAGCCAAACCCCTACAATCTCCATAACTAATATGTGCTGTGTACCAACAGCCTGCTTTAAATGTCCATGCCAATTTACAGTCCTCAGCCTGCACCAGGCAAGGTTAGTGGCCACTGAAAACACCGCCAGGACAGGGCTATCCACAGACACATTGGGTAGTGTGCTAAGTGTACAAAAAAGACACTGTGCAGTTTAAAGACAAATCTTACATGCTCTTACATTTCAGTTTTTTCTCACAAGGACTGAGTTGTGTAAGGGGTGGGATGGGGTGTTAAACGATTTAGAGACAAGAAAAATGCTCTGGAACACAAGAGACCTCCTTTGTACTTCTTGTTCTGTTCTAAGTACCTCCCCAAAATCAGAGGAAAGCACTCTGTCTTCTCCGTTGGTGATGTTGCAAAGAAAATAGGAGAGCTGTAGAACAGCACTGCTGGGATGACAAGCAGAAGAAAAAATAAGAAATTGCTGCCCAAAGTGCTAAAGGAAAATCCAACACATCGAAAATGGGAGTGGTCAAGGCTAACAAGAGAAAGAAAAAGAAGGAAGAGGAAGATGAGGAGGAGGATGAAGAGGATGAGGAAGAGGAATAAGAGGAGGAAGATGATGAAGATAATGATGATGTCTCTTGACATTTCAGTGGTTTCTCATAGTTATCCCTTTTGAATAGATGATAACTGCTTTTTGATAAGTCCCAGTATATAAATTTAAATTTTTTGTGCTTTTCTAAGAATGTGTACAGGTGTGTGTCTAAGAATGTGTACAGGTGTGTGTGTGTGTGTGTTGTTGTTGTTTTATATAAATATGTGGTGGCCTGCATGTGGAGGAGAGAGGACAATCTTGGACGTTGTTCCTTGGGTGCCGGTCTGTCCACACTGGCATTTGAAACAGAGTTTATCACTTGCCTTGAATTGTTCAAGTAGAAAGGCTGGGAGACCCTATGAGCTCCAAGGACCCACTTGTTTCTAACTTGACCTTCTTTTCTCCCCAAGTACTGTGATAACAAGGGTATTCTGTTACCCAGTCATTTTCTCTGGATTCTGGAATTCAAATCAGGTCATATACATAAAAGCAAGTACTTCATTGGCGGAACATCTCATCAGCTCCCTTAATTTTTTTCTAATTCTAACTATAACAAATTAACAAGATTATGATCAAAACTTGTGACAATCTGTCATTTGTTGACTCCTTCCAGTTTCAAACATACAATAGCAGGTTTAGATTTTACAGAATAGGAAACCAATTTAATCTCTATAGTCATATAATTGGATACATTTAAGATAAGCTTCAAACATTATATAAATAAAATCTCATATTCTTTGGAAGATTATAGCTATCTATACACTAAATCTCAATGATATTTAATTCATAAGTTCTATTATACTTACATATTGTTTATGTGCTAGAATATGTGGCATATATTGGTTGAATTGTATAAATATATCATATATATCATGTCATGTCAAGAAAGTGATATAGACTCTATGACTTGCACATTCTATTTTCTATAATAATTGGGGAACCATATATGTAGACTAATTTTTAGCAAAATGGAAAATGTATGAATAAAAAGAGCGATGTTTGTGCTAAGTTGTTGAATTTATTAACCTTAGGTTAATTGTAGAAATAATATTTTTCTTCTGCACATTTCTCATGTCATTTTTGTGAGTATTAAAGTATAGAATTTTCTTACTTAAGAGGCAGGGAATTTCCAGTAAGTTTCCAGGCTTCAGAGATAAATTATTTATGTTAACAAACTGGAAAGAGTTCATTTACTTTAATATTTATAAGGAAGATCAATGAGACATACAATGAGGTATTACTAAACCCTGAAATGCTACAACACATACATTCAGTTAATGGAATGTTAACCAAGGATTACAGTCAGCAATTCATACATAAATAATTGTTATAAATTTCCAGATTTTTAATGTCCTTAAAAGTCCCTTCCCAAAGTCAGCTGTTATTTCATGCATATGCTACCGCAATTCATTAAAATGTGTAATTGTAAGGGAAATTAGACGCAGTCTTGCTTACAGCAGACTATATATTCTAGATCTACATGGTTCGTTGCAAGCCTTTGAAGAGAGTCAGGTGGTTCTTTATGCTATTACTTTTGAATTACTTGAAATATTGAAAAACCTCAGACTGATCAGGATTAAAGGAGCTTAACTGACAAGATTTGGGCCGTGCACATCAAATAATATATTTTGAAAGATACAACAATATTAATCACGAAGGCATGTTTACAATGCATGCATAAAGTAGAAACCTTGAGGGTGAGCTACAACATGGCCATAAAAATGATGGTTAATGGGACATAAGTCAAATGAAATTGCAAGCTAAGGCATTTACCAATCTAAAAAGCATGAAGTAATTTTTTTAAATTACTTTTCTATTATTTACTAGAAAAACTATTTTTTCATTTTCAAATTAGATATGAATTAAGAGTATGTCAATAATAAATTAAAAGTTTTAAAAAGTCAAATAAAGTAAATATCTTTTTCTTAAGATACTTACAATAAGTAGTAAATAGAACTTAAATTATACTCAACAATGGAGTGATTTGCATGTCACTCCTGAGTACATTTGGACTTTTAACATAAGAGACCAAATATTTGTAGCAACAGAAATATTAACAAAGAACACTGTGGACCAGGATAATTCAGTACTATGTAATAAAGTTTGTAATTAACATTCATGACATGATCTCAGACATACAAAATTTATATAAATTTAAATTTTGTATGTCTGATACAAAATGTCTGATACAAAATGATGGATGTATTATTTAACTTAGGCATTTTTAAAATTGAAAATACACTTGATATTATGAAGCTGATCTTTTCTGTGTATATACAAACTTCAGTGCAGGATTATGTATTCAGTCAAGTACTATTGCTTTCTCTCTCTCTTCTCTTCAAATCTCTGAATATCTTTATTTAACCTTCATATTTGAATTGCATATTTTTAGTGTTTCTAAGTTTCTTAATTGGTGCTGGCTTTTTCTGTTCCATCATCTTGAAGAAGTTACCCACTGCCTTCTGCTATCCATTGTTTATGTAGAAAAGTCAGGCATTTATCTTATTTGGCTTCCTTTGTACTTCATTCATTTTTTTGGCCTTGTTCTGTTTATCTGTCTTCTTTGAAATGATCTGCTAGTATTACACATAGAGACAATTCATCTTGATTATATTCCATCCCCTAATACTCTCTTCTCTCCATCCTTCTTTTTTCTTTAAACTCTTTCTTCCTAATTCTTTTCCAAGGCCTATATAAAGTGATACCCCTCTCAGAACATTAATCTATTGCTGGTAGTAAAACAAACCTGCACAGCCACCTTGATATCAATGTTACAGTTCCTCAGGAAGCTGGTAATCGATCTACCTCAAGATCTAGCTATAACACTTGGGCATATACCCAAAGTATGCTTCGTCCTACTATAAAGACACTTATTCAAACATGTTTTTGGCTATTTTACTCATAATGTCAGAAATAGGAAACAACATATATGTCCAACTAGAGAAGAAAGGTTAAAAAAATATGATATATTTACACAATGGAGTGTTCCTTGGCTATTCAAAAATGACTATTGTAAACCAGACATCCCTTCAGCTTGTCTTTCAGTGACTCAATGCCAGCAGCTTTCATCATCACCCACAACTGCCTGGTGAGGGGTATTTCTACTGTAGCTACAAATTGCAAATTTTGCTATGGTGACAAGGGATCCTTTAAAAGGTCTATGTGGACATCATGGCTCTCACTCATTCTATCTGTCTCCCAGTCTGTCTGTCTGTCTCTATCTTTTTCTCATGTCTCTACTCTGAGATAGCATTTTCCCCCCTACTCCACCAATAAATCTTGAGTTAGATCTGTTGCATGTGGTGATCTATGTAGCATACCTTGGTCTATACACACCACAGTACTTTTCACTGCTTAATACTAAAAATGGCATCATGAAATATGTGGGTAAATGGATGGAGCTTGAAAAGTACATCATCCTGATGTAATCCAGACCCAGAAATACAAACGAGATATGTTTTTTTTTTCTCTATAAAGCAAGTTTATTTCTGCAGAGGAGGTGTCTTATGTTTACATCCAGAGAAGCGGCAGAAAGAAACTCCACCACTCAGAACTAGGTCCCTGAGTCTTCAGCAGCAGTATGCTGTGTTTCAGTCATCTTTACTGGGGGCCAAAGATGTTGGGATCATGAAGAGTCAAGCTAGTCACCAGTTGTTCAGAGTTACCCAGGCTCCAAGGTGGACATGACAGATTTTCGGGGCCAAGAGACCTGCTGTTAGTTGGGGGCTGATTGAAGATTAGCAAGAGGTCAGTCTGGTACTGGGGCAGCCAAAGTAAGGCCTGATGCAGCATGACATCCTTTGCCACCTGCTGGTTTTCTTTAGCTACTTGCTGCTTGCCAGAAAGGAACCAGGAATCTTGACAGCACCCCCTCAGGGATAACTTCTCCAAACAGAGAGGCCCCACAGATAGCATGTACAAGGCCCTAGCCCCCTGAACCCCACCAACATCCTCCAAATGGTACCGCTCGGCAGCTTCGCCCCGCACGTCGGCCTGCAGCTCCAGAAGTTCCACGATCACACTCTGGTCAGTCACAGGATGGCAGAAAACTTCTTGGTTATCCGGGACTGGTCGGAGGTCGCTCACATCAATGGCCCCATGAGGGGAGGATGGCGGGGAAGGCGCCTCCGAACAGTGGACAGTTTCTGGTGGGCTCCATAGATCTAGGACTTCAGCCTGGACATTAGCAAGGTTTTCAAGACACCTACATGGGTCTTCGAGCCATTACTTGCCCTGGGGATCCCGGAGCGACCGCCACCTCCTCCGGGCCTAGTAAACTCACTAAGCTCTCAAAATATGTGTTCTTTTGTGGATACTAGCTATTGTCAATGATAAGTAAACTACAGTCCATATAAGCATATATAACATAGATATAGAATGAGGGATTGGCGGGAGAGGAATGGCTCTCCCTAGGAGCAAGAAATAGAATAGATAGCAATAGATGGATGAGAGCATGGGAAGGGACACTTGAACTGGATAATCAAATGAGGAAGGGGATGGAAGAGACACCGGAGAGAGAAAATACAGGGAGAGACAGCTAAAACCAAAAGCCATTGGAGAGCTAATATGGAAAACTAACACTCTGAAAGCTTGGAAAATATATATATATCTAAGAAGGCAATCATAATGAAATTAGTAATTAATCCGAAAAAATGCAACCAGAACTGGATATTTCCTCTCACAAATGAAGCTTTCAGTACAAAGAATGGGTTATATCTAATCTAGGTTTTAGCCAAAAGGAACTCATGGGAAGCCCTAAAGAACTGACTGTTTTCAAGGCTATTGTTTACTCTCCCCAAACCAATAGTAATGTTATAAATGTTCTCATTGAACATGGAGAAGTTGAACTGGTGTCCACCTATAGCTTTTACTCCCATTGACTAGTGTTCATGGTACTGTAAGCCACATTGCATGCTTTTAAAGAAGAATAAGTTCCGACCTAGCAACAAACCCTTTAATCCACCATTGTGACCTGTCTACAAGATGTGATAGCACAATAGCGGCACAACACTGTGGGAGTAGCCAACCAGTGTCTGAAAACTGTTAAGACTCATTCCACAGATGAAACTCATCCCGTGCTGCTCAAGTAGCCAAGAACCTGAGATTAGGTAAGCCAAGGAACCCAAGGGAAAACCAAATACCATACTTCTTTTATTTTTTCATTTTTTATTTTTATTAATTACAGTTTATTCACTTTATATCACCCCTGTAGCTCCCTTCTTCTTCCCCTCCCAACCACACCCTCCCTCTTCACCACCCATGTTTCTCTCCCAGTCCACTGAAAAGGGAGGTCCTCTTCCCATTCCCTCTGATCCTAGTCTATCAGGTCTCATCAGGAGTGATTGCAATGTCTTCTTCTGTGGCCTGGTAAGGCTGCTCCCATATCAGGGGGAGGTGGTCAAAGAGCAGGCCAAGCAGTTCCTGTCAAAGACAGCCCCTGTTCCCTAACTATAGAACCCACTTGGATTCTGAAATACCATAGGCTACCTCTGTGTAGGCGTTCCAGGCCATCTCTATGAGTGGTCCTTGGCTGGAGTATCAGTCTCAGAAAAGACCCCTGTGTCCAGACATTTTGGATCTGTTGCTCTCCTTGTAGAGCTCCTGTCTTTTCCAGGTCTTATTATCTCCCACTTCTTTCATAAGATTCCCTGCATTCTGCCCAAAGTTTGGCTATGAGTATCAGCATATGCCTCGATACCCTGCAGGGTAGAGTTTTTCAGAGGCCCTCTGTGGTAGGCTTCTGTCCTGTTCCCTATTTTCTCCCTCCTCCAATGTCCACCCTCTTTTCCTTTCTGAACGGGGATTGAGCATCTTAGCCAGAGTCCTCCTTCCTGATTAGCTTCCTTAGGTGTACAGATTTTAGTATGTTTATCCTATATTATATGTCTAATATCCACTTATAATTGAGCATATACCCTGTTTGTCTTTCTACTTCTGGGATACCTCACTCAGGATGATCTTTTCCAGTTCCTAACAACTACCTACAAATTTCATGATTTCCTTATTTTTTTATTGCTGACTAGTACTCAATTGTGTAGAAATACCACAATTTCTGTATCCATTCCTCAACTGAGGGGCATCTGGGTTGTTTCCAGCTTCTGACTATTACACATAAATCTGCTACAAACATGGTTGAACAGATGTCCTTCTTGTATACTTGAGAGTCTTTTGGATATATGCCTAGGAGTGGTATAGCTGGATCTTGAGGAAGCACTCTTCCTAATTGTCTGAAAAAGTGCCAGACTGATTTCCAAAGTGGTTGTATAAGTTTACATTCCCACCAGCAGTGCAGGAGGGTTCTCCTTTCTCAACATCTTCTCAAGCATGTGTTGTCACTTGAGTTATTAATCTTAGCCATTCTGATGGCTAAGTCTATATCTCAGGGTCGTTTTGATTTGCATTTCCCTGATGACTAAGGATGTTGAACATTTCTTTAAGTGTTTCTCTACTATTCAGTATTCCAGTATTCCTCTCTTAAGAAATCTCTGTTTAGCTCTGTTCCCCATTTTTAATTGGATTACTTGATTTGATGCTGTTTAACTTCTTGAGTTTTTTATATATACTGGATATTAGCCCTCTGTCAGATATAGGTTTGGTGAAGATCCTTTCCCAGTCCGTAGGCTGTCCTTTTGTTCTGATATCAGTGTCCTTTGCTTTACAGAAGCTTTTCAGTTTCATGAGGTCCCATTTGTTGATTGTTGCTCTTTGAGCCTGTGATGTTGATGGTCTGTTCAGGAAGTTGTCTCTTGTACCAATGAGTTCTAGGGCATTCCCCACATTTTCTTCTAACAGGTTTAGTGTGTCTGGTTTTAGATTGAGGTCTTTGATCCACTTGGACTTTAGTTTTGTGCAGGGTGATAAGTATAGATCTATTTGCATTTTTTACATGTAGACATCCAGTTAGACCAGCACCATTTGTTGAAGATGCTCTCTTTTTTCCATTGTATGGTTTTGGTTTCTTTGTCAAAGATCAGGTGTCCATAAGTGTGTGGGTTTATTTCTGGGTCTTCTCTTCGGTTCCATTGATCCACCATTCTGTTTCTATGCCAGTACCATGCAGTTTTTATAACTGTTGCTCTATAGCACAGCTTGATATCAGGGATGGAGGCACCTCCAGAAGATCTTTTATTGTAGAGGATTGTTTTAGCAATTCTGGGTTTCTTGTTATTCCATGTGAAGTTGAGAATTTTTCATTCAAGGTCTGTAAAATCTTGTGTTGATAATTTGATGGGAATTACACTGAATCTGTGGATTGCTTTTGGTAAGATGGCCATTTTTACTATGTTAATCCTGCCAAGCCATGAGCATGGGAGATCTTTCCATTTTCTGATATCTTCTTTTAATTCTTTCTTCAGAGACTGGAAATTTTTTTCATACTGTTCTGCCTGGTTCACTAACCCCAAAAGACCAGGAATAAATAAACTCCACTGTAAATACATGAGGTTTTTTTTAATTGTATACACGTTCAAACATGGGATGCAAACCTCTTGTGGAAACAGAAGAGGAATGTGGCCCTGAGGTCTAGGGGTACAGAGTTTTTAAGGGAAAAAATGTAAGCAGTGATGTACATGCTTTGGCATTACATGATTGGGTAAAGGAAATAGACTTTTGAAATGATTCGTCCATTTTAGGCGCCAAGACTACAAATAATTCTGCCCTGGTCATATGGGCAGTTTTCATAACAACTGTATAACTAGAGGGCAGGGAAAGAATTCAGTATGACAAGTTCTTCTCCTCAGGGCAGTACCAGACAAGTCTGCACCCAGGTAGCGTTAGATCAGGCCTTAACTTTTAGTAATAGCGGCTGATTTTTAATCTTTTGGTCTCCCAATACAAGTCTTTGACTTGCTTGGTTAGGGTCACAACCGGAACTTTATGTCCTTTGTGGGACATGTCCTTTTGGAAAGGGTTTTGTTTCCCTAATTTCTTTCTCAGCCCTTTTGTCTTTTGTATACAACAGGCTTCTGATCTTTTTGAGTTAATTTTGTATCTAGCCACTTTGCTGAAGGTATTTATCAGCTGTGGGAGTTACCTGCTGGTCACTCAGGTAAACTATCACATCATCTGCAAATAGTGATACTTTGCCTTCTTCCTTTCCAATTTGTATCTTCTTGGTCTCCTTTAATTGTCTTATTGCTCTAGCAAGGACTTCAAGAATTATTTTGAAGGGATATGGAGAAAGTGGGCAGTCCTACCTTGTTTTTATATCAGTGGTATTGATTTAAGTTTCTATTTAGTTTGATGTTGGCTATAGGCTTGCTGTATAGTGCCTTTACTGTGTTTAGGTATGTACCTTGTATCCCTGATCTCTCCAATACTTTAAACATGAATGGATGTTGGATTTTGTCAAATGTTTTTTCAGCATCTAAGAAGATGATCATGAGTTTTTTTTTTTCTTTCCTTTTGTTAATATGGTAGATCACATTGATGGTTTTCCATATACTGAACCACCCTGCATACCTGGGTAAAGCCTACTTGGTGATAGTGGATGATATCTTTGATGTGTTCTTGGATTTTGTTTGCAAGTATTTTGTTGAACATTTTTGAACCAATGTTCATCAGGGAGATTAGCCTGAAATTTTCTTTGTTGGGTCTTTGTGAGGTTTAGGTACCAAGGTGACTGTGGCTTCATAGAATGAGTTTGGCAGTGTTCCTTCTGTTTCTATTCTGTGGAATAGTTTGAAGAGAATTGGAGTTAGCTCTTCTTTGAAGGTCTGCAGACCTCAATAACAAAGCAGACTGACAAACCAGTGGCTCTCCACAACCCCCTAAGAGGGTGAGTTCCCTTCAATCCATGCCAAAGGGTAGGCAGAACACTGGGGCAGTGGTGGTGCTCCCCTTTAATCCTAGCACATTGGAGGCAGAGGCAGGCAAGATTTGAAACTCCCCACCCCCAAAAAGCCCAGAACAATAATAATAATTTATATAGACAAAAAAATAGTTCAGTGGTAGATCACTTGCCTAGCAAGTGCAAAGTCCTGGGTTCAGTCTTCAGCTCTGGAAAAAAACAAAAAACAAACAAACAAACAAACAAAAAACACAAAATAATGAAAATTATTTTTAAAAAAGATCTACTTACAGAACATCTGTGCATAATGTTAGAGTCTGTGAATCACTAGAAGGAATTCCACAGACTCAGATCATATGCAAAAATAAGAACATTTATTTTGCAGTGAATTTCAGAATGCTGATTTCACAACATTCACAAAATGGTGATGACAGGCGGGGAGCTGGAAGGCCCCTTTTAAAGCCAGAAAGGGGAATTCCTACTGTAACTACATACCTGGGATTGGGATTGGAGGCTACCTGACTCCAACTGGGACTGGCTGGTGCCCATGGGGGCTATGTGACTCCAAATGGGACTGGCTGGCTCTTTGGAATTTAGTCCTTCCAATATAAAACATTTGTAGGAATATGTACATACATTAGCAGTGTTACTTGGCCAGGTAAACCTGTTATAAATAGAAAGTGTGCTAAATAAAAAGACATTTTATGCCTATCCTTGGATCACTGTAACCTGACACCACAACTCACAGTTGGGTGTTTTATGTCCAATCTCATAATTTTCTTTGCTGCTCTGTTGTGTGTGAAGATAGGAATGCATGCTATTAGTTCAGCATTGAACAAAATCTAAAATTCAAAGTATTTGTACTGTATGAAGTGACTGTTCACATCATCTTACAGTAACTAAAATTCAAAACTGAAACTAACAGCAATGAAGGATAGGTCAGTGCTGACTTCTGGGTCTGTGAAGCTGGTCTGTAGAGTCCTCTGCCACCATGGTTGGCTGAGGAAGGAATGCTGCCTCTGGTGAAGCTGGATTATCATTTTACTCCTCTTCCCATGCTGAGAACATCTCTCTCTGTGTTCTTCACTCCATGTTCTGGGAGTAGTTTTATGAGGGTAACAGGAAATTGAGTTTCTTAGAATTGTCAATCATATTTTCTTATTCCTGTACTATATCCAGATGTGGCAAATATTTCCTGACTGTACCAGTTATGATCACAGTTTGCTTCATGAACAGTTGCTCAAATTTATATTTTTATGTGAGAATGATTGAAAGTCCTTGTGACTTTGTCGATGCTCCCGCCTGCCATAATTGTTTTGTTTTGTGCTGATCAGTCAAAAGAATGTTTCTTGGGATTGGAATTTTAATGAATATAATTTTAGAAAACTGATTTCCATCCTATTGTTGAATCTTTCTCAGTGCTCAGATAACATTTTAAATTGTATTTTTTTTTTCATGAAACAAATGGAATTGTTGCTGTAGAAGTCATTCAATTTATACAAGTATTGGACAGCTGCCCATTCTCATTACTGTGCATTATGATTTTATCTTTAATTTTTTTCTGTCTGTGCTAAATGGAAGTCTTTATTCTTTTTACAACTTAGTCATATGTTCATCACTACTCAAACCAACACATGTTCATTATCTTGTCTCCTGGTTCAGCAATGTAGCTAAATGAAATCTAATAAAAGAAAATGGTAACTTACAAATCATTTTTACAAATATTATCTAAATTCTACTTTTATGAAATGTGAAACACCTTTATACTTTGGTAATTTCAATTTATGATAGTAAGTGAAGTCTAACGAGGAAGAGCGTCAATTCATATTTGTATAGCTTTTTCTTTGGCTTACCTTTAGAAGAGTGTGGACAGAGTTCTGTAAGTGGATCTTGAGTCCTTTGGTAGCAAACTCATATAGAGCTGGCTTTAAAGCCCTGTTCCCTAAATGATCTGAAGTGTGAGGGAAACACGTAATTTGTATCTCTAGACAGCAGTCATTTTCGGCAGCTCATTATATTTCAGGTTTCTTTATATTCACTTAATGAATTTGCTTCCTCTAGGAGGCACAGCTTAAGGAAAGCATTAAGGAAGCAGGCTTGTTGAACACAGAGGCCTACTTTCCTCAAAGGAAGAAAAAATGAAATCTGGTCACCTGGAATGCTGGAGTGAAAGTGATCAAACAACCTGGTGATCCTTCACTATCCTATTAGAAGCCAGGCTCCACCTGAATTTCTCCTAAAGCCTGAGAATTGTTTTGGCCCTAATCCTGGGCGTTGTCCCTCAGTGAATACAACCCATCCTTAAGAAAGAGGCTCAAAGGAGAGGGCTACAGCTGGGATACAAGTGAATGTATAAAATTATTTAAAAATAAAAAAATATTAAAAAAAAGAAATGGGGATTAACTTGAAGAAGCTGGGAGAGAGGAAAGTGTAATATGTTTTATGAAAAAATATTGTCAGAAAAAGAAAAAAATATAAAATAAAGAGTACTTCTTTATGTTCAAAAAAAGAAAGAGGCCCAGGTACTCTGCAAGTCCATCAATAGAAGCCATTCTTATGCTTATTACAAATCCTTTGTCTAGGTCCTAGCCCTTAGCACCTTTTCCCAGGTAGTAGCACTCATTCTTGTGATAAAGGTCTCAGTTACCTCTTCTAGCAGTGTATTTTATCAGAAAATTTTGATGTAACCATCCTCGGAGCTTTGTTATGAGAAGTGCCACATGCAAAAATTTTCCCAAAAGTTTTACTCTGTTTAATCATGTAAGAAAATTCAGCCAAAGGATGGTACTCTCTAGACGATTTGATCCTATCTGACTGAGCCAAGTTTTCTTTCTATATTGAGCTTTCTGTACTGGCTTGTACTGAGATGTCTTTCTCACCTGTTCATGATTTGTTTCTCTGAACATTGCGATCGCTGCAGGGACCCCAGCAACAACAAGGGGCACATGTGTGTAAAATGGCTATAAGATTACCTTTACAGCAGTCTTGTGTGGTAGCAACGTTATTTCTTATGTCCAAGATGTGTGCTTGTAGCTGAAGAAAGGAAAAAGTGGTAAGAGCAAAAAACACTTGGAGAATAAAGAAGAATAGAATGGAGAAAGAAAAAGGATAATCATTAATATTCATAATAAATTAACAATATACGTGATAGAAAATATGTCATCATTCGAAAGTAAGAGGCAAACATGATAAAAATCTAAATCTGAAACTTTCAAATAACTAACATTTATGGCTTGTGATAATTTCATAGCACGAAATTATGACTGGAATTTTGATGTGATTTTAAAATTGTATTTATTCATTTTTATGTGATGGGTATTTTCCCTGCATAATAAGTCTGCAAACCATATGCACACTTGGTTCCCACGAAGGTCAGAAAAAACAAAACACAAATCAAATCTAAACATAAACATTAGAGCTCTTGGCACTAGAGTTACAGTTATGAAATGATCTGTGAGTAGTGGGAACAGAGCCTCCATCTTCTGAACCAGCAGCCAGTGCTCTCAATGACTGGCAATCTCCTCAGCCTAATAATACCTCATGCAGCCTCTGATCCAGCAATGTTTATTTCCATGTTTATGAACTTCACTGAGCTGGCTGTTTCTTTTTTCTTTTTCTTTTTCTTTTCTTTTTTAATCAATCTGCCCCTTCTTGCTCTTTCCTTCCCCAGGTGTGTTTTCATAATATATTTATTTATTTTTATTAAATCTGATACTTTTGCAACATTACTTACATAGAAACAGACACCCTGAGGATTTTTTTACATAAATTTTCTTTAACACAAACGTCTCCTGATGTGCTTTTTTCTAAATGTTCCATTTTCTAAATGTTACCTAATGCTTTAAAGAGACAAAACGCAGTTCCTTGAAGTATTGAAAAAAAAAATATGTCTATAATCACAATGAATTCTTTTCATCATTGTAGTAAGACTATCGTTTCTCAATAATATTCAGCTGAAACTTTTACTGCTGTGAGTGGCCCAAATGAGTTAATATGCTCTTTTCATTCTCAGGAAGAGTTGTATTTTTAATGCTACTTGACTTTAATGATGCAATTTGCATCATGTATGAATAAAAATAAACATATTTAATTATATGCATAGTTCAAAAAAAACGATTGGTCAGAAATGACATTTTAGTGTTTGACTTTCAAATATTTTACAATAATTAGTTTGATAGATCTTGCTCTATAAAAGATTTTTATAGGATAAACATACTAAAATCTATACTCTTAAAGAAGCTAAATAATAAGGAAGACCCTAGGGAAGATGCTCAATCCTCATTCAGAAGGGCAAGAGCAATATACATCGGTAGCAGGAGAAAAATAGTAACAGGACAGTAACCTATCAAAAAGAGCCTCTGAAAGACTTTACTGATCAAGGTATCAAAGCAGAGGCTGAGACCCTAGCCAAAATTTGGGCAGAGGGAAGGTAAACTATGAAAGATGGGGAGACAGAAAGAACTGGAGGGGACAGGAGCTCCAAAAGGAGACCAACAGAGCAAAAAACTGGGCCTGCAGAGATGGATACTCCAAACAAGGACAATGCATGGAGAGGACTTAACACCCCTGCCTGGATGAATGTAGCCCATGGCAGCTCAGCTTCCAAGTGGGTACTTTTGTAAGGGGAGCAGGGGCTATCTCTGATGTGAATTCAGTGGCAGACTCTTTGATCACCTCCCCCTGGATGATTCAGCTTTGCCAGGCCACAGAGGAAGACAATGCAGCCAGTCCTGATGAGACCTGATAGGTTAGGGTCAGATAGAAAGGGAGGAGGACCTCCCTATCAGTAGACTAGGGGGCATAGAGAAAGAAAGAGCAGGGAGGGAGAGTGGCATTGAGAGGCTGTGAGGGATGGGTCTACACCAGGAACAGAGTGAATAAATTGTAATAAATAATAATAATAATAATGAAAAAAAAGATTTTTAGTAATTTTAGCATTGATGTAACTCACACATCTTTCAGTTCAATTAATAAATACTAATAACAAGAGATTATGAGAACATTTGAAAATCTTTAACTTGCATGTTTCTGGTAAATCAAAAATTGGAAAGTAGCAGTTGCTGTGGAGGCCATTTAGAAGGATGAAGATTGTGTTAAAGAAAGCTATGTAAAACACTTCTCAGAGTGTCACTCAAAAAATCTGTTCCTTTGCTTTGAAAACACTGCTAGCAAACCTTTGGCAGAGTACAGGGAATAATAAGAAGGGGAGTTAGTCTGATGAGGAAAGGATAGGAACTCCACAAGGACCAAACATATCTGGGCACAGGGTCTTTTCTGAGACTGACATGCAACCAAGGACCATGTATGCATGTAACCTAGAACCTCTGCTCAGATGTGGCCTGTGGTAGCTCAGTAACCAATTGGCTTTCCATAGTGAGGGGAACAAGGACTATTTCTAACAGGAACTCAATGACTGGCTCTTTGGCCTCCCCACCCCCCAAGGGAGGAGCAGTCCTGTTAGGCCACAGAGGAGAGCTTTGCAGCCAGTCCTGAAGATACCTGATAAAACAGGATCAGATGAATGGAGAGGAGGTCCCCCCTATCAGTGGACTTGGCAAGGGGCATGGTGGAGATGAGAGAGAGAGGGAGGGACCTGGAGGGAATGAGGGATAGGAACATGGCTGGGATACAGAGTTAATAAAATGTAACTGATAAGAAAAAAATAAAATTAAAAAAAAAAGTCTGTTCCTATGTAAGTAATGTTGCAAAAGTATCAGATTTAATAAAAAGAAAGACAAGAATATATCATGAAAACACATCTGGGGAAAGAAAGAGCAGAAATAGCAAACTGATGAAGAAAGAAATGGCAACATTAGTGAAATTCATAAACATATGGACATCAACATGTCACTGGATCAGAGGTGCAAGGGAAGCTGACCTCTCTACACATGAGTTTCTGAAAAATAGGACATTATGCAGCATTTTAATAGGAAACTATTAAACACAGAAAAGAAATCATTCAGTTTCTCACCCCACCCAAATAATGACATTGGTACACAAAAATACGTAGGTAATAGAATATGAAAATATATAATTCTGGTGAGATGGAAAGGTGATCAAATTTACACAAGATGAGATGCATTTTACTGGTTTTACTGCTATAAGACCATGTTGTGAGCACATATTAAAATAGTTATGAATAAGAAAAGTCCCTATTTCCTTGTAAAATACTACAAGAATAAATAAAGATATGTAAAAGAACTGAAGTTCCGTGGAACAGAAGGGTGGTCCTACAAACTTAGTACTCAGGAGACTGGAGCAAGAGGACTGTAGGTTCTGGGTCCATCTGAAGTCTAAGTGAAGTCCTATTCTTACACAAGGACACTATCAGTGGACTTTAGAGTGGTATGGGAGGAGTTGAAGGAAGGAGGGTGGGATTGAGAGGGAATGAGGAAGTGGGCTACAGCTGGGACACAAAGAAAATAAAATGTAAATTAATGTAAAAAATTAATTAAAAAATAAAATATAAAACACACACACACAAAATGACAGCAGCAACAACAAGAACATAAAACTGTACGAGCAAAGGCATGAATTAAATTATCGCATCGCTATATAGGAAAAGCTGCCAAATAATAATACTTTGAATTCTTCCTTCCTTATTTGGACCTTCTTTTTTTACTTCCACTTCTACTAGCTCAGCTCTAAGTTCTAAGTACTATGAGAAAGGAGTAATTGACATTATTAATAATGGTAGAATATCCATGCAACTGAATTTCAAAGTTAGAATGCATAAATGAAAGAAAACAGACAGAATCTTTCTTTCTGGGTTTGAGTTACCTCACTCAGAATGTGTCCAGATTCAGCTATTTATCTGGGAACATCATAGTTTCATTTTCCACACAGCTAATAGTAGCTCAGGAAATTAACATGCAATCAAGGAGTGAGGTGGAGGACATAGTGGTGAGAAAAATAAAACTCAGTGAAATAAGAGGACAAACTGCTCTGTCTGATATTAAAATGACACAGTAATTTGAAATACTGTGGGTGTAGTCAGGACCACCAAAGATACATCTTGATTTTTGATTAGTTTTAGTCTAATGTTGTAATAGTACATCACTTTAGTGATGGCTAAAAGAAAGTAGAATGAAAGAGTTACTCAAACAAATCTATAAATTGCAGCTTTCCTATTGAATAGGTCATGTTCATATATTTAGAGCAAACCAAGAGAGTATTGGCATGATTATTTCATAAACAAGTTTCTTTTTTTAATTTTTAAATAATTTTATACATTCACTTGTGTCCCAGCTGTAGCCCTCTCCCTTTTTCCCTCCCAATCCTCTCCTCCTTCCTTCATTTCCTCCCTGCCCCCTTCCAAGTCCACTGATAGGAGAGGTCCTCCTCTCCTTCCATCTGACCTAGCTTATCAGGATTCTTCAGGAAGGCTACAATGTCCTTATCTGTGGCCTAGTAAAGGCTGCTCCTCCCTTGGGGAGGAGTGGAGGAAGCTCAATGAGCCAGTCATTGAGTTCATGTCAGAAATAATTCTTGTCCCCCTTACTAGGGAACCCACTTGGATACTGAGCAACCCATAAGCTATGTCTGAGCAGGAATTATAGGTTATATCCATGCATGGTCCTTGATTGAAAAAACAGTCTCAGAGAAGACCCCTGTGCCCAGATATACTTGGACCTTGTGGGCTCCTGTCCCTTCTAGGTCATACTAACTCCTCCTTCGTTCATATGATTCCCTGCACTCTGCCGAAGGCTTGGTTATGGGTCTCAGCATCTGCTTTGATACACTGCTAGGTAGAGTCAAGTGCCCTCTGTGGTAGGCTCCTGTCCTTTTACTTGTTTTCTCCTACTTCCAATGTCGATCCCCTTTGTCTTTCTAGGTAAGTATTGATCATCTTACCCCTGGTCCTCTTTCTTGTTTATCTTCTTTAGGTATACAGATTTTAGTATGTTTACCTATGTTATAGGTCTAGTACCCACTTAGAAGTGAGCATATACCATGTGTGTCTTTCTGCTCCTGGGATACCTCACTCAGGATGATTTTTTTCTAGATCCCACCATTTGCCTGCAAATTTCATGATTTCCTTGTTTTTAATCGCTTAGTAGTATTCCATTGTGTAAATGTACCACAATTTCTGTATCCATTCCTCCATTGATAGACATTTGGGTTGTTTCTAGGTTCTGGCTATTACAAATAAAGCTGCTACAAACATGGTTGAGCAAATGTCCTTGAAACTACAAATGATGTGTTTCAAATGATGTGTTCTACTCCTACTCTGAATAGTGGTACTGAATTTACCATAACGTTTTTGAGTTTTATAAGAAACCTAAAATTTATGACTAGAATCTTCCCTGCTTTTTAGTTCTGTAATTTATGCATTAAAGTGATAAAAATGAATAGGATTAGTATTGTAATTTTTATGTTCTTTCTGTAGAGTTATTTTTGTGTGTGACGGAGACAGAGACAGAGACAGAAACGTTAGACACAGAGATAGAAAACACAAACAAATGTGCTCACGTTTGGTCTACAAATTAAGTAAGTAACTGAAGCACAAATAATGGTTAAAAACAGCCTGTTCCATGGAGATAATTCAATTATCAAATGTTCAAAAACTGCTGATATGTACGATACAATGTAATTTAAGCATTCAGAATTTAAGTAAAGTTACTACATAATTACTTTTGGGAGAAACAAGACACTTCCCTATGAATCAAGAGAGGAAGCAAGCTTGTTCAGATGGTTTTGACTTGTCTTGGACTTATTGATATATGATTCAAGGAAGATTTATTTATTCATTATTTAAAAAAAACAAAGCTAAATCTATTAAACATTGCCACTTAATTGATTTGTAAATAAAGAAATAACAACACAGGAGGATGTGAGTGGATTATCTGGAGTTGATGAGTTATTACCAAGACTTTGACATCTGTGAAGCTGAAGGCAGCATTTGGAATAGAAGCACATCTCTATCCATCCCTTGACAGGTAACATTTGTTTGTGACTACGATTTGGCCAACTCTTTTTTTTTGACACTTTGTAAAAGCTAGTTGTTAGATTAATATTTTAACTCAGTGGTTTTTTTTTTTAATTTTAAAGACAATAGTTTTTAACAGTAGTTTTTGTTTCCTAATTCAGTTGATCTGTTAAGAGTAGAACAAACAATCAAGAACTGTTAAAAATAAGAAAAGCAAAGCATGAGCCAAATGGTCGGTTATGGTGTGTTAGTTAGGGCTTCTCTTGCCGTGAAGAGGCAACCATGACCATGGCAACTCTTATAAGGCACATTTCACTGCGTCTGCCTTACAGGGCAGAGATGTAGTCCGTTATCATCATGGTGGGAAGCATGGTAGCACACAGGGAGACATGGTGCTGAGAGTTTTACCTGTGCATTGGCAGACAGCAGGAAGAGGTAGCTCAGTTTTAAAGAAAGGATTTGTCTAAATAAATAAAATGGCCAAACTGAGAAATAAGGGAATAAATTGGAAGCAAATGATGCATGGTTCTGAAGTTGATGCATAATCTGCATCAAATGATGCATAATCTGAAGTTGATAGTAGATTTTCATCTAAATAAAGTTGATGCTAGAATTCAAGACAATATATATGTTGGGCAGAGAAAAAGTTGAAAAAAAATTGTGAAGAATTCCTGAAGGGTCTTGAAAGCAAGAGTTTTGTCGCGCGCGGCCTTTGTCGATAAGGACGACGCAACAACCGAGGATTTCTTCAGCAGCAAGTTTATTGAACAGCTCTTTCTTGTAGATGGTGAAGGACCCAAACCCCGGGTTGTGCTCTGCTTAAATAGCCAGCAGCGCGACCTGTCCGTCTGTAATTGGTGTTCTGTTTAAGTCTTTATAAGCATATGGCTGGCAATTGGAGTGCAGCCTAAACCCTCATTAGCATAAAGCTGCGCATGCGTAAACTGCAGGGCGGCGCAGGCAAGAAGCGCGAAAATGCTGGCAAGAAGAACCAGGAAGCAGGAAGCCGGCGCCATCTTGTAATGGCGGGAGCGGCTCCCGACAGAGTTTAGTAATTCACTTATGTTATGTAATTCCTTTGAATACTTCTAAATTGGACTTTTTAGAAACACTTGTGAAGATAGCATTGTGAGGACATTGACAGTATTATTTTTTTCAACACCATACACGAGGTACACTGAAACTCTAGTATTGACATGGTGGTGAAAAGGGTAAATTTTAGAATTTCTTTTTCTTTTTTTATTAATTACACTTTATTCATTTTGTATCCCCCCATAAGCCCTTTCCTCCTCCCCTCCCGATCCCACCCTCCCTCCCCTTTCTGCATGCATGCCACTCCCCAAGTCCACTGATAGGGGAGGTTCTCCTCTCCTTTCTGATCTTAGTCTATCAGTCCTCTACTGTGGCCTGGTAAGGCTGCTCCCCCCTCAGGGGGAAGTGATCAATGAGCAGGCCAGTCAGATTATGTCAGAGGCAGTCCCTCTTCCCATTACTATGGAACCCACTTGGACACTGACCTGCCATGGGCTACATCTGTGCAGGGGTTCCAGGTCATCTCCACGAATAGTCCTTGGTTGGAGTATGAGTCTCTGGGAAGTTCCCTGTGTTCAAATTTTCTTGTTCTGTTGCTCTCCTTGTGGAGTTCCTGTCCCCTCCAGCTCTTACTATTTCCCACTTCTTACATAAAATTCCATTCACTCTGTCTATCAGTTGGCCATCAGGCTCAGCATCTGCTTTGACAGTCTATACTGCAGAGGCTTTCAGAGGCCCTCTGTGGCAGGTTCCCAGGTTGTTTCCTGTTTTCTTCTGGCTTTCAGAGGCCCTCTGTGGCAGGTTCCAAGGTTGTTTCCTGTTTTCTTCTTCTGGCTTTCAGAGGCCCTCTGTAGCAGGTTCAGAGGTTGTTTCCTACTTTCTTTTTCTTCTGATGTCCATCCTCTTTGCCTTTCAGGATGGGGACTGAACATTTTAGTTAGGGTCCTCTCTTTTGATTAGTTTGTTTAGATGTACAGATTTTAGTGGGTTTATTTTATGTTGTATATATATGAGTGAGTATATACCATGCATGTCTTTTTGCTTCTGGGACAACTCACTCAGGATGATCCTTTCCAGGTCCCACCATTTACCTGCAAATTTCATGATTTCTTTATTTTTCATTGCTGAGTAATACTCCATTGTATAGATGTACCACAGTTTCTGCATCCATTCTTCAGTTGAGGGGCATCTGGGCTGTTTCCAGCTTCTGGCTATTACAAATAAAGCTGCTTAAGTGATGGAATCTTCTTTTCTGGAGCAAACTGGAAACTATGCCTCTACTGCAAAGTAAAGGAGAAAAACAAATGATGGAAATTTTACTAAGAACTCGAAGAGGTAGGACAAACACAGCAGACAGATGACAACTGCAGACCCTAGATTCCTGAAAATAAGAGCTGCTCTTTTGGTTTACTGTTTAGGTCACAGGACTGGCATGCATTATCTCAAGTAATCCTCCAAATTGTCAAAGTAGAAAGATTGCCTATTTAAAGGTGAGATTAGATCTGAAAAGGATTAAGAAACTTCTTCTTTCAGAGTTAATAAGCTATGAAATTAGGAAACTGATGAACATTTGCACATTGGAACATTGAAACCTTCATCATGGGCTTATGAAGACATCAGCCTAACATTCACTTCAAAGAGAAAAGTGAAGCAATAGAATCAGATAACTGCCTATCAGTGAGGACATGAGTTAGTTATATCTGCATCTACAAAACTACTTGGCTTTGCCCACTGTGTTAAATCCAACCACTGTCACATCTGAGTACACAGACTCTCATTGAGTAGTTTTATATTTTAGGCATCCTTCCATGAAATTTCTTTGCTGTTATCTAGGGTGTCTCAATATTTAAACCATGGATAATAATATTTCAACTATATATTTGGCTCAGTGTCTTAACTTTTTAGAAAGGTATTGATTAGTGCGGCTTTACAGTCCTCAAAACTAACCACAACATGCACTGAATAATTCTCATAATTTCCTCTCTTCAGCATGGCTATTCTTTTGTTTCCCCATCCTGGCTTGCACTGAAGAGACAATCATTTGACAGCTTTCTAGTTAGAGGAACATGAAAGACATGATATTGTTATTTCAAGTGTAAACTTGAAAAGAATTTCCCTCCCTGAAATTCCTGTGTTTATGAAAGCTTGTTCTGGTAATTCCAGGCCTAAATCTGTGTGTTGTGGGGACCAAGTAGTACTTTCTCAAGGTTACTTTTTGAAAGTAGCTGCTGGGCAGCAAAACCTTCTCATCGTGTAAACAGGATTGTTATTTTCTGTAGCGAATCTTCTCCTAGCCTTCGGCTTTGTTCTGTCTAGGGGAGACTTTTCTGAGACTTTGACTTGAACTCTGTCACTTTTTACTCAACAAAAGTGTTCATTTGAACTGCCACATTACACTGTTATTGAATAATCTAAAGGACGTGTGATGGGAGAAACAGTTGTTTGAAAGGGCTTCTGTCATCTCACCTACCTCATGAAGAAAACCTGCCATTGACTTGGAAGTGATACTAGACTATTACACAGTGGGAAAAAGCTTTGGTTTCATTTGCATGCATGATATTTTGTTCTATTTCTTACTACTCTCTAGCTGCCCAAACACATTTATGTAATGCCCGTCATTATTTCCTATGATCAGGTATCCATACTCTTATTTTGAAATACAATTTTTTTTTTTAATAATCTCACTCTGAGAAAGGCTCAAGACTGCACCCAGGCCAGCAACTAGCTAATAAAGGCTTTGTATTGGCTTGAAAAAAAAATTGATTAGACGTTTACAAACATTATTAAATGCCTAACTTGAATTCCACCTTTTTCTAATGCTAATTTACACATAAAGATGTGCTTGCCAATTTAGCTAACATCAGTTATTGTAAAATATTTAAATGGAAGCCAGTGCTAACAGAAACTGTCAGGAATCTTTATGCCCGCATATTCCTTTAAGTCTGAGATGCCCCTGCTGCTTATGATCCTGACACAGCTTTCTTTTCTTTTCTTTTCTTTTTTTTTTTTTTTTCTGTTCATAGTCTACATGACAGGACATAAATCAGAGCAATTTCACTCATCATGACTAAGTTCTTTGGAGAAGTAGAAGTGATATTCCAGTTACTCATTTATGAAACTGTCTAGAAAGGGAGATTTATGGAAAAGAAATCATGAAAGGACAAGAGAAATGTTAATAACTGAATCTTGGCAAAACAAAGAAGTCCTTGAAATGCCGAGACTTGAAATAATGCACTTTACTTTTCTCAGGAGCATTTTGGTCCCAATTAAGCCAGTCTGTTGTGACTGAATTTTAATTAATATGGATGTTCATACTCAGGAATTCCAGAACTTGAATTAAACTTCATAGAGTCATGAGACACCCCTCCCTAACAAATTACAAGGAATGATTCAGTGAGCTTAGAATTTCAATAAGAAAATTAAAATATGAGGCACTCTTACTCCATAATATCCTGAACTACTCTTCAGCTCGTCTGAAAACACAGACTGAAAACCTGTCACTTGCATCAAATATTCAGCATTATTCAAACAACAACTTTAGAGAGATTAATATTTCATATGGCTTATTTATTTTTAGAAATATGATCAAGTAACTGTGGGAATACAGATGAGTTTTACACTTTAGTTACTGAATACTTTAAGTGCCACATTCTTTAAGTAGTTCTGCTCATTTGAAGGTTGGTTTATTAGACTTTAATCTCACCTACTTTTTGAAGCATTTCTCTTGAAATAATATTGCATGACTTTCAGTGTAGCTACTGTGTGAGCTTGTATGTGAAGTCACTGAAATGCCTGCCAAATGCTTTTCAACTTTAATATTTATTGTACTGTCATTGACACAGATTTTCAGTAGATCACAATTCCTGAATCTGCAAATCAACAAACATTTTCCATCAAATAAATGTGCCTTAAATAACTACAATATTTCCAGACATATTAAGAATTGAGAAATGTTTCATTTTATTTGTTTATTGTTTGAGATATTTTATCATTCTGTAGGTTGGTCTGACCTGGAAATTTCAATTCCCCTTTTTCCGTTTCCAAATTCTGACAGTGTAAATGTGTGATTCTGTAATCACTGGTGTTTTTTATTTCTTGTTTGGTTTGGTTTTTTTTTTTTTTTTTTTTTTTGGTCTGTTCATACTACTATGAACAAACTTGAAAGCTTGTTCACTTTGGTTCTCTGGTCTCAACAGAGAGATCCAACTACCACATAACTTACTTTAATCAATACTAAAACACTAAGTTATTTTAAGTTTTCCCTTCTCTCATGCATTTGGATAACTGTGAGGTTTGATTTCATTCAATTTGAGTTGCAGAGTTCTTTTTTTAATATCGTTTATTAAAATTTATTCAATTTGTATCTCAGCTGCCCCTCCCTTGTCTCCTCCAAACCCACCTGCCTCCCCCTATGCCCCTCCCCTAGTCCACTGATAGAGAAGGTCCTCCTTCCCTTCTTTTTTAATTTTTTTTTATTAATCACACTTTATTTACTTTTCATCCCCCCTGTAGTTCCCTCCTCCCTCCCCTCCCAATATTTCTCTTACTCCTGCTTCTCCACACAAGCCCTTTCCAAGTCCACTGGTAGGGGAGATCTTCTTTTCCTTCTGTCTGATCCTAGTCTGTTAGATCTCATCAGGAGTGGCTGCATTGTCTTCCTCTGTGGCTTGGTAAGGCTGTTCCCCAGTCAAGGGGAGGTGATCAAAGAGCAGGCCAATCAGTTCATGTCAGAGACAGGGTCTTACCAGACTGGTTGCATTGTCTTCCTCTGTGGCCTGTTAAAGTTGCACCCCCACTCAGGGGGAGGTGATCAAAGAGCTACCCACTAAGTTCATGTCAGAGACAGGCCCTGCTCCCCTTAGTAGGGTCCCCACGTAGAGGCTACATCTACTTGACAAGAGAGACAAGGGACAACTACAAGACAAGGGAGACAAGCTACATCTAAGAGACAAGAATACTAATTGAATACATTGTAATAAATGTTAATAATTAAAAATAAATAATAAATAAATAAATAATGGTTAAAATAGACAAAAAATAGCTCTCATTACCTTAAATTTATTTTTTACTAAGTGACTTATTAATGAACAGGCTGTAGGGTGCTTATTCTTTTCAATAGTGCAAAACAACAAATTTATTTATTTTAGTCATTGTCAGAAATATGTACTTATATGCTGAAACACATTCCTTACACAGAGAACGACTTAAAACTCTCAGCAAGCTTTGTTACCAAAATCTTTCAATTGGTAAGAGAGCCAGGGGAAATTCACAGGATTTACATGGTTCTTTTGAAAAGCTGTAATGTTTATTTATGAAATCAGTGTATACGTTATTATCTAGTGCTACCTTCAACTACTGAGGGCAATTAATTAGATTGTGCTTCCTGCCGTTCAGAATGGTTTCATTTTAGAAAGGATTGCCTTCTTGTAGTATCATAAAACTTTAAAGGCACATTTATTCAGTCATTTGTACATTTCAACGAAAATGGGAGACTGAATAACCAACACCAGCACAGATGGAGAAGAAAGGAAATTAAAGAGCAAGTTTGGCTATTGAAATTTATCTGCAGTTCAGAATCAGATTATTTATACTAGTTAAATTAGTTAAAATCCATTTCATTGCTTCACAATGAAATACCAGTAAGAACATGGTTTTAATCAAAAGCTTACAAAGAGCTGTAAGAGAGACTAATCAGACAGAAAGATGGAGTGCTGAGCCAACTCGAGCCGTATAAACATCCAGGCGTAATGATCGCACTTCTGCAACCTCCATGTATGATTGGGTTTGAATAAGACAGTCACAGCATGTGGTGGTGGCGGTTATCAGTTTAACATGGAATCAAGGGGAAATCCTATCTCTGGGGAATAAGAAAAGAGTGATAAAGCAGGACATCTGGCATTCTTCTCTGGCCTACATTTGTGAATGTGCTAACATGCACAGCTTGTGCATCTGAAATCACGTGCACACATAACACACACATAAACATACACACACAAATTACAATTAAAAGTAAAAAACTTAAAACAGTAGGCCCAATGAACATACAGAGCCTGGAGACTGTGGCAGTATTCACAGGACCTGCGTATGTCTTAGATGAATACCATCCTAGCTCTGGCAGAGAAAGAACACATAAGACCCATCTTTAATCCCTAACCAAGAAACTCTCTCTAATAGAAAAGCACCTATGAATGAGATACTAGTTTTCTCCAAGTGAGTCTCACTGGGAATACAAACTACTTTTAAGGGCAGTCCACACACCCAGCAGTAGATCAGTGGATGGACAGCACAAAACAATCACGATGAACGTAGTCGAACGTTTTAGCTACTTTTTTGGGTTCCCATATTTACCATCCTTCCTCACCCCAGTCCCTCGCAATCCCCCAAACACTAGGTAGGTGAGAAAGAAGGTTCTACAGGGAAAAGGGGCATCGCTTTTGACATAACTACTTGACAAACTGAAACAAACCACAACAAACTGCAACCAGTCAACAGGAGCAATAGCAACTACAGCAGCAACAGCAGCCTTACCTCTCTGGGCCCTCTGAAAAGTTCCCAGAATCAGAGTTAGCAACTGTGGACACTCTGAAGTAGCCTCACATCCCACACCAGAGATTAAAACAAAAATATTCACATAACATATCTGAGTTTTTAAAGAAACCAAAATTGTCATTATAAGGACCATCCATCCATGGTCCTTGGTTGGAGAAACAGTCTCATAGAGGACCCCTGTGCCCAGATATATTTTGTCCTTGTGGAGCTCCTGTCCTCTTCTGGTCAAATTTTATGACATCTATTAAGGATTTACTGGAACATTTTAAAAATTATTTCCCCATAATTAACTGTATTCCAGCTGTGTAGTGTGTTGCCAGGTGATTCTATATTACTGAAATATTTCTCCTTTCTTTAATCCATACAAGACTGAAGCCACAGTTGATTTTTTTTCTCCCTTCTTCCTACAGTGTGATTATAAAACATGGATGCATTACTTTGCCTCAAATAGTTTCTCATTCCCAGAAGAAAACACATATTCTTAAGATTTATTGATAAGTGTAGTTCAGTATAGTCTATATTTAGTACAAGCGTCGATTAGAAATAAATAAACATAAACAATATGAAGGGGAGGAGGCAAAGGAATGAGGAAGTGAAGAAGAAAGGAATGGAATAATAGAAAAAGAGTATTTTGTACTTTAGGGTTTTACAAATAGGTGATCACATTCATAAACTATTAGCTGAGGATGTTTACTTCACTTTTTTCAGTTTTTAACTTTAATAAAATCTTTTTTCCAAAATACTGATAATTATATTAAAACAACTAGTATATTTTTTCTGAATTCTGAATTATGTGATCAAATGGATTAATCTTTGATTTAAATGTCTCTTACAGAAGAAACACTTTTAGTAATAGATTTTAGTTTGAACTCTGATATAAAAATATGAATTGAAATATAGATGTCATCATGCTATACTTCTGTTGTGTAAAACTGTAATTTTCCCTTGCATGTAAATACAAGTTAGAGTAACACAGAAGGAAAAATTGATTTTATATAATATCAATCTTTCTGATAAGTGCTTTATTTCTATTAGCTATCTTATTGCTTTAGCTAAAACTTCAAGTACTATATTGAATAGATACAGTGAGAGTGGACACTCTTTTCTTATCCTTCATTTGAATGTAATTACTCTTGGTGTCTTTTTATTTAGCTCGATGTTGGCTACTGGCTTGCTTTATATTGTCTTTATTATGTTTAGGTATGTGCCTTGTATTGATCTCTCTAAGACTTATATGGGTGTTGGATTTGTTCAAAGGCTTTTTCAATATCTAATGAGGTTAATCTTGTGTTATTTTCTTTATACCTTGAATTAACTTGATGGATTTTCATATATTCAGGTATACCTACATTTCTGGGATGAAACTTTCTTGATCATGGTGTCTGAAGAAATTTTAAACAGAGAAAGATTTGACAGAATCTACCCAAGTCTCATGAAAACAGAGAGGAAAGAGAAAGTACTTTAGAGATAAGATTAAAGAACAGAGTAGATAAGACCTGATAGGCTAGGGTCAGATGGAAGAGAAGGAAGACCTCCCCTATCAGTGGACTGGGAAAAGGGTATGAGAGAAGAGGGAGTAGGAGGGAATGAGAGAGGGGACTACATCTGGGATACAAAGTGAATAAACTGCAATTAATAAGAAGTAAATTGTGGATGTGACATATTTCTGAATTTAAAAATGTAAAATATGTACATGTGTAACATCCCTTAATGCCCAACTGAAGGGAGGTCTCATGATTGTCAATCAACGCATTGACTTGGTCCAAGAGCAGATAGATACCTTATGGCAGATTGCTCAATTAGGATGTCAATTCAAGTATCCAGGGTTGTGCATGACCTCGATACAGTATCATAATTTTCCTCAAGCTGCTAATCTGTCAAGACAATTGTCAAGTTATTTGTTACAGAATTGGTCTGCAGACTTTGAGGACACCCTGAAGAAGCTGCGATTGGCCATAGTCCAAGTGAATTCTACACGTGTGGACCTGTCCCTTGCAACCAGATTGACATCTTGGATTTCCTCCACTATGAATCATTTGAAGGAGTGGGCAGGTGTTGGGGCAGTGTTTGGTCTATTGGTCCTAAGTTCCTTGAGATGCTTCTGGTGTTTCTGTCAAATTAGATCCACACAGAAACGGAATACAGTCATGACTGCACAGGCATTTGCTGCTGTGGAGTTGGGACAGTCCCCCCAGGCTTGGGTGGCCTCCCTTAAAGCCTAATCACATTCAGGGTGCAAGGCTAAGCTTGCACTTGGGATATGCTGTTTGCTGCTAGCAGTCCCAAGGAGAGCATGTCTGATAGCTGCGGGTTGGTGCCGTCCTTGTCCCCCGTTATCCCATTATTTCCCGCCTCGGTGAAAATTCGGTGCCAGACGGGTCTAGCACTACCTGGGTGGAGACACCTGGGGAGGGCCTAGACAATGTCCCAGTCTTGTACTTCCAAGATCAGACCTCTACTCTCACCTGTCTGTTTTAAAACAAAAAGGGGGAACTGTGGAGAGGAGAGCCAAGCTCTGCCGCGCCCAAAAGATGGCGCTGGCTTCTGCCTCTTGTAGGCAAAAGCTCTCAGTAATCAACTCCTTATTTGGTTGTGTATGTGCATCAGGCTTCCGCAGTTGTGGACTAATCTGCAGGCGTAACGTAGCTTGTCAGGATTGGCTGGCCATAGGCTATTTAATTGGCGGGCTGGGCTTCCCGGGGGTCAGAAGATTGTTCAAGGTTCCTGAATAAACTGCATTGAGAAGAGTCCAGTGTTGCGTCTTCCTTGCTAGTCGAGGCGGTCGCAACAGTAAATAAATTTTATAAAAAGAACAGAGGCAACAGTTTTACCGGAAGAGTTTTACAGACACAGGTTGAAGAGTGAACAAGGTAGACAAAGGTAAAAACAGAATGAGACAGAGAATGAGAAAATAGAAGATTAGAACATACTGCTAGTGTTAGTTTGATGCTAAGCAGAACAATACAGTTAGAAGCTGAAAGAAGTTAATTTGAGTCAGTCAGCTTGGAAAGAAGTTTGAAACAAAATAGCTGAATCAGCCAGCAAGAGTTCAGACATGATGGAAAGGGTAAGCTTATTCAGTAGTAAGTCTCAGAGGCTGAAAAAATTACAGGCATACATTAGACTGTACAGAGCCTAGAAAATTCCAGGACTAGGCTTAGGTTAGCAGATGGAAACAGTAAGCTTCAGAGATGACAATTACATCAGTTGAATAAAATAAAATCCATTTGCATCTGTCACCCAAAATAGAACTCAAACTCCTGCTTGAGAGTGAGAGTCTCATGCTGGCAAGTGAAAAGTACATTTACATCTTGCACTCAGTATGGTTGGCAGGGAAACCCAATGTGACTAAATAAGGAGAAAACCCAACAGTGCTGTGGAAAGAAGAGGCCATCTGACAAAAAAAAAAAAAAAAAAACCCACAGAGGACAGGGTACATTGGACAGAGGGCCCACAGAAGAAATTCAGCTGGGTTCATCTCCAGAGGAAGCATCAGTTCTTTGGGTTCACTTGGATGCCCAGAGAGATTCAGAAGACTCCCAAGCTGTGGGAGCCTGGAGCCAGAGCCAGGAATGTTGCAGGAGCTTCTGAGATAGCTAGTCTCAGTATGACACACCAGGAGATAATTTTAATCATATAGAAAGACTTTTCATACATTAAAAAAAGGGAAACTCCATTTCAGATTCATTAAGAGTTGAGGGATAGAAACATTATGTGAAAAAGCCATCACAGTATTTACTGCAATTGTGACCACCAGAGTAAACCCCTCCCTACTTTTAATTGCAATCTTTATCTATTTCCTTACAAGAAAGATAGCAAAAAATACCTGTCCAACAACAACAAAAAAAGAGCTACGATAATACAAATTCTTGAGAGACAAAAGACTTCTAATAGAACAGAAACTAATAGAACAGAAAATGCTTACTTGTGAACCTATGGCAACTAATGAAATTGAGGCTAAAGATAGAGAGCCCATAGAAAATGGACAAGAAGCCCAGCTCACTAGAGTGGAGCCCACGTCACTAACATGGGGCTGGACATGGAATGAAAGTGCCTAATTGTCTAGTTTATGTGTGGATTCATGAAGATCTAATGGTACCTTGATATTCAGAAAGAGGGAATAAGAGTAGAAGAAAGACACTGGGTTGTAGAAAGAAATAAAAGAAAACTGCTGAACTATATCAACCTATATACTTTAAAGATGCTTTTCTTTCAGAGTGGAAATCATGGAATATATTACACTGGGGAAGAGGTTCTGCTTATATTTCTACAGGTGATGAAAGATTATGGGTTCCATTGAAATTGAGAAATATTCTATCTGAGAGGCTTCCACATGAAAATCATGATTCAAGAAATAGATACAGAGAGAGAAAGCAATGTAGATGACACGAAAAACATGTCCCCTGCAAAAAGACAACTCAACAAATCAGCTGAAACAGTAGAGACTGTATGAAATTGGTAGACTGGAAAACCTCCATGCTTAAATGGACTGTTGTTGAAGACAGATGATCAGGAATACAGTTGTGAAGGATCATCACATCAACAGATATTCATAAGAACATTCAGACTGTTAATACAGAACATTCAGTACTGATGACTGAGAATTGTTTCTAATAAAAGAGTTAAACTGCATACAACTTTTAGTTTAAAAAGAAAGGAGGAGATGTAGGGAATTTTTAATCTAGCAACATGTCTTCTCTAATTACATGTAAAAAAAAAAAAAAACCTAGGTCTGTGTGATCTGGCTGGAGTGCAGACAAACCCTTGATACATACCTTTAATTCCAAACAATAAAGGTAAACTTAATTTGTAGAAAGAAGCACCCATGTTTGAAAGTGATGTTGAGTTGAGGGGCAGACAAAGAGACTAATTGGAGAAAGATTTGGCTTAATAGGATATGGCCAACTCTCATGAGACCAGAAAGGAAAGAGAAGCTACTTGAGAGATCAGCCCAGAGAACAAAGGAGGCAGTTTTACTGGGAAATTTTATAGAGACAAGTTTTAGAGAGAACAAACCAGAAATAGGTGAAGATAGAATGGCCAGAGAATGAGAAAGCCAGAGGATTAGAACAGATTGCTAGAGTTAGTTTGAGGCCATGCAAAGCAAAAAGTCAGAAGCTGAGAAAAGCCAGTTAGACTCTGTCAGCTTGGAGAGGACTTTAAGCTAGAACAGCTGATTTGAACCATCCACCCAGAGTTCAGAAACTGCTATTACGTGTGAGCTTATTCAGCAGTAAGCCTTAGAGGCTGAATACATTATAAGCCTACCTAGATTAGATTGTATAGAGGCTCAAAGCTGACAAGACTAGGCCTTGGTTAGCAGACAAAGGCAGTAAGCTTCATAGAAAACAATTACATTAGTCAAATAAAAGATATTTTTTACAATGTGGATGATCTTTTTGATGGCTCTTGGATTCAGTTTATGAGTAGTTTGCTGTGTATTTTTGCATCAAGATCCAGGAAGTAAATTGGTCTGTAGTGTTCTTTCTTTGTTGAATCTTGTATGTTTTGGGTATCAGTGTGACTATGGCCTCATATTTGGGCAATGTTCCTTTTGTTTCTATATTGTGGAATTATTTGAAGAGTATTGGTATAAGTTCTTCTTTGAAAGTCTGGTGAGATCCTACACTAACACCATCTGGCCCAGAGCTTTTTTTGGTTAAGAGCTTTTTAATTTTATTTTTAATAAATTTTTATTTTTATATTAATTATAGTTTATTCACTTTGTATCACAGCTATAGACCCCTCCCTCTCCCGTCTTCTCCCATTCCCTTCTCCAAGTCCTCCTCCCCTTCCATCTGACCCTAGCTTATCAGGTCTCATCAGGACTGGCTGCATTGTCCTCCTCTGTGGCCTGGCAAGACTGCCCCCCCCAAAGGGGGATGGTCAAGGAACTGCCACTGAGTTCATGTCAGAGACAGTCCCTGTTTCCCTTACTAGGGCATCAACTTGGATACTGAGTTGCCGTGGGCTACATCTGAGCAGGGGTTCTAGGTTATATCCATAAATGGTCCTTGGTTGGAGAATGAGCTTCAGAAAAGACTTAAGGCAGCTCATAGTTCCTTAGAGTTTATAGGTCTATTTAAATTGTTTATTCAATTTGGCTTAGCTTGGGTAAGTGGTATCTATTGAGAAAAACTGTACACTTCTTTTAGACTTTCCAATTTTGTGGAATATAGATGTTTGAAGTATGACTTAATTCTTTGGCTTTCCTGTGTATCTGTTGTTTATATTCTCTTTCAGTTCTGATTTTGTTAATTTGAATATTTTTTTCTCTGTCTTTTAGTTTGGATAAGGTTTTAAATATATATATATATAGAGAGAGAGACACACACAAATGTATGTGAGAATCGAGTCTGTTTTATTGATTATTTCTATGGTTCTCTGTTTCTATTTTACTGATTTCATCCCTGGGTTTGACTATTTACTGCCATTTACTTCTCTCGCTTATGTTTGCTTCTTTTTGTTCTAGAGCTTTCAATTCTGCTATAAGTTGCTAGTATGGTATCTCTCTGATTCATACATGAAAGTACTTCGTGCTATGAACTTGTCATAGTTCATAGTTCATCTGTCAGCACTGCTTTCATTGTGTCTTATGAGTCTGTGTATGTCATTGAATTCTAGGAACTATTATTTATTTGTTTATTTGTTTGTTTGTTTATCTCTGCCTTGCCCCCCCCCCAGTCATTCAGGGTAGAGTTGTTCAGTTTCCCTGATTTTGTTGTCCTCAATATTTTCTGTTGTTGTTGAAGTCCATAGTAGTCTGATAAGGTATTGGAAATTATTGGGATTTTCTTATATTTGTTGAGACTTGCTTTGTGACTGGCTATATGGCCAATTTTGAAGATAGTTCTGTGATGTGCTGAGAAGATGGCATTGATCAAGGAAGGGCTCATGCTGCTCCAACTGTAGTTGAGGATTACTAGAAATTGGAAGTGACTGGGGAAAGAGAAATCATTTTTATTTGTATTGTGTTAATGATGAATGTTGGTAGGTTGCCTGCATCCTACAGAATGAACTATGCTCATGAAGAGATGACCAGTACTAAATAGACTGTGTGGAATTCTAAAATAGTAAAGAAAATTAATTCAGAAGGAATATTTTTGGTGGTATGTGAAGGAATCTGGATGAGAAAAAAATGAAATTTTGATATGATTAACATATACTGTATTCATGTATAAAATTCTAAAAATATATATAAAAGTGTTCTTAAAATTGAGCATGCAAAATTTGGCTGTGAGAGGGATTCCATGTTGACACTGCCTGGATGTTCAGGAACTGGGGACTGGACAGCCCAGAGACCTTCAGTGGAATCATAACTGGCAAAAAAAAAAAAAAAAAAAAAAATTACTCCTAATCATATTCAGCTATACTCATAGATTGGTGCCTAGTCGAATTCTAATCAGAGAGGCTTCATCTAGAAATTTATGGGCAGAGATGCAGAGACTCACTGAAAAACTTGAGGTGTTGCTCTGGGAAGTCTGCAGAAGATAGGAAAGAAAGATTGTGGAAGCCAGAGGGGTAGAAGACAGCAAGTGAGCACAGCCTGCAAAACCAAACAAGCAGGTTTCACATGGCCACAGAAAGACTGAAGCAGCAAACACAAGGTCTGCATGGGTTTTCCTTGGTCCTCTGCATATATATTACAGTTTTGTAGCTTGATGTTCTTGTGCGAATCCTTCTCTTGGGACTCTTAACAGTGGACTCTGACTCCTTTGCCCGCTCTTGAGACATTTTTTTTTTAATTTTATTTTTCTTGTTAGTTACATTTTGTTAACTCTGTGTCCCAGCTGTATCCCGCTCCCTCATTCCCTCCCCAACCCCACACTCTCTCCCTGGTCTCCTCCCTGCTCCTTTCCAAGTCCACTGATAGGGGAGGACCTCCTCCTTCATTTGACCCTGTTTTATCAGGTATCTTCAGGGCTGGCTGCAAAGCCCTCCTCTGTGGCCTAACAGGACTGCTCCTCCCCTGGGGGGGGGAGGAAGTCAAAGAGCCTGCCCTTGAGATCCTGTTAGAAATAGTCCTTGTTCCCCTTACTTTGGGAAACTACTTGGTTACTGAGCTACCACAGGCCACATCCGAGCAGAAGTTCTAGATTATATCCATAGATGGTCCTTGGTTGAGTGTCAGTCTCAGAAAAGACCCTTTGCCCAGATATATTTGGTCCTTGTGGAGCTCCTATCCTCTCCATGTCATACTAACTCCCCTTCTTTCATTTGATTCCCTGCACTCTGCCTAGGGTTTGGTTATGACTCTTGAGACTTTTTTCTTCTTACTAGGTTGCCTTATCCAATCTTGATAGGAGGGTTTGTGCCTAGTCTTTATGTAACCTGTTATATAGTATTCAGTTGATATCTCTGGGATGCCTGATCTTTTCTGAATGGAAATTGAGGAGGTGTAGATTTGGGTAAGAGGGGAGGTGGGAGGAAGGACTGGAAGGGAGGTGAAGCTGTGGTTGGGATGTGTTGTATGAGAGAAGAGTAATAAAAAAAATACAAAAGTGAAGCAAAGAAAAGAAAAGAAAGAAAATCGAGGCAATTAATTGTTCCCAATAGATATGTCTTCCATAATATTGATAGTATTTATAATTTCATTGAAAAAAGAGATTTGGGAATCACTAAAGCAATATTAATGCTGTAATGAAAACGTTTTCATCAATAACTTCTGAATTATTTAGTATGGGCGTATGGACATTGTCTTTAGATCTGTCCGTAAGTGATAGATTTTCTCATAGTATAACATAACACAACCAATTATATGGGCATCACATGCAACAGAAATGTGCACATTACACACAGTTTTCATCCAGACTCTGCTTGTTTAAATTAGAGAAATATTGCAATGAGTTTCATAATGAGTCAGTCACAAAACTTTTCCTGTGAACAAATACAATCCATCTCAGCACAATGTGCCAAGTGAGACCATTCCAGCAATAACCATTTAAGACTTCAGAGCAGAGAGGCAAAAGCATACCAGAAAGTGTGAGAGATTGGCTCATTAAAACCAAATTCACCTTCCCCCACAGGATACCCTTGCACATTCTCCTTAATATAGAGAATTCTGGCTGACATTTTCAATAGACATTTATAACTCAGCTCCTGGAAGGAATGCAGAAAGGGATGGGTTTTACATGCACAACGGAAATTCTAGATTACTTCATTTTTATTTTGACAGAAAAAAATCTCCAATAAACAACTTTAACAGACTTAGCTATTACATCTAAACACGAATTTCCTTAGGTTTTGATAGACAAAAATATTTATATTATAAGTCACTCTTAATCAACATTTGCTAGATTTCTTGATTAAAAGAAATTTTATGATCTGTACCTGGATTCACAGTACTCTGATTTCATGATTTTAATATTGAAAAATCACTTTAATAACATGCTATTGGATAGTGTGTATACCAGGAATTATGCAAAATAAAATAAAGTCTACTAAGTGTCTACTAAGTGTTATTGCCTGGTGATATCTTGTAGCTCATTTCTAACATGTTGAAATATTCTATAATGAAAAGTCTAATTTTTTCTTAAATAATAATAATAATTTTACAATTATTTTGCTTGTTTGTTTTGAGATGGTCTTTCTCTACAATAGTCCCAGTTCTCCTTGAACTTGCTCTGTAGGATAGATTGGCCTCAAACTCAGAGATTCACCTTCCTCTGCCTCCCAAATGCTGGAATTATAGGTGTTTCCACCGTACTACCTGTACTTTTAATTATTGTACATAAATTGTACGAAGTAGTGGTTTATCTATGATATTCTAATATACGCATAAAATAGACTTTCATAGTATTTATTATTCTGACTTGCCCCTTCTATCCTGTTTTTCTATCTTTTGATTTTCTTATCCTTCCCTAATGTTCTCACGTTATCATTTCTTTTTGGACTAGAAATCTAAAAGAAACATAAGATATTTATTTTTCTGTGTCTGTTCTATTTCGCGCAACATCTTTATTTTCACCCATTTTGGTAAAACACCCATAAGCTAACACCCATTAGCGTGTTAGTCTCAAAATTAATTTTAAAGCTGAAAGCACATACTTTAAATATAGCTAATTTTAAAATGTTTTAAAATATATTTTAAATGTATTTTTATTTTTATAAGCTTCATAGTTAATTATTTAATTTGAACACTGTACATAATTCTGTAATTAATATAAGTATGCTGGTGTTTAGCATATATATGCTTTGTCTCTTTCATATATAAAACATAGATATAGCTAAAATTGATAGTTTTATACTGTTATGCTAAATAAGCATGTAGTGTTAACTCATGGGAATGTGTGGCCAATACAAAGATTATGTTTTATATCCAGCTGTGGAATTTTGAACAGCAATGTAATAAGAAAATACTACAAAATCCTGTACATTAATCCTAAACTAAAAAACCTATAACACTTCCAAATTGTGAATTCAACCTTTTGGCGAACGGGCTTTGTTTCTTATACTATTAAAATTGATTTTGTGCTCTGTGACCCTGTTCCTTCTAGAGTGTTACACTTGTTAGAAAATGGTATCCACATCTACTCTCTATGCACGGAAAGAAATAATCTAAGAGGAGTTTTGACTTTTTTCCACTCTGTCTTAATTAATTTGTGTGAACACAACAGAAAATGACATTTAATGTTTTCCACCTCCAGTATTTTGAATAAAAACAGCACACACAGTGAAGGTCAGCTGACGGTTGTGACTTTGCTTAAGCGGTCTAAGGAAGGCTTCGGTTCACCTTATTCTTCCACTTTTCTTATGATCACATTTCCAGGATGTTCTTTGGAAGCACAGATCTTCTTTGTGATTATATTTTTAGTATCATAAAATAGCTATAATTAATTTATTTAGCATGTTTCTGTTTCTTAGAATGAAGAAATTCTATACCACTTTACTGCCTAACACAATTTTGTGTCTGCCTTTTTACCACTTTATTACCATTGTCTGAAAAACCTTGCTGCCAGACATCTTTGTAACACACACAAGCAACCCGTTTTCACTATGTACACCACAGCTCACTCTGATCTCATTTTGCAGCTGTCCCTCTCCCTTTCAAAACAACCTTTCCCAGTTTGTCAGAGTTGACTTTTGTCATACTTTAAACTTCAGTTCAGTTAACATCTGAATTGCTTCTTAGGGATATTTTAACAAATTGCCACACTTTTGGTGCCTTTGAATCAGTTTATTTTTCCCACAAAAAAGAAGACTCAACATCCAAAATTACAGTATCAATCAGCACAGCAGTATTCCTTTTTTTTTTTTTTTTTTTTTTTTTTTTTTTTTTTTGAGATTTAAGAGATAATCTACCTCACACACTGCTACTGCTTTCTGACGGCACTGGTCATTCCAGGTTTGCTAACGACTGTCCATGCATCCTTTGTATGACAGGAAGTTGATCACATTAAGTTGTGTATGAAACTAACAATTTCAGAAGTGCAGGAGTTGTGGTATCAGTGAAGTCTTTTCATAGAAACAAACTCAAACTCTACTGTTGCCTTTTTTTGCATGTTTTGTGTTAAACATACTCTTATGTAATAGCTTTATTGACTATATTAAATTAATAGTTTGTTATAAATATTCCCCAAAGATAGGATTAAAATCCAGGAGGATTGATTTTATGTGCCATAGTTCCTCTTGATTCATAACTCTAATATACCCTCAAAGCATAGCATACAATTATCTTATAAATTTGGTGTCATGTAAATTACTAATACAAAATTATTACAAAATTTATTATAAGTACAAGTTGTAGTTTGAAAAGTAGTTACCTTAATAATATATTATGTTAAAAGCACACATAACATTTTAATTTTTTCTTTATTTTGTAATTCATGGTTTCTATTTAATGATCAGTCAAGGTTATGTGAGTGTCTATCCTTCTTTTAAAAGATCCAATAGAACTTAAGTGCAATTCAAGATTGAGTCTCTATTACATTAATGTAGCACAAAATCCAATTTTTGGCAAAGTTCCCAGGCAATTGGGGTTACAAAGTCATCTTGTCCTCTACATTTATGTATAATGGCAAAACCTGAATCATCATGATATATGGCAACATTGCTTAGAAGGTCAACCTCTTTCTCAAAGACACTTGATTAGTTCCACTGTCAGATGCCATCTTTCTGCTGCGTAATCATTATATTAATTTTAAGGAAGGTAAATCATGGTGGGACAACTGCTATGACACTAAATATGTCACATAAAAAGTGGACATAATAATCAAGGAGACACCACTTCATTAAGAATTTAATTTAATAATTTCTACATGGTCTCAGGGACCTAAGACACAGACTTAATTTGTAAAATTATTTTGATAACCCATATTTTACAGATAAAGTTTAATTTAAATGTATGAAACTTCACTTCACATGGTATTTAAGAATTTTAAAGTGTTACTTTATTACATATTCTGAAATAAGCTAATTATTTTATTATAATTATGTTATGCATTAAATAACACTGTTATACAGAGTATCAATTTCAAAAATTGTCAGTTATGCAATTTACAAAAAATGAAAATACTTCAATCAGTTTTATGGTGGAAAACACATGAAAGAAAGACATCAATAGAAGCTGGAGAAAATTCACTAGAATAAGTAAAAAATAATCTGTTTTCTTTAATAAATGGAAACTGTAATGTATATACATATGTATAAGTATATATATATATATATCATTATACATTACATTATATTCGTATATGATATAACCTCTAAAGAAATACTCAGAATATAAAATTGATAAATAAACAATAAATATAAAACTAATAATCCAAGAATAATATAAAGAATATTTACCACTCAATGTTCAGCAAAAATAGAAATTTAACTTTTCTTTATTAATTTATTCAATTTGTATCTCGGTCATAGGCCCCTCCCCCTCTCCTCCAAGTCCCACCCACCTTCCCACATCTTCTCTCCTCTAGAATTAGAAAAGATTTTCCTGAGTGAGGTAACACAGACCCAGAAAGTCACACATGGCATATACCTACTTATAAGCGGGTTTTAGCCATATAATACAGGATAGACTTACTACAATGCCAAGACCCCAAGAAAATGAGCCCAATGGGCCTCTTAGGCTTCACGTGAGCCCCAAGACAGATAGCAATTGGATAAGACATCCAGGAGATTGACTCATCAGTCTGCTCATATCTCTGTCTAATGTACTGTGTTTTAAAGAGATATCACTTTATAGCTGCTGTAGTATATATTTCCATAGAAGTGATGTATGAAAAAAGAGGCTTGTTAACAACACGAGTTTAGAGTCTAACTTGTTAATAACACGAGTTTAGAGTCTAACTATAACCTTTGTATATATTGTTGTACCTAAGCCTTGAGAGGTGACACTATTGTCTATGTTGCCCACAGTAAACATTTCATCATGTTAAAAATTTTGGACTGCATCATTCATTGACTAAATTGCCCCCCCCAGAGTATTAGCTTCTATTACTGGTGGAAAAGTCTCAGTATCAGGTTTTGGTACTTATATGAATTCTGACTTTGTGTGTTTGTGTGAGTGTGAGTGTGTGGGGCTGAATTTGTACATGGAGGGACGGTGGGCACGAGCAAGAAGACTTTTTGTGACTAGTGAGTCATATGGACTCCTCACTGATTTATAACTACTCCTATGCATATTACTGTTTCAACGATGAGCGTGGATTTTTTGTTAGCTTGGATAAAATAATGTTAATGGAGAAAGGCTACAATATTAAAGATTTGAAAAAATTATTAAGTTAGTCTTCAAATACCTATCAGATTTAATTGATAATCGTTCATTTAATTGACATGACTTACCAGCCAACGAAAAAATGATTGAATATTAGTGTTGTTGCATTTGTATCATCACCATTTGAGTTGTGGAAGCAGGAGGATTTTAGCTTATGGGTCAACAACCTGACATGTCTAACTAGTACCCATTAAAAAATTGAGCGAAGTAAAATATATTTAGTCTACTACTAAAAACATAGAATGAGTATAAAATGATTTTATTTATTCCAGTTATCTTGAATCCGGCGATTAGAAAATTAGACTTGGCATGTACACTAAATCATGAGACTCAGATCAGTTAACAATAAATGTAAAAGCTAACCTGGGAAGCTTTATATTATAGTATAGAAAGTCTAAGAATAAATCTAAAATTAGAAATCATTTATTAAAAGTATCACATACACTCCATTTACAACATAAATGAGTTGAAAATCCACACATGTAAGTAAATAATGATGAGGAAAGAATCAATCGCAAAGCAATCGAATATTTAGTCAAAATGTGGAGAATTTGTTCCTAAAGTTTCAGAAAGGATTTCCTTTACTTTAAAATCACACCAAAGAATGAGAATGGTGACACTGTAAGACTGTTGTATTTTAAAATAACAGAAATAATTAATAGTTTATATTTTAGGTTAATTTTTTTCAAAAGTGTTTTGTCACCATTTCACACATATATTCACTTTACTTTGAACCTACAGATATGATAGTGTCATTTTGTTTGTTTGTTTGTTTTTGTTTTTGTTTTATTTTTGAGATAGGGTTTCTCTGTGTAGCCCTGGCTGTCCAGGAATGAAGAACTCACTTTGTAGACCAGGCTGGCCTTGAACTCAGAGATGCACCTACCTATGCTTTTCAAGTGCTGGGGTGAAAGGCATTTGTCAACACTGCCCTGGGAGTTTTGTTTTTAAATAATAGTAATAATGATGATGATGATGATGATGATGATGATAAATTGTTTTGAGCTGCTTTATAAACCCAAGTCAAGGCCATTTATAGATCACTGCAATTTTTAGCTGTTAACTGCAATGGCTCTAACCAGAGAATGAAGGCTGGCTATATTTATTTAGAGCTAGTAAAGGTAACACATCCTACTTTCTAGCACCTGCAATGACACTGAATAGCAAAGCGGAGTGAAATGAACACTGAAGACCATTTGTTCTTAGAGACTCCAGTGTTATCAGCTGTCATGCTGGGAAAGTTATGGGAGTCTCCAGCATCTCTTTACTTGCCTCTAAAAACAACTGCACAACAAATATATATGCCCATAGTGTACAATCCTAATTAGCTCACTAAACTCTGGACACAATCAAACATGATTGACAATGTAGAGATTACCAGATATACAGAGAAGACCAAATCCTATAACCGCTCCCGCCTGAGGACATCAATCTGTATTTTGTCTTGTTGCTATGTTGTCATAACCATATGCATAGTAATTACATTTGCCTGGCACACAGTAACCACTGCATATACCTTAGCCATTTCCTGAATCAAAATGCTTCTGTGTTGCTACACTAACTCTGTCACATGGAATCACATTAAAAGAAAATCATCCTGTGTAATGCTACATGAGTTATTGATATATATTCATATATCTGACGTGATGGGTAGAGTGAAAATTCTGTACTCATTACATGTATGCTAATATTAGTTTTACTATTTCCTTAATGTTCATTTTTATGCAAACATATGTTTGCTTATTAACTCAAGATTTGCATGAAAAGCTGCATATGAAAATTACTGCTCCAGATACAGGTGAAGGCTGCACGAGAGTGATTTGACAGAAAAAACAAGCACACAGTAAAAAAATGCCAAACTGAACATATCAATAAATGTGAAGCTCACAGAAAATGAAGAAGAGGAATGGGTGATCAGAGCAAAATCTCTTATCAATTAAACTGCCACTTGCACCTGTTTGGATATGATAAATTACTTTGATCAGAGTAGTTCCATGACTTGTGTTTTGATGGAAATTAAAGAAGTGTGCAGACAACCTTCTCATTTTTAAATGAACTCATTTTGATCTGGACTCTGCAGAGAAATCAAAGGCTGGTGATGTGAGCAGTTCACTAAGGAATGCAGCCCAATTTCATAGCCAGATGTGAATTTGCAAAAATCTGCACCTGCTGCTCTCTTATTGAACATGACATAGAATTGCACAGAATTTCATCTGAGTCTTGAAAGTGGTATACCATTGCTGACATCTGGGTTACAGATGTGTCCAAACCAATTGTAAAGTACAGCTTCTTGATGGAGAAGGTGAATATAAGGAGATTCATCGTACTGGGAACCTGAAAAACATAAATGACATGAAAGCATAAATTGGCTGCATTTTTCTATTCATTACCTGCCCAGAAGATAGCACAGAAGTACAATAAATGTTCTTTGTTGTTGTGATTGTTACTTTTCCTGAAAATTAAATTATTCTCCTAGCAAAAAGATCCAAATATTACAAAAAGCCCATAAAATATCGTTCAAGCTGGACATGGTAGGGCATGTCTTTAATCCCAGCACTCTGGGAGGCAGAGGCAGGAGGATGTCTGTGAGTTCGAGACCACCCTGCTCCAGAAAGTGAGTTCAGAACAACCAAGGCTACACAGAGAAACCATATCTTGAAAAACCAAACAAAAAAATATATCATTCAAGGGAAAAAAAAAATCCTAGAAGAACTTAAAGTTATTAATGAGTTTTATTAATGTTTCTAAAATATGAGGCAACATTATCTTCATAAAATAGGGTCGGGATGCACCGAGCATAAGAGTTACTGTTACAGACAGATAAAGGCTAAAGAGAGTAGAAACAAGCACACAGAATGTGTTGCTCTTTCAAAGTTATGTTCTCTGTAAGGAGTTCAGAAGGAGACAGAAAAATCAGGTTACTCCTTTCTGTTAACATAAAACAAAGGGATTAGCTTATCATAGTAATACAAATTGGTGTCTTTGCAAATGACTGTTACATGAGCATACTTGTGGACAGAACCCTTTTGATTACATCCTTCCCTAAAAAGGATGTCAGCACAACTATTTACCCTAAATTTATCAAGCATCTTTCTAGCCAACCTTTCATAGTGTTGACATGCTTCTGACACTTTATGGCCTTTGTTATTATTGGTGTATATGTTTGCTACAATCAAAACCCCTATCAAGACATGAACCAAGGGGCTGGCTCTTTGATTACCTCCCCCTGAGAGGGGAACAGCCTTATCAGGCCACAGAGGAAGACAATGAAGCCAGTCCTGATGAGAACTGATGAGGTAGGGTCAGATAGATGGGGAGGAGAACCTCACCTATCAGTGGACTAGGGGAGGGGCATGAGAGGAGATTGAGGGAGGGTCGATGGAAATAGGAGGGGACAATGGAGGGGGCTACAGCTAGGATACAAAGTGAATAAATTGTAATAAATAATAAGAAAGGAAGGAAGAGAAAGAAAGAAAGAAAGAAAGAAAGAAAGAGAAGAAAGAAAGAAAGAAAGAAAGAAAGAAAGAAAGAAAAAGAAAGAAAGAGAAAGAAAGGAAAGAAAGAAAGAAAGAAAGAAAGAAAGAAAGAAAGAAAGAAAGAA